>NC_133372.1:27952202-28082202 GCF_049309525.1 Garra rufa
CATATGCATGTGCTCACCATGTTTTGTGAAGTTTTGAGCTTTCCTTTATGTTATATAGGATTTTGGATACATTTGGACAGGCCCCCATTCTAAAGGACTTCCTAAAGGGTAAATTTCAACATTTGTTTTTAATAATTATTGACCTAGAGAGTCCAGAGAATTGTGCTGAGCATTTTTTTTTCAGATAAAGAGAAAAAACTTATAGGACTAGTTCCCAAGCATTTTTTTTTTATACATATTCTCAATCATTCAACAAACGATTTGATTGACAGCAGTGGTTCTAGAAGCAAAGTTATCCAGAAAGTGGAGTTCTATCATATGACATGAATATCGTGTTTATTTGTGAAAAACTGCAATATACAATTGTTTACACCCTTAAAATAATGGGATATCGCTCCGCCAGTGGCCGATTTCACAGTTTTCACAGACTTTTGGGGCAGTGAGTCAGACAGGCCCACCGAGTAACGTTCCAGATGGCCTCCTTTAACCTTGTCAAATAGGTGCTCAAACTTCATCAGTAAATGGCAGCCATGTTTTTTTTGAGATGTCCTATAGACACCTGTGGTACTTTGGATCAAGACCATGCACAGCGATTTTCATGTTTATAGGACAAAGGGTTGCGTCAGTATAGTCATTTTTATGTTTTTTCCTCTATTATTACCAAGTGGCCAAGCTCCGCAATTTTTGTAATGTGACCTCAGATTGAGCTCTTACATAAGTTTGGCGAAGATATCTCATTCTGTTCAGAAGTTATGTGACAGTGAGTCGAAAGTTGAATTTGTTAATATGGCCAATGATCAGCTGTCTCCACATAAAACTTATCGTGAAGACCAAACCGTAAGTCGTAGGGACTTGAAACTTGGAGGGATGGTAGTACTCACACCGCTGACAATGTCACCCATGCTCACCCCAATAGGATTGATGAGGGTGCTACAGCGATCAAAAGTATGTAATCGCTTATAACTCCTAAACCGTGAGCCTGGCAAAATTTTCAGGTATTTTGGATTTTTGGAAAAACCTACTTTTGCAAGAACCTACTTTTGCAAACTAGTCCTAGGTTTCCGATCTAATCCAAAAACATTCTTGAATAGTGAATGTCAATAATTATCAAAAAAAGGTTCATCTTTCAACTCACTGTCACAAAAGGATTCCAAAACATTTGAAAGGGACAGCATGTCCTATAACTATATCTGAACAGAATGAGATATCTTCGCCAAACTTATGTAAGAGCTCAATCTGAGGTCACAGGACAAAAATTGCAGAGCTCGGTCACTTGGTAATAATAGAGGAATTCTTTTTATAGCAAAGAATATTGTTTTGTATTGTTTTTGCACTGTAAGAATCCTCTTAAAACTGTCATTACATCACACCAAGCATTTCAGAGTTTTTAGAAAGTTTTCAAAAGAAGAAAAAAGAAAAATAAATAAATTAAAAAAATTAAAAAAGGCCCAAAAAAGGCTGATCAGGCCCACTGTCAAATCTTTTTTAATGACATTTAATAAATGTTTAAAAAGGTTTTATGTTCAAAATTTCAAGTAGTCAAACTGTCCTTAAAGGGACAGTTCACCCAAAAATAAAAATTACCCCATGATTTACTCGCCCTCAAGCCATCCTAGCTGTATATGACTTTCTTCTTTCAGACAAATACAATTGGAGTTATATTAAAAAATGTCCTGGCTCTTCCAAGATGAAAGTAAATGGGTGTTGAGATTTTGAAGTCCAACAAAAGTAAAAGAAAAAAAAGAAGTACTCTTAGTAGCTCCTAAGTACACAGCTTAGGGGGGTTAATAAAGGCCTTCCGAAGTGAATCGATGCTTTTGTGTATAAAAAAATATCCATATTTTAAACTTTATAAACCGTAATCTCTAGCTTCCATTTATAGGACAAAGGGTTGCGTCAGTATAGTCATTTTATGTTTTTTCTTCTATTATTACCAAGTGGCCAAGCTCCGCAATTATTGTCCTGTGACCTCAGATTGAGCTCTTACATAAGTTTGGCGAAGATATCTCATTCTATTCAGAAGTTATAGGCATTTTACTAAAAGTGGCCTGTCCCTTTCAAATGTTTTGGAATAATTTTTTGTGACAGTGAGTCGAATGTTTACCTTTTTTTTTTGATAATTATTGATATTCACTATGCATCTTTCTGCACTTGTTTTTGAGTTTGATCGGGTGAAAAACCTAGGACTAGCTTGCAAAAGTAGGTTTTTCCAAAAATCCAACATAACTGAAAATTTTTCCAGGCTCACGGTTTAGGAGTTATGAGCGATTTCATACTTTTGATCACTGTAGCACCCTTATCAAGCCTATTGGGGTGAGCATGGGTGACATTGTCAGCGGTGTGAGTACTACCATCCCTCTAAGTTTCAAGTCTCTACGACTTACGGTTTGGTCTTCACGATCAGTATGTGGAGACAGCTGATCATTGGCCATTTTAACAAATTCAATTACAATAGGGCCAAAAATTAGTGCTCACACTCAGGCCATCCAAGAACGTGCAGTGGAGACTGACACGGAAGAGAAGAAATTGTTGAATTAAGTCATTATTTTTGTTTTGTTTGTGCACAAAAATATTCTCCTAGCTTTCAAAAAATTAATGTTGAACCACTGATGCCACATGGACTATTTTAACAGTAGTAGTAGTTGCATTGCTATCTATGGATCAGAAAGCTCTCAAATGTTTGAAGATGAACAACAGGGTTTGGAACAACATGAAGGTGAGTAATAATGACAGAATTTCCCTTTAAGCTAATACTTCTAAATTATAATATACTAAAGAATGTGACTAGCACAAGTCATTTATTCAAAGTAGATGAAAACAAGAATGTTATAGGTGCTACAACATGATTTGGGCTACACCTGTCTCATGTAAGCGAATGTTTGTATGCTCCTGTACGGCCTAATGAGACTGAGGGACAGGTGTGATGGGGGACAACAGAAGCATATGTGTGTGTGTGGGAGAGCTGTGGTGAGGATAGAGGTCACGGATGGGTTAGAACCTGCTAGATTTAGGACATACGAGGACACTTGGTAAATGTGGGTCATGTTGTCCTCTCTTGTTACTGCCCTCAATATGTCACTCACTCACAAACATGGAGAAAGCAAATGCATATGTCATAAGCACCCTGATGAAGGTTCAGATTAACATTAGGAACCTAGTCAAGTTCTAAGAGCTCTATTTAAAACTCTTGCAAAAAGTCATCACCAATAAATGGCATTCATTCATTAAGACCTATAAAACTGTCATCAACTGCAAAGTACTTTAATCCAACAAATGTTATGAATGTCAAACTACATGTTCACTAACATAATGAGGACCATAACAGCATCTATGTGGATGCAAGTAAAAGTGAGATAAATATTGTTGACAGTGATGACCTGAAAGTTAAACCACACGTGTTATGTGCCACACTCTAGTTGCGGTTGTTCTCTCTCTCCACATCAGCACCACAAAATTGAATGAGTACAATACAAGTGGGTACTTTTTTCAGGGTTGAAGAGCTAGGAACTTCATTTGGACAAATTTAAAAGCGATTTTCTCCATATTTTCAGTTTTTGCACCCTCAAATCACAGTTTTTCAAATAGTTCTATCTCTGCCAAATATTTTCTTATCCTAACAAACCATATATCAATGGGAAGCTTATTTGTTCAGCTTCAGATTATGTATAAATCTCAGTTTTAAAATATTTACCCTTATGACTGGTTTTGTGGTCCAAGTCACATTTATTCTTTATAAATGTCTTTTAATTCATTAATTTACCTTTTTATAGCAAAGAATATTGTACTGTATTGTAATGTAAGAAAACTCTTAAAACTGTCATTACATCGCACCAAGCATTTCAGAGTTTTTACAAAGTTTTCAAAAGAAAGAAAAAAGAAAAAAATATAAATAATTAAATATAAAACAAAAAGGCCCAAAAAAGGCTGATCAGGCCCACTGTCAAATCTTTATTTTATGACATTTAATAAATGTTTTAAAAGGTTTTATGTTCAAGATTTCAAGTAGTCAAACTGTCCTTAAAGGGACAGTCCCCCAAAAACGAAAATTCCCCTGTGATGTACTCGCCCTCAAGCCATCCTAGGTGTATATGACTTTCTTTTTCAGGCAAATACAATTGGAGTTATATTTAAAAATCCTGGCTTTTCCAAGCTTTATAATGGCAGTGAATGGGTGTTGAGATTTTAAAGCCCAACAAAAGTAAAAAAGCTGTACTCCACACAGCTTAGGGGGGGTTAAAGGCCTTTCGAAGTGAATTGATGCTTTTGTGTATGAAAATTATCCATATTTGAAACTTTATAAACCGTAATCTCTAGCTTCCGTTAACATAAGGTTCTTTTCCTCATTTGTCACTTCTGCTTTCATCAGAATATGGATAAATATGGATATTTTTCTTACACAAATGCATTGATTCACTTCAGAAGGCCATGTGGAGTACTTTTTATGATGAATGGAAGCACTTTATTGGACTTTAAAATATCAACACACATTCACTGCCATTATAAAGCTTGGAAGAGCCAATATAACTCTGATTGTAGTTGTCTGAAAGAAGAAAGTCATATAAACCTAGGATGGCTTGAGGATGAGTAAATCATGGGGCAATTTTCATTTTTGCGTAAACTATCCCTTTAAATGAATTCTTAATCGACATGTGTTTGCATAGAAATCATCAAACTGTCTTACCTTATCTCCCTGAGGGCAGTAGCCTCGGACAAAGTCTTTGCACACATCGGCTTTGCGAGACACATAAACATGGCTGTAGGGACAGCTACTGTTATTACAGATCCCCTTCAGAAAGTATAAGCAAACAGGCATCTATAAAGAAAAACAAAGCAATTTAGAGCTCGAAAACGACTTCATTAAATCTCAAGCCCTAAACAACAGAACCAAAGAAAACCTGAAAGAATAAGAGTAAGAGCAGTTACAATAAAGCTCAGGCTTTAAATTCACTTTCTAACAGATGTGTGTCGATATAAAGTAATTGATGGAAAACATAAGTGAGTTATACACATATGGCACCAGTACTGTATCACGTATCTATTGAAGTCCCTGTCAAAACACACATTTATCACACATTGTCTAATCAGTAATTATGTGCATGTGTCAATGGCACAGATTTGCACTGACTCCTCGTGAATATAATCTGCATGTATGAATAATCTGAACGTGACGGAGAGCTCTCCGGGCTTAAAATAGAATGTTAGGATCACGCACACGATGAGCAAGAGGGGGGCTGCTGACCTCTTAAGTGGAATCTCATTTCCATGGGGGTCATATCATTTCTGCTTAATTAACTGCAACAGAAATATTGACCCAAGAGGAGCGTCGTACCACCTGCATGATGTGTTTATGTGCAGGGGAGGGGAATTGACGCTAGCCACGACTGGGGTGAAGGGGTTTGGGGGGGTTGGGTTGGGGGTCTTGTTTCTCAGTTATTTGGAGGGGGAACTGGATCGTTTTCAATTGCAGGCGTGAACTCAAGCCATGCTTCATGGCATATACACGGATGACACAGGGTGCGGGGTTAAATTGAGCCCCAAGGCTGTGGAGGAACAGGAGAAGGGGGGCTTATGGGGTTGGGACTAGCAGGTGGGCCTGCACTGCGATGAGGTGGCTCTGCTCCTTTAAAACAAGCGGACAGCTGGTCTTGTGGTGAACTGGAGGGGTAGAGGGTGACGACTGTCACAGGTGCAGTGATTCGGTGTGTTTGTATGTGGAGGGGGGTATTGGTCGAGTAGGGCCTTGGACAGAACACAAGCAAAAGTCTGAACAAGTGTTAGAGTGGAGCAGAGAGAAAGTATGTGTGTTTTACAGAAAGTGAACGCTCTCAGTGGGGCTTTTTCTCTGTCAAACAAACAATGGAGAAGGATGTGTGGGGACAGTGTCTTACTGAACCACTTCTATTCCTGTCATTTATACACCTCTTTATTTATCACTCCTGCTGTCATAAATAATGCATTATTCCTGTGTTACTTTCGAATTATACTAGCACGGTTTTAAAGCCCCAATATGTGACCCTGGACCACAAAACCAGTCTTAGACAGCACAGGTATATTTGTAACAGTATACAAAAATACACTGTACGGGTCAAACTTATCAATGTTTCTTTTATGCCAAAAACCACGAGGATATTAAGTAAAGATCATGTTCCATGAAGATATTTTGTAAATTTCCTACCATAAATATATCAACTTAATTTTTGATTAGTAATATGCATTCCTAAGAACTTCATTTGGACAACTATTAAGGCAATTTTCTCAATATTTAGATTTTTTTTTGCACCCGCACCCCATTCATCAATGGAAAGCTTATTATTTACCTTTAATATGATGTATAAATATCAAAAATGGACCCTTATGACTGGTTTTGTGTTCTGCTTCACAACAAGAAAATAAAAGTTAAGAAAGCATCTGATCACAGCAATGTGGATATGGTTGCACGAGCTCTGCAATTCACACTCTAATCAAATCACGTCATGTTTATTTATACAACACTTAATACAACATATTGCTTTAAAGCAAGCAGCTTTACAGTATTAAACTGAAAGGAGGTTGAACTGGACTGAATGAGTAGTTATCTAAAAAACAGGCAAGGATTTGTAGAAATTGGTGAACATAAATCTACATACACGAACTTGTGGTGTACCACAGGGATTGGTCTTCGGTCCGAAACTTTATAATTTATATCAATGCCATGTGAGTATCAAATATACAAAAATTTGCAAGCAAGCTTATCTTTACATAAGCGCTACATGTGCAGAATCTAGCTAATGCATTATTTAAAATGAACTGTATATTGATTATAGATATTTTATTAGATTTTAAAGATTTTATTTTCAGGCCTGAAAAACAATGATATTTCTGGTTTATTTGGATATTTGGTTTTTTGAAAGTTGACATTTCACTCTCTGTGGATATAGTTTTCATGTCTGTAAGGCAAGTATACACAGAGTTTCGAAGTTTCACGCTCAAGTTCACAGAGACCGAGACAACAGAAAGTGCATCCTCCTTGCTTTAATTATGAGTGCACACAAATAAGCCAAGTCTTTACAGATTCTAAAAAGATGTATTACTTTTATCTGTATGACCAAAAATGAATTCTTTTCCAGGTTAACATTAGATTGAACGGTCATGTAAAGTTGCTACTACTTACATATTTTAGATGAAAAGTCATATTTGATAGGAGCATTTGGATGGCCTGCCTAATGTACTATATTACCACATAGACCAGCCCTTAATCACCTGTCCGTTACGGACTGTGTGACTTCGCCACTTCCTGTGAATTTTTTTTTCTGCGACTAATAAAATTTTGGTCAACCAAGCCTTTTCTCGTTGACTAACGGTTAGTCTACTATTAGGGGGCAGTCCTAGATATTTCCATGTTTTCCATGATCATGGGAAACCCTAAAGAAAACTTTGCAAATTTAGTGGACCATGTTATTAAATGTTATCACTTTTTACTGAACTAAGCAAATACTGATTATGACAAATATTTTAAATGGTGGACACTTACATGAGATACAGGTTTCTGACTATTTTACTCATGAGGAGCCTACATACAGGTGGTACCTCTTCATCCTGGCTGCCATATTAAGATGACAAGATCACTTATCTTAGCAACCCTGCTATTGTCAGACACTTTTGATTGCAAAATGCATTGCATGTCTACAATGCATTCTGCAACCAAAAATATCTGACAGCAGTTCTGCAAATACCTCTATAATGGTATTGAACACTAAATGGGTTAACAAGGTGAGGAGGCAGCCTTTGAAACCAAAGAATCAAGACCATGAAAAATATGACCATGCACATATGCGTATGTCTGAGGTAAGTAATGAGATCGTAATGTTCACTTCGGGAGAATCTAGACTATATGATGGGTCACATGTTGCGTCAATACTGATCCCATCTCCACCTGTCTCCATGACGGCAATGCCTAGGCAAAGACCTCGAAGTATGTAACTCTGGAATCTAGTGGGATTGCCTCACAGATATTGAGACTGTAACACACCATCATAACCTGAGAGAGGAAGCTAAGAACCTGCCATACTATCTTTAATTATCACCCCACAGGCCAGCAAGCCCTGACAGTAACCTGATACTACCACATATGGCCAGTCATGACTTATGTTAAGATTCTTATGGCTTTATGCATAAATCCAACTGTCAATACTGCCCTACAAAGATAAAATACAGTAGCTACACATTTTATGTTTGAGTTATGACTGAAATTGTGTATCTTCGTTTATGATCTGCCCTGTGACTGACGAATTTAGTTCAACTATGTTTAAATTCAGAGAAAACAATTATAAAAATCAATATTAACTCAAACAAAATTTACTCACAACTTTGAAGCAGCAGTTGTGTTGATTTTATATGTAAACACGCTAGATGGTTGACTTTGACACTTTTTGTTATCTTGTTCAGTTTTTGAACACATTTTGTACATACAGCTCATTAGAATGCTTAAAGGAGAACTCCGGTGTGATATTGACCTAAAGTGTATTGAATAGGTATCGAGTGATATCGAGTGTGAACGTACCTTGCATATCTCATCTCGTCTTGTCCACTGCAGTCCGAAATCTGGGGTCAGTTAGCCGATGCTCACAACAGGTTGTCAATGAGAGTCAATAGGGCATCGAAGACGCCATGTAAATAAATCACTGTTTTATGCCATTTACGAGGCACAAAGTAGCTCCACACTTCATTGGTAGACTTCCAAGGGCCCTGACATTTAAAACGAGACATTGAGAACTCAGAAAAAGCACCGGTAGTTTATTTACGAGAAGATTTATACAGACAGTAACTGCAAGAAGTTCAGCGGTCGCCGCCATCTTGAATCTAGTCACGATAAGTCGAGTGACGAGCAGGAAGGAAACTACAACCTGATAAGTTCCTTCCTGCTCGACACTCGACTTATCGTGACTAAATTCAAGACGACGGCGGCCGCTAAACTTCTTGTAGTTACTGTCTGTATAAATCTTCTCGTAAATAAACTACCGGTGCTTTTTCTGAGTTCTCAATGTCTCGTTTTAAATGTCAGGGCCCTTGGAAGTCTACCAATGAAGTGTGGCGCTACTTTGTGCCTCGTAAATGGCATAAAACAGTGATTTATTTACATGGCTACTTCGATGCCCTATTGACTCTCATTGACAACCTGTTGTGAGCATCGGCTAACTGACCACAGATTTCAGACTGCAGTGGACAAGACGAGATGAGATATGCAAGGTACGTTCACACTCGGTATCATGATTCATTACACTTTAGGTCAATATCACACCGGACTTCTCCTTTAAAGGGATAGTTCACCCAGAAATGAAAATTCTGTCATTAATTTTTCACCCTCATATTGTTCCAAACCCAGATATTTTCATTTGTGTTCTGAAGATGTATGAAGGTCTTACTGGTTTGGAACAACATGAGGGTGAGTAATTAATGACTGGATTTGAAATTTTGGGTGAACTATCCCTTTAAATAAAATTTTTATGCTTTTGATTGAAGAAATGTACAAATGAGTACCTTTACAAATGACCCTAAAAACGCACCTTCTCTTTGGCTACTTTATGCGAGAAAGGACAAGTCCCATCTGTCTGCTTGCATGTGCCTCGGAGAAACCTGCCAAAAACCAATCAAGATTTTAATTTGCAAGTCAGCTTGCAAAGTATTAAACATTTTGTATAATGTGAAAGTGCAGATACTCAGTACCTGGTGCAGACGGCCACTTTGTCAGGGTCATGGATGTAGGGGCAAGCGTCGCCATGGTTACACTTGCCGAATCGGTTATAATACATGCAGTACTGCTTGGCCTTCTGTTTCTTCTGCCGGGCTTGTCGTATTATAGCTAAACTCTTCTGAACAGCACGACTGATACACATAGAAAAAAAAAAAATTATCGCAAAACCAGTAAACAAATTGACGATCATACAGTTGAGGTCCAAAGTTTACATCCCTATTTCATCTGCAAAATCATACAAAATGCATGTTACTGTTTATTTAGTACTAAACTGAATAAGATATTTCATATAAACGATGTTTACATATAGTCCCCAAGAGAAAATAATAGTTTACTCTATAAAAATGACCTCGTTCAAAGGTTATAAGATCCGTCTTTTCACACTAAAGACAACTGAGGGACTCATATAAAACTATTACAGAAGGTTTAAACGCTCACTGATGCTTCAGAAGGAAAAATTATGCATTAAGAGCCGGGGGTGAAAACTTTTTGAATTTGAAGATTAGGGTAAATGTAACTGTCTTCTGGGAATCTTCTGTAGCTTCTGAAGGGCAGTACTAAATAAAAAAAATATGATATTTAGGCAATAAGAAAAATTTACCTCCATTCTGTTCAAATGTTTTCACTCCCACCTCTTAATGCATGTTTTTTCCTTCTGGAGCATTAGTGAGTGTTTGAACCTTCTGTGGTAGTTGCATATGAGTCCCTCAGCTGTCCTCAGTGTGAAAATCTAGATCTCAAAATCAGAGTCATTGTTGGAAAGGGTTCAAACACACAAAAATGCTGGAAAACCAAAGAATTTGTGGGACCTGAAGGACTTTTCTAAAGAGCAGAAGACAGTTTAACTGTTCAGGACAAACAAGGGACTCATGAGCAACTATCACTAAACAAAAAAAAAAAAAAAAAAAAAAACACAGCTGTGGATTATTTAGATAACACAGTATTAAGAACCAAGGGGATGTAAACCTTTGAACAGGATCATTTTAATAAATTCAGCTATTATTCTCTCTTATGAACTGTATGTAAACATCTTCGGAAACACAGATTTAGATATTTTTGATTAAATCCGAGAGCTTTCTGACCCTGCATAGAAAATCAAAACATTCAAATGACCCAGAAAGGTAGTAAAATAGTCCTTGAAATAGATGCGACATCAGTGGATCAACCTTAATTTTATAAAGCTTCGAGATTACTTTTTGTGTGCAAAGTACGACAGTGCTTCCTAACATTACGGTTGAATCACTGATGTCACATGAACTTTTTTAACAATGTCCTTACTACCTTTCTGGGCCTTGAACGTGTCAGCTGAGTAACTCTCTATGCAGGGTCAGAAAAGCTTAGATTTCATCAAAATATCTTAATTTCCAATGATGAACGAAGGTCTTATGGGTTTGGAACAACATGACCATCTATAAACATGTATTACAATACTAACCTGGCTACATAACGTGTGGCTGATGTTCTTCCCTGATTACCAGCTGAGGAAACATACGGATTGTACCACTCTCCTGTAGTATGGACAGAGAAAGAAAATGATAGAAGATGACTCATTACACATCAAAAGATCAAAGATTACAAACCATTTTGTGGAGGTGTATGACTTTCTTCTATGAAACACAAGAAGGTTTAGCAGTGAATAACAACAGATTTCCATTTGTTTGTCACACAAAACATTTATTTATTTTCATGATGGTTTTGTAATATTTTTATAGTACGTGTAAGCCATTCTTGAAACTTGACTGTCCCTGGTCACTTAATACTTTCAATGTATGAATAAAAATAGCAGCGTGAACATTACACTAAACATCTCTTTCTGTTTTTTACAGACAAAATTCTTTGGTTTTGCTTTTGGTTTGGATTGGATTGAAATGAAGATAAAGAAATAATAACCTAATTATAATTGTTAGATGAACTATTCCTTTAAAAAAACATCAGCTTAACCCAAAATAAAAAAAACAATCAGCTTTAGCAAATATAAAGTATTGTATCAAGCCTTTGAAGTGGCTTGAAATGAGCTGTAGACCAGTGCTTGTTTGTTCCTCGTCTCATCCAAGCATATTTATTTATAACAAGCCAGACTAATAGCATGTAATTAAAGGTCATCACGTTCATTGGTAGTGACGGAGGCAGCAAGTACAACTAAGACAAGATGCCATGCTGTTTATTTATATGTCAGGGTCCATCAACCACAGCCAAATGGCAATCTGAGAGAGAGAGAAGTAGATACAAACACTGTACTCTATGCAGCACTAAGTAAAAGAGCAATGAGGCCAGAGCGCAAGGAATTTAGGATCCGACTGCATGTGAGAAATGGCTCGCTGGTTATGTGGAATTCAATTGTGAAGTCCATGTGAAAAAGTGAATGAGAGATTGAGTCTGTGTATATTAACTGTACCAGACTTGTGTGTGGTGAAACCATAGTTGGGGAGATCATAAATAGATGAATTGTGTGTTTGTGTGGAACTCCTGTCACAGAGCAGGGGCTGATCTTTAATTTCACTTCTGACTAGGGCTTTAGGGTTTAATCTGGGCTGTTCACGATCTCTCACATTCTCTCTGTGTCTCTCTCTCTCTCAACCTGTAGCCAGTGACAGATGACAGCTTTATTATTTCAGAAGGCGACCTGTAGACCCCTTCCACTGGAGTGATAATCTGGACTGTGTACTTATAGACGAGTGATATTTACTGACCCTTCAAAACCCACAAAACCACAACTGCAGTACCTCCAGGGCACATATTTATGTAAACAAACTGTGGCCAACACACAATTCAAATCTCATTTTAGTGCTTAGAAAATTTGCTAACTGGTCAAGCAATGTATATCTCTGCAAAATGGTTACCTTGTCTACTGTTAGGTGTGCAGGTGGTTTGAGTGCGAGAGAGCTTATTGGCTGAAACTCTGTATAATGCTCCGCCTATCCATCTCATGCTTCGCCCCCTCCACTGCCTTTCTGAAGTTGTCCTTAGTCGATTCTGCAGGAGGATTCTGAAAAATTGCAAAAAGGCAACAACAAATTATATTAACATTTAAACACCAATTATAATCAAATTCTAATATGTGACCCTGGACCACAAAACCAGTCTTAAGTATCAAAGGTATATTTGTAGCAATAGCCAGAAATATATTGTATGGGTCAAAATTATAAATTTTTTAAATGTGAAAAAAAAAATTAGGATATTAAGTAAAGATCATGTTCCATTAAGATATTGTATCAAAACTTACTTTTTGATTAGTAATATGCATTGCTAAGAACTTAATTTGGACAACTTTGGGCGATTTCCCCAATATTTTAATTTTTTTGCACCCTCAGAATCTAGATTTTCATACAGTTGTATCTCGGCCAAATATTGTCCTATCATACATCAGTGGAAAGCTTATTATTTATGTATAAATCTCAGTTTCAAACAATTGGCCCTTATGACTGGTTTATTGTCCAGGGTAACATATATACAATGGTTCTTTCTGGTCCTCAAATCTGATTGGCTGAGAGGAGGGTGATATTCTAGTGATAACAGAACTCCAACCGTTTCACCTTTTGTATCACTCCACTTGCACTATTTCTCACAGGGAGTGTCATGGCGGACAGCCAAATGAACCATTATTTTCTAAACTACACTGTTTTTGTGTCACGGACTGTAGTTAAACGGTCAAACTGAGATTTGAATCCAAGTTTTTTTTAACACACTTCTTGTTGTTTCTTATGTACTTACAGACTTGTGCTGTTGAACTGTTGTCTAAACACAAAATATCTAAAATACAGAATATAAATATATCTACAGTCACTTTTGATCAATTTAATGTATATTTGCATATTTGAAAAGTAGTGTATAACATAACTAACTTTTCAAATTAACTTTGTTTTTATTACATTATAAGATTCTGCCTTTGTTTACATTTATTTGGTTTGCATCACATCACATTTTTGAATGTGAGCAGTAAAGCAGCTATTCTTTTTTTTCCCCTCTTACTGTCCCTTCTTCAACACCCCTTTCCAATCTCATCCTCACCTTCCTAAACATACCCACTCTCACGCTCTCTCTCTCTATCTCTCTCTCTCTTACTCCTGGCTCCTGTGTCACAGCACTCTGGTAAATTGCTCCTTTAATGGAGGGGACGGCCGTGTGGAAATGGAGAGAATTGAAAAGAGGAGGAAATCATTGAGATAATTGCCAGGGCATGAGGCCAGAGCAGAGAGACTGCCCCCCAAACATACTCCTTGATGCTTCCTCTCCTTCTTAAGCACACACACACACACACACACACACACACACACACACACACACACACACACACACACACACACACACACACAGGACACATCTCTCACATTATCATTTACTACAAAATTTTTGTGCAAAAATGGACAGAAATACATTTAATGGCTTCAAACCTATAAATGTGAATCGCTTCTAAAAATAGCTGAAAGTGTGCATAATAAAAATTCAATAAGACATATTCACTGCTACACATGGAGAACAGCAGTTCTGTCAATTATCATACTCTGTATTATAGACCAAATGCCATATAGTCTATTCCACCTTTCAAAGTATATATTTAAGACTGATTGTGGGGGAAGTTGTGTGTGAAGTAGTGTATGAGAGTAGCTACTCTGTATTAGGAGACATGAACTTTAGTACAAAACGTTTCAAGAGCCCCACAGCAAATCACCTCCAACATCAATCTACACCCAATACAAGAGCTTCAACTACACAATCTATTGCCTCGGCCAATATGTCCAACCCCAGCCCACACATACAGCACAGCATCAACATTGAGTCTGAGCACTCCTACACACACAGAAAGTATCACTGGCTTCAATACAAACACACATTGATAACCAAAAGGCCCCATGAACTGCCATGTAATAGTACTCTTAATGGATGCTAATTAGATTTTTAAATAACATTTTGATGATCATATTTGATGATAAAATATTCATTTTTGGGTGAACTAACAATAATGCATTTCACTGGAATATACAGTGCCTTATGAAAGTATTTATAACCCTTAATTTTTTCACATTTTATGTTGCTGCCTTACGAAATCAGACATCAGAAGATTGCAGAGAACGGTTTGGACTGTCGAGAGGATTATTGGTGCTCCCCTGTCCACCCTTCAAGAACTATATACATCCAGAGTGGGGAAAAGAGCTCAGAAAATCACTCTGGACCCCTCACATCCAAGCCATCCCCTCTTTTGAACTCTTATCATCTGGCCGGCGCTACAGAGCCCTAAATTTCAGGACAACCAGGCACATGAACAGTTTTTTCCACCAGGCAATCCACCTTATGAACAGTTAAAATGTTCCTCCCATTGTGCAATAAAAATGTGTGCAATAATAATACATCCCTGCATTCCATTCTATCATCTATAGCACAACGGTACATGCCACTTATTTATTTCCCAATTTATTTTTACAAATTATTATTATTATGATTTTATTTATTTATTTTTTGTCTATTTATATTTACATATGTGACCCTGGACCACAAAACCAGTCTTAAGTCGCTGGGGTATATTTGTAGCAATAGCCAAAAATACATTGCATGGGTCAAAATTTTTGATTTTTCTTTTATGCCAAAAATCATTAAGAAATTAAGTAAAGTTCATGTTCCATGAAGATTTTTTGTAAAATTCCTACTGTAAACATATCAAAATGTAATTTTTGATTTGTAATATGCATTGTTAAGAACCTAATTTGGACAACTTTAAAGGTGATTTTCTCAGTCTTTTTGATTTTTTTGCATCCTCAGATTTCTGATTTCAAATAGATGTATCTCAGTCAAATATTGTCCTATCCTAATAAACCATACATTAATAGAAAGCTTATTTATTGAGCTTTCATGTGATGTATAAATCTCAGTTTTGTCAAATTTAACCTTATGACTGGTTTTGTGGTCCAAGGTCACATATGTGTATTTTCGTATTCTCATCTTATTTTTATTGTCTGTGTGTTGTTGTTGCCTTTGTATACTGGAAGCTAATGACACTGAAACAAATTCCTTGTATGCGCAAGCATACTTGGCAATAAAGCTTTCTGATTCTGATTAAACTGCTTTAAATTACTTTTTGCCCCACAGCAATCTACACTCTATACTCTATAATGGCAAAGCAAAAACCAGGTTTTTAACATCTTTGCAAATGTAGTAAAAAAATAAAAAAATGTAAATGATTCCATTGCATAAGTATTCACCCCCTCATCTGTTACAGATGAAATTTACCTCAGGAGCACTCATATTGCTTGTAGATGTTACTACACTTTGAGTGAAGTTAACCTGTGGCAAATTCAATTGAATGGGTATGATTTGGAAAGGCACACACGTCTTAATAAAAGGTCTAATAGCTGAAAATGCATATCAGAGGAAAAAAAAAAACAAGCAGTAAAAAAAAAAAAAAAAACTACCTGTAGAGCTCAGAAACAGAATTGCGTCAAGTCACACATCTGGAGAAGAGTTTAGAAAAAATTCTGCTGCATTGAATGGTTCACAGCAGCATGTAGCCTCCGTTACCCTTAATGGAAGAAGTTTGAAACAACCATGACTAGGGCTGGGCGATTAATCGAAAAATAATCGAAATCGACATTCAGAACCTATAATCGATCAAATGTTTCCAGGTCGATTATTTCGATTACTTTCCCTTTAAAAACAGTACCGCGTGTGGAGTCACGTGACCCCGCTCCGTTACATTACGTTATTCCGCCGACATGTCCATGGAGAGCTTAAAAAATGTACAGGATATACAAGAGTAATTTTGTTTAGAAGACAGTGCTTATTTTCTACTTTGAAAGTGCATTTTTGGTTTTCGGCCGAAAGACTTTTATCACCGAAACAACACGGCCGAAACAGTATGTTGACACAAACAGAAACCGCAGCCTGCACGTGCTTGTCTGAAGCAACACGTCTGCGGTGTGGACGTATGGAAAGACCCACGGATAGCGATTTGCAAAACTTGTTTTGCCGAAATTTCCAGAGGGGTTGTGTCTGCAGTCGTGCGTGCAGTGATAAGAGCAGAGATCGAGACAAGATGTAGCTTTCAGTGAGTGAAAAACATTAGCTTTACGTTGGTGTTACGTCACAATATTTTAAAGATATGTCTTTTCATACTGTATTTTTATTAATATTTATGTTTTAAACCATGGAGGTGAGCCAATGGATATCACACAAGCAACGTGAAAACTGCGCAATGTTAAAATGAAAGTGAAAACTGATTTTCAGCATCTGACGTGCATTCTCTCAGAGACAATGAGAGACGATTATACTTCATATGCTGATATTAATTTAGTCCCCTAATATTTTCCTTGTGCCCTGAATATGGTGGGAAACGTATAAAAAGAAACGTATATTGTGCAAGGTTTGTTTCAGAAAATCGGTTCTTGAAATAAAGCTCTTAATTTTAATTGAAAACTGCAGTGTTATTAGGGGTTATAAAAGTCTGAATTATGATTTCAGGTGGTCTTAAATGTGGGGACTGAAAGACAAGAAATGATGAAACTTCAAAAGGCTATCCATTGAATAAATCTGAGCGCCCCAGGTGAAAAAAAAATATACTTAAATGCAATTAAAATACACTTAAATACCCGCAAATACATTTTTAGTACATTGTTTTTTTGTGTGTTAAATAAAAGTTTGATGGTTATACACTATAAATTTACTAATTAAAAGTATGTTTATACTTCAGTAGGACTTTAGTACACTTGACAAAAGTATACTAAATACCAGTAATACTTAAATATTTTTTTAGTGTACTACAATAAAGTACACTACAGAAAAAACATCCAAAAGAGTTTTATTAGTGTGTTTTTCAAAAGTGTGCTTTAAATGCTTTAAACATTAGTTGATTTTTAGTACACTGTTTACATACTAATCTTGAGTTTAAAATAAGTTAATATATAAAAAATCTATTAGTAATGTATTGTAGTAGAAGTACATTTTCCCAAAAGTTGTACTTAAGTACACTTAATATGAATGCATTATTATCACTAACACTTAAATTGATTTTGAGTGTGGTCATTTTAAGTTTGCATTAAATTGATTTTATTAAAAATCTATTAGTAATGTATTGTAGTAGAAGTACATTTTCTCAAAAGTTGTACTTAAGTACACTTAATGTGAATGCATTATAATCACTAACACTTAAATTGATTTTGAGTGTGGTAATTTTAAGTTTACATTAAATTGATTTTATTAAAAATCTATTAATAATGTACTGTAGTAGAAGTACATTTTCCCAAAAGTTGTACTTAAGTACACTTAATGTGAATGCATTATTATCACTAACACTTAAATTGATTTTGAGTGTGGTAATTTTAAGTTTACATTAAATTGATTTTATTAAAAATCTATTAGTAATGTATTGTAGTAGAAGTACATTTTCTCAAAAGTTGTACTTAAGTACACTTAATATGAATGCATTATTAGCACTAACACTTAAACTGATTTTGAGTGTGGTAATTTTAAGTTTACATTAAATTGATTTTATTAAAAATCTATTAGTAATGTACTGTAGTAGAAGTACATTTTCCCAAAAGTTGTACTTAAGTACACTTAATGTGAATGCATTATTATCACTAACACTTAAATTGATTTTGAGTGTGGTAATTTTAAGTTTACATTAAATTGATTTTATTAAAAATCTATTAGTAATGTACTGTAGTAGAAGTACATTTTCCCAAAAGTTGTACTTAAGAACACTTAATGTGAATGCATTATTATCACTAACACTTAAATTGATTTTGAGTGTGGTAATTCTCCCAGGTTAAAAAAAGTGCACTAAAATACACTTTATTTAAGTATACTTAGTACACTTTTCAGTAATGTACTAAAAGTACTCTATTTTCGCACACTAATTTTGTACTTATTGTACTAAAAAATAGTATTAAGTATATGTTAAGATAAACTTAATACCATCTAAGTGTACTCAACTGTGCTATTTTGAGACACCATGAAATTGAACTAAAATGTGCTTTTAACATACTATATCTGTTTAAAAAAAATATATTTAGTTACAACTAGAAATACACTTGAACCCTACTTTTGAACATTTATAAATATATTTATGACTAATTTAAAGTATAGCAATAATATATTAAAAGAATATACAAAGTGTGAAAAAAGTGTGCTAAAATACAATTTAAGTACACTTAGTGCACTTCCCTAATGTACTTAAAGTGCTCTATTTTCGGCCACTAATTTTGTACTCTATATACTAAAAGTTATTCTTAAGTATATGTTAAGATAAACTTAAGATCATCTAAGTGTACTCAACTGTGCTATTTTGAGACACCATGAAGATGAACTAAAATGTGCTTTTTACATACTATCTCAGCATTTCCAAAAAATGTATTTTGTTACCACTTCTAATAGGATTGAAACATATTTCATAAACCTTTAAATATACTAATTATACATAAAAAATAAACTTACTGATTATTTAAAATACATGAATAATATATAACAAATGTATACAAAGCGTATTTATAATGTATTGCCCAGATATTTTTATCAATAAAAAATACACTTGTTGATTATTTAAAATACATAAATATATAACAAATGTATGCAAGGCGTATTTATAATGTGTTTCCCACATATTTTTATTACAAAAAAATACACTTGTTGATTATTTAAAATACATGAATAATATATAATAAATGTATACAAAGCATATTTATAATGTATTGCCCACATATGTTTAATAATAAAAAATACACTTCTTAATTATTTAAAATACATGAATAATATATGATAAATGTATACAAAGTGTATGTCACGCCCTTGGACTGTTTGTCTTGGTTTTTCCCAGTGTTTCCCCCATTGGACTGTCTGTTTGGTTTCTCCCATGCCCTTTTTTGGTCTTCCTGCTCATTAGTGTGATCCCCTCCACCTGTTGTTGTAATTATCTCCCCTTTATAAGTTTGTTTGATTTCCTTGTTTCTTTGTCCGGCTACAAGCGTTACACTTATGTTCCTTCGTTGTGTGCACGTCTTCTCCCGCCATTCCTGTCTGTTGTTACTCTGCCTGAGGATTTATTGAAGACTTTTTATTGAAGACGTTATTTTTTGCTTTCCTACACGTTTCGTGACAACGTATTTATAATGTATTGCCCATACATTTTTATTCATTATAATACACTTATTAATTAATTAAAATATATCAATTATATATAATAAATTTATTCAAAGCGTAATTATAATGTCTTGCCCACATATTTTTATTAATAAAAAATACATTATAAATACGCTATGTATACATTTATTATATATTATTCATGTATTTTAAATAATCATCAAGTGTATTTTTTATTAATAAAAATATTTGGGCAATACATTATAAATATGCTTTGTATAAATTTGTCATATATTATTCATGTATTTTAAATAATCATCAAGTGTATTTTTTATTAATAAAAATATTTGGGCAATACATTATAAATACGCTTTGTATACATTTGTCATATATTATTCATGTATTTTAAATAATCATCAAGTGTATTTTTTATTAATAAAAATATTTGGGCAATACATTATAAATACGCTTTGTATACATTTGTCATATATTATTCATGTATATTAAATAATCATCAAGTGTATTTTTATTAATAAAAATATTTGGGCAATACATTATAAATACACTTTGTATACATTTGTCATATATTATTCATGTATTTTAAATAATCAACAAATGTATTTTTTATTAATGAATATATGTGGCCAATACATTATAAATACGCTTTGTATACATTTTTTATATATTATTCATGTATTTTAAATAATTAATAAGTGTATTTTTTATTAATAAAAAACATGTGGGCAATACATTATAAATACGCCTTGTATACATTTGTTATATATTATTATTGTATTTTAAATAATCAGTAAGTTTATTTTTTATGTATAATAAGTATATTTAAAGGTTTATGAAATATGTTTCAAATGTATTATAAGTGGTAACAAAATACATTTTTGGAAATGCTGAGATAGTATGTTAAAAGCACGTTTTAGTTCATCTTCATGGTGTCTCAAAATAGCACAGTTGAGTACACTTAGATGATCTTAAGTTTATCTTAAGGAGTACTTAAGAATAACTTTTAGTATATTAAGTACAAAATCAGTGCCCGAAAATAGAGCACTTTAAGTACATTAAGGGAAGTGCACTAAGTGTACTTAAATTGTATTTTAGCACACTTTTTTCACATTTTGAATATTCTTTTAATATATTACTATTATACTTTAAATTAGTCTTAAATATATTTATAAATGTTTAAAAATAGGGTTCAAGTGTGTTTCTAGTTTTAACTAAATATATTTTTTAAAATACAGATATAGTATGTTAAAAGCACATTTTAGTTCAATTTCAGGGTGTCTCAAAATAGCACAGTTGAGTACACTTAGATGGTATTAAGTTTATCTTAACATATACTTAATACTATCTTTTAGTACATTAAGTACAAAATTAGTGTGCGAAAATAGAGCACTTTTAGTACATTACTGAAAAGTGTACTAAGTATACTTAAATAAAGTGCATTTTAGTGCACTTTTTTTTTACCTGGGGCTGCACGTTTCAAAGTCATTTGTTGCGCTGCTTTGTATACCAGTCTGACAGCGCCTCCTGCTGGAAGAGAAACGCGTAGTCTTGTAAATGTGAATTTTTTTACAGTCTATGATGTGATGGATACAGAAGATAATGTTATAAAAATTTAAACAATTTAAACAAAGGCAGTAAAATATATGTATATGTCAAGTAATAAAATACTTGATTGATGATAATAATTGTTTAAATTAATATAATTGATTTATTCTTTGAAACTTTAATATTAATGTATGCAATTGCAATGCCTTGAGTCTAGTAAGATTAGTACACAGTCATAGCCATAAATGGAATGGTACTAATAATTGGCATAATTCTTTCGGTGTTTCGGTTTTCGGCCTTGGTTTCCTCTTTTTCGGTTTTCGGTTTCGGCCAAGAATTTTCATTTCGGTGCATCCCTACTTGTCAGTGAACTATGAGGGCAAAAAAATAAATATTATATAAATATAATTAAATATAATTTTATTAATAAATAAAATAATCGTTCATTAATCGTAATCGAGTTAAAATGTTCAATTAATCGAGATTTTGATTTTAGGCCAAATCGCCCAGCCCTAACCATGACTCAAACTAAGCAGCTTCGCTGTTGGGCTGTTTTTGAACAGCAGGTACTGAGGGAATCGTCAGAGTAGAAGAAAAGCTCAAAGCACAAGAATATTGAGATTGCCTTAATGAAAGCCCAGTCCAGAGCATTTAGGACCTTAGACTGGTAAGAAGCTTCACCTTCCAACAGAGCAACGACCCTAAGCACACAGCATTATATATGTGGCTTATAGACAACTATGTGAATGTCTTTGAGTGCCCCATCGAGAGCCTGTGCTTGAACCCAATTAAACATTTCTGGAAAAACCTGAAAATGTCTGCCAGACCCCATCCAAGCTGACAGAGCTTGAGCGGTAAGGCGAAGAATGGCAGGTAATGAGCTAATATTTATAATTGCCAAATTGCCAAATTTTGATGTGCAAATCTTGTTGCATCATACCCAAAAAGACTTGAGCTGGAGACTTATGTACTGAGTTAAGGGTATGAATACTTAGGCAATGTACTTTTTTTTAATTTATAAAGTTGTGACAATTTTATTTTTGTTTTGTCATCATGGTGCATGGAGTGTTGACTGATGTGGGGAAAAAAGTAATTTAAACAGTTTAACATAAGGCAGCAACATAACATGAAAAAAAGAAGGGGTATGAATACTTTCGCATAGCTCTGTATGTCACAAAATAAAAGAAAAGATCTGTTGATTTTTCAGCTTTACTGTGACTTGAACAAATTCACATAGAAGCCGAACAAGCTTACGTCCTTTCAGCTATAAGAGCATATGTCATACATACATCATAACACACAAAGGTCCACAACGGCTCAGAGACGGCAGCCATGGGAGCCATAATGAGGTGTAATGGGAGAACAGTTGCTGCCCTCACTGGAGCTCAGGCAGGGCACCCAAGAGCCATAATGGATCCTAATGTAGCCAAGACATGGACATGGAACATGTGAGGCAGTTAACCCCAGTCGTAGCGAGCCCGTGTGACAAATGGATAAAATATATGAAGCCTAAACTCGGAAGCAGAGTACATGTAATAGCATGCAAATGTTCCTCCGCTGGGCTTTGTCTAAGATGAAGCGAGAGGAAAGCTGTAAACACAAGATGCCTTGTGACCTCTTGGGTCTCTTTGTTTTAACTCTGGAAAAGATGGAAATAAAAGTAAGACGGGAAGCAAAGAGGAGAGCTCTATCATCCTTAGAGCTCTCAGCCAGTCGTCCTTGACCCTTAAACGCCGATACCTTATCTTCAGCCAACCGGCACTCTTTAAATCACAGGTCGCCACAATATACGTACTTTTAGTTGCTGTTCTGGTATCAGTTATGTTTGTGTTTTCTGTTACCGCAGTAACTCAGGCTGGAAGGTGTTGAAGCTGATCCGATATCAGAGGCAGAGGGGACCGGCAGTGTTAATACATGGGGTCTGGAGGGACATATCACGTCGTCCCATGTATCACTTGAATGGCAGTAGGGAATTATTTTTATGGGACACACGATGGGTTGTAATTGCACTGTTAGAGTGGGACGTGATTTAGCATTTGGGGGCTCTGACCCTGAGGCTATGATATAAAAAGGTCTTTGTGCTCTTCCTAAGGGTCTGCTGGAGGATATGAAAGAGGAGAAGTTTTTATGGAAATCATTCGGATGAAACTTTGAGGACAGGTGCACTATGAATAAACAACTACAGTACGTATTTTGAGTTAAAAATGCTAAGAAATACCTAGAAATGTTTCATTTTGGAAAGAACAAAATAAAAACCATCAACTTAGACCAACAGAATCCATCCAAATGCTATCCCAACTATTCAAACACAGTTGTCTGAACAAAGAATTTCAAAATTATAGAACAACCTTAATTTTTTCTAAATTATTCTAAGTTATTCTAACAAGAGTAGAAGGGCAGTTTTTAAGCATTTTTTTTTTTCTTTTTTAAACTTAAATCAGATATTTGAAAAAGAACTCGGATCATAATGAAAGAACACTTACAGATACCTCTAAGTTATTGGTGTTAAAGGAGAAGTTCACTTTCAGAACAAAAATTTACAGATAATTACTCCCTTGTCATCCAAGATGTTCATGTTCTACTTTCTTCAGTCGCAAAGAAATAGTTTTTTGAGGAAAACATTTCAGGATTTATCTCCATATAGTGGACTTCTATGGTGCTTACAAGTGTGAACTTCTAAGGCCTCTAAATGATCCCAGCCAAGGAAGAAGAGTCTTATCTAGCGAAATTATTTTTTTTTTCTAAAAAAAAAAAAAAAATTACAATTTATATACTTTTTAACCTCAAATGCTCATCTTGTCTAGCTCTGCGTGTACTCTGTTTATTCCGGTTCAAGACAGTTACGGTATGTCGAAAAACTTGAATCTCATTTTTTCCTCTAACTTCAAAATCTTCCTACATCGCTGCAGAAGTACTGACCCAGTGCTTACAAAGTGAACGTGCAAAGATCAAAGACCAAAAAAAGGTAAAACAGAAATGTAGGACGATTTGACATTGAAGGAGAAAATGAGATAAAAAAATTTCAACATACCCTAACTGTCTTGAACTGAAATACACACAGAGCTAGACAAGACATTTAGGGTTAAACAGTTTATTGTATTTTTTTTTTTTTTTTTTTAGAAAACAACTAATCGTTTCGCTAGATAAGTCTCTTCGTTCTTGGCTGGGATTGTTTTGAGCCCTTTGAAGGTGCATTTAAACTCGCGGGCACCATAGAAGTCCACTATATGGAGAGAAATCCTGAAATCTTTTCCTCAAAAAAACTAATTCTTTACGACTGAAGAAAGAAAGACATGAACATCTTGGACGACAAGGCGGTGAGTAAATTATCTGTTAATTTTTTGTTCTGAAAGTGAACTTTAAGGGGGCACCTGGTGCTAATTTCCTTAAATTATATGACAAACCCTATTTAACTGGCAGCATTCCTGCAGACATATCAAGATGACAGGCCGCTTTAAGGTGACTGAAACCCTGCGACAGGAGGTTGTATAGATGGAGGCCAAAGGGATGACTCTTTTGGCCATTGCAAGATAAGTTGGTCATTCCAAATTTCCAGATTTCTTGAATACTGCAGGTTTACAATGACACTAATTCATTTAAGTCTCCCAAAAAGGCTGGTCGTCCACGTAAGACAAATCCACAAAAAGACACAGATAATGCAGAGACTCTCAAATGGGGAATCGGTTCAACACTGCAGCTGGAATTGCTTGCCAGTTCAGTGCTGAACAGGGTAAGGATCTGTCTCTGCATGTTTAAGAGAAGTCGGACTGAAAGCGCACTCTGCAGTGACCAAGCCTCCCATCAGCAAAATGAGGAACATGTTGTGTGGAAAGAGGAGATCTGGTCCAAAGTTCACTTTAGTTATGAGAGCAACTTTAATTTATTTGGGTGTGATGGGAAACATTATGTTCGGCATCAAACTGGGAAAAGACAGAAGCCCAAGTGCTTCAATGAAATCATTGAAAAGTGAAGAAGGAAGTGCCATGGTTTGGGGGATGTCTTCTGCAGCAAGAGTTGTGCCTCTTATACAGTTACATGTCAGAGTGAATGCAAATGTTTATCAGAACCTCCTTCAGCAACATGCAGTTCCTTGCGAGTTCCACGCAAGACAATGCCCCCATCACACAACAAAACAGATAAAGCAGTTTCTTGAAACTAAGAACAGTGAAAAAATTAAATGGCTGGCCCAGAGGCCGGATCTAAACCTGATTGAAAACCTCTGGAAAATCCTTGGCGACAAACTTAAACCAACTACAGTTACCAAACTATGGAAAAGAGTGAAAGAAGAGTGGACCAAGATCACACCAACGTAGTGTGAGAAACTAGTGATGTCCTGCGGCCATCTTTCGTGCTACAGTGGTTAATGGTCTCTAATTTTGATCACTGTTTTCCACAAAATTAAGGTTTTTGTAGAAATGCATTGGAAAAGTATGTTAGTAGGTATAGTGGTATACCTACAGCTAATATACCTTCAAACGTTAATGAAGATTAACAATATTTCAGGAAAAAAAAAAGTATTTATAGACAGGTGCACTACACACACACAAATTTCCCTAAAAATATAATTAGAAACAAACCAAAAGATATTTGCTAAACAAGGAATATGTAGTTGTCTTGAATTGTTTCATGTAAACAAATTCAAATTGATACATTAAAATACTGTTACTCAGGACAATTTTTTAAGACAATAGCTAAGAACCTAAAAATCGGAATGCATTTTTTTCATATATATTGTATATTATGCTCACGTTATGGAATGCGTGAAATGCAAAGATGTACTGAATATGCTGATGATGACCCATCCCTCGAGGGGCCGGAGCAAATCTGTTTTTTTGTCCCTTTAATTCATTCTGTCAAAATAAACGCTTTTACAGCAAACATCTCCGAGGCATCATGATTTTTATCACTCCCACTAGACACAAATCTCTTTTTTGCTAGTATGTGGCATATTTAGGGGGCACGGTAAGCAACCATCAGCAAGGATGAGTGCGGGGGACTTACACCTGTGTCAAGACAAAAACACATCAGTGCTGGTGCATATGATCGTCGGGGGAAGAACACATAAGCTCGCCAAACAATTAGTGTTTGAAACCTCTTAATTGTAAAAAAAAAAAAAAAAAAGTTTGGCTTAGAAAAGTTAGTTACGTTTACCGGCCGCTTTCGATTATCCAAACTATTGTGCATTCTCACATGTACAAGCATGTATGTGTGTCTTGTTGCGTTTCGACCGCAGGACGAGCGCAGATGAAGGAGAGGACGAATCAGCACTCCGGCAGGGTGATTAACGATGTGACTTTTGTTTTGGTGACGGGGAGGAATTCACAGGCCGCACGGGCATTCGCAATAATGCTTGTCTTGTCTATTTGGCTGCAGAGAAAGCATTAGTAAGCTCATCCTGAAGAATAGACAAAAAGAGTTACCCTTGAAATGAGCTAGCTGGTTTCACTTAACCAATTTTCCGTGTGTAAATGACTTTTTGCTTGTAGCAAAGTAGATAATGAGGGAAACGTAAGTGATAACCGTATTAAGGACTATTAGAGAGGGAAAACAACTCAAATGTTTGAAGAAATCAACAGCTCAAGGGCAGACAAGTGAGCAAAAGATGAAAACATTTGAAAGAGGAGAGGACTGAGGGACAGATGACACGAGGTAAAGTAGACAGTTGTCATCAGGGTGGGAAATTAACACTTGCCACCAGCCAAATGCGGCTATTTTTTGCAATGACGGGTATTTACGCTTATTATTATTAACCAGACACGTGGCATGTTTCAGAACGCCTATGACAATAAATGCTCTTGTTTAGTAACAGTGGCACACAGTAGTAAAACATATGATTGCATCTTGAAATATGTGCAATGCACAGCTAAAACGGAGCAAATCTCACAGACTTTTTTTTTTATATTGAATGCCATCTGCAGATAATGCGCACTTTATGCAGTCTATAAACAACAACTGAACAAACAAAACACATCTGCTCTCACTTTTGTACTACACTAGATTACACTTAGCATAGCAGTACTACAGATATTGTTCTTGTATGACAAAACACTTGCAAAAAATATATTTTTAAATTACACTATTGTGCAAAAGTCTGTGGTCAGTAAGAGTTTTTTTAAGAATGAAAAAATATATATGCATTAAATTGATCAAAAGTGACAGTGAAGACTTTTACACTTTTTGCCTCTTTTTTTTTTAATAAATGTGGTTCTTTTGAACTTTCTATTCATTAAATAATCCAGAAATAAAGTCTATCATGGGTTTTATAAAAGGTATAAGGCAGCACAATGGATTTCAACATTAAAAGTAATAATTAATAAACAATAAATGTTTCTTGAGCACCAAATCAGCATGATTTATTGAGGATATTTCTAGAGAATGATCCTAAGAACTAACACTGAAGACTGGAGTAATTCAGCTTTTCGATTTAGAATAAATTACATTTTACAATTTATTAAAATAAAAAACTATTATTTTCAATTGTAATAATATTATATATTTTTTTACTGTATTTTATTTATTTTTTAAATCAAATACACTACCTGTCAAAAGTTTTTGAACAGTAAGATTTTTAATGTTTTTTTAAGAAGTATCTTCTGCTCACCAAGCCTGCATTTATTTGATCCAATATACAGCAAAAGCAGTTATATTGTAAAATATTTGTACTTTAAAAAAAAAAAAAATTATTTATTCCTGTGATCAAAGCTAAATAATAGGGTAATTTGCGGTTTAGAAAACATTTATTATTATTAATTATTAACAATATTTAAAAGTTATTAGTATTATTATTATTATTATTATTATTATTATTATTATTATTATTATTATTATTATAAATAGAAAGATCCAAAAATCAGCATTTATCTCAAATAAAAAACTGTAATAATATTTTTTTTAATAGTTTTTTTTGGTCAAATTGATAAAAATTGATCAAAAAAAGATGATAAAGACATTTATAAGATTACAAAATATTTCTATTTCAGATAAATGCTGTTCTGAACTTTCTATTCATCAAAGAAACCTGCAAAAAATTCTACTCAGCTGTTTTTAACAACAATAATAGTAATGTTTTTTTGAGCAGCAAATCAGAATATTACAATAATTTCTGAAGGATCATGTGACTGAAGTAACGATGCTTAAAATTCAGATTTAAACTTACAGGAATAAGCTCCATTTTAAAATATATTCAAATAAAAATCAGTTATTTTAAATAGTAAAAATGTTTAAACACTCTTCATGCAGCCTTGGTGAACATGAGATATTTTTTTTAAACACACATTTAAAATAAATAGAAATAATACAAATGTAGGGTATTTCCACCCTGGCTATCAGCATCAACATATTTATCAACTACACTTCCAGGTTCATGCTCGGTTGTATATCTCAACACTGTATTATCAGTCAAACATTTCTGGCTGTTAATACCTGAACTCCTACGCTCTATTGCTCTATCTTGTCCTTCAGCACTCTCAATTCACCTCTCTGCTCCTCTTGTTCTCCCTCACGCTCCCCTCCCTTCTCTCCCAAGATGGGTGGATGAGATGAATGGAGAGGTGGTGAAGAAGAAGAGAGGAGAGTGGAGCAGTGCTGCAGCATATCCTGTGCTGATCAATACCAGAGCACTAAACCTGATGAGGGCCACGCGGGCCGCTCCACCCACACCGAGAGAGTGCATGACCGCACGTGTGAAAGTGCGTCAACTAGAGAAAATAAAAGGTGAAGATTATGATTGTTTTTTTTGTTGTTTCTCAGACATGAACAGTGTTAGAGTTCAAAAACAACAGCAGAAAGAAATCTGGCTTCATACGCAGAACTATACCACAATAAATGAATGTATGTCTTATGTTATTAATTAGAAATATAATCAAGATTATGATTTTGGCTGTCTAATCACTCACTTTCTGTCTATTATTATTATTCCAAAACCTGAAAACTGATATATTGCTGTATAGAACAGCAAAAAATAAAATTAAATAAATAAATAAATAAATAAATAATCAAGTATTAAGTATATCAATGTTCCTTTATTTATTAATTAAGTAACACTTTACAATAAGGTTCATTAGTTAACATGAACTAAAAATGAACAATACTTATACTGCATTTATTAATCTTAGTAGTTAATATTAGCATTTACTAATGCATTGTTAAAATCACAAATTAATGCACTGTTAACTAACATAAACAATGAACGATTGTATTTTTTATTAACTAACGTTAACAAAGATTAATAAACAGTGTAATAAATGCATTGTTCATTGTTCGTTCATGTTAGTTAATACATTAATTAATGTTAAATAATGACAGCTTATTGTAGTTGTGTTACCATTAATTTCAATAATATAATATGAATTAATGTTGATGTTGCTAATATTCAATAGTAATATTTCACAATATTGTATTTTTACTAGGGCCGGGACTTTAACGCGTTAATTTAGATTAATTAATTACACAAAAATAACGCGTTAAATTTTTTTAACGCATTTTAATCGCACTTATTTTTGCACTGCGGAACGTTTCTCACTGGATGAGTTTTGGCGGACCAATTATACTGGAGCACCAACTAGCAGACAAAAACAAACCACAGTGAACATGGACAAAGCAGCTGTTGAGACCGCTTTGGTTGGCCCTGTGGATGGGAAATTTTGTTATAAAAAACGTATGGATGGAAGCGTCGATAAGAGCATGGTTGCGTGCAAGCTATGCAACAAGGAATTCGCATATCACCGCAGCACATCGAGCCTATTGCTACACTTAATGGCAATATTGCACTGGTCTGTTGGACTTGGTTGAACAAAAATAAACAATATTTTGTTGCTTAAGCTTATGTATTCAGTCATTATTCAATGGTATAATTAAAAATCCATATGAAAAAAACTTACTCCTCACTGTTCTCAGGTCAAATATTTATATGCGATTAAAATGCGATTCATTTCGATTAATTAATTACAAAGCCTCTAATTAATTAGATTAATTTTTTTAATCGAGTCCCGGCCCTAATTTTTACATTTTTATTTTTTGTTTTCGCTCGAATGAATGGGTGAAGATTTCTTTCAAAAACAGCAATAAAGCAATTTAGTGTAATCAACAAAGTTATTAAGTATTTTAATGTACATTTTATGAATTAATTTCAATAATATTATTAATTAATTATACTGATATGTTGATATTGCTAATATTACAATCATTAATATCAAGAATATTAATACTAATAAAATTATAAAAAAATAACATTTGTGATAATAATATTAAGAGATATTATCATAAGTATTTTATTTTATATATTTTATATTAATCATTGGTTTAAATAATATAATATGAATAATAATATTCAAGTAAGAAATAAATTACATTTAAAAAATAAATTTAGTATAAGTAGTATAAATAATAAATTCAAAACTGTTATTTTATATTATATTATTATTATTATTATTATTATTATTATATTTTATATTTTATTTTTACATTCTTTTTTTCTTTTTTGCTCAAATGAATGCAGCCTGGGTGAAGATTTATTTCAAAAAATAAATTAATTCAGTATTATTAACATTTTATTACTTAATTTCAATAACATAGTATTAATTCTAATTCTGCTGATATTTTTAATATTATAAGAACCATTATTCATATAAAACATATTAGTATAATAAAATTATTATTTATGAGAAGAAATATCAAAATTAGAAGTATTTTGTTTTAATGTACATTTTATTAACTAAAATAATATATGAGCACTGATATTGCACCGATAAATATTATACGAATAAATTATTAATCTAATTATTAATTAGTGCTGTGCAACAATTAATCGCAAAGAATCACAACCAAAATAAAAAAACATTTGTTTATATAATATATGTGTGTACAGTGTATATTTATTATGTATATATAAATTCATGTATATATTTAAGAAAAATGTTATGTTTATATATTCAATATATTTATATGAATAAAAATATATGTAAATATTTTCAAAATATATACTGTATGTATGTGTATTTATATATACATAACAAATATACACAGTACACACATGTATTATATAAAAAAATATATATATATTTTGAATGTGATTAATTGTTGCCAATAAATTTGAATAATATCAATTAATTCATATTAATGTTTGAAATATCAAATAAGATATGATCTTAAAAGTTGGTCAGGCGAGTCAAGTCCAAGAAGAAAAAACAAATTCCACATTCACAATAACAAATGAGAAAATCTAAAAGAAAGAACAAAACGGAGAGTGTGCAGTGGGAGGAGGGCAGTTTGTATGTGTGTGTATGTGTGTGTATGTATGTGTGTGTGTGTGTGTGTGTGTGCCATGCAGACTCGTGTAATTTATGCCCAGGCGTCCATGCTTTACGGCTTTCTTAATTCAACTCCTGCTACTATTAATGTAGTTAATGTTGAGATTATATCTATTTTCTGGTGGCTGCCGGGGATTTACGAGGGCCTTTCCTCCCCCACCCGGTCCCCTCGAACACTCAATCACCAGACACAGCCGCACTGCTGACTACACACTCCCACCGCTCTCCAGCTCGCTGCGCCGGACGCCGGGTCACTGCACGGAAGGGTGAGGGGCTAAAGAGCCCCGCGTCTGTCTGCTCATGTGTGAGACGGAGAGGCTCCGCGCTTCTTCTGCTTGAGCTCTTGGGTGGTGGACTGTGATCAGCCATCTGTGTGTGTTTGCTAACTAACTAATACTTGGCATTGTGGCTTTTTTTAAACTATGCTGTGCAGCCACGCTTTAGCTTTACATCGCAGGTTCGATTCTTAGGAAGTGCCTGTATTGGTAAAAAGCATATATTGAATGCATCATAAGTCGCTTCAGATAAAAGCTTAAATGTAATGTCTGCCAAATGTGTAAATATAATACGAATGTGGCAGATGGCCATACTCTAAAATACTCTAAAAATATGCATCTCCAACAAATGAATGAATGAAAGAGAGATGGATCGTTAAAAATCTTCCCTTATCTGCTTTCCCCCCCCAATGCTATCTCCCTCTCTCTTTCTCATTTCCCTCTCTCTTGTAATATTTCACAATGCGTCACAGAGGTTCAAATTGAAAATCCCTTGATGAATCAATATTTATTGCAGGCAGCTAAATGAATGGCGGTAAGTCACCACAGCTCAAAGGCAGTCTGAAGCCAAGCACGCGTCTCACAAAATCTGCATTACACAAATGAAGCCTCACAAACACACACTCGCTTATCCATTAAAAATCCCAGAGAGCACTGCCCTAGCAAATCTAAATCGCATGAATGAAGTATCACTGACTTGCACACAGTTGCACATATCTGTAACACTTTAGATTACTATGTGCATGTTGCATAATATTGAATAATTTAGTTGGTTACAAATAACATTTTAGATTTTAGTGCAAAAATGTAAAAATGGTACCGTATGTAAGTGCTGTATTGGAACAGAATTTCTGATAAGAGGGTTATCACCATTTTAATAAACTTTTAGAGGATTTGAAAATGTATACAATAAAATTAATTGAACTGCAAATAGTCCTGCAGAGTGAAAAAGTAATTTCCAAAAGTAAAAATTTTCAAATGTAGACAACTTTTAGGACAGAGTCTACTTATTGTTCTCATTTGGGATAGACATATGTGACCCTGGACCACAAAACCAGTCTTAAGTCGCTGGGGTATATTTGTAGCAATAGCCAAAAATACATTGTATGGGTCAAAATTATAGATTTTTCTTTTATGCCAAAAATCATTAGGAAATTAAGTAAAGATCATGTTCCATGAAGATTTTTGTAAAATTCCTACTGTAAACATATCAAAATGTAATTTTTGATTAGTAATATGCATTGTTAAGAACTTAATTTGGACAACTATAAAGGTGATTTTCTCAGTATTTTGATTTTTTGCACCCTCAGATTCCAGATTTTCAAATAGTTGTATCTCGGCCAAATATTGTCCTATCCTAACAAACCATATATCAATAGAAAGCTTTCATATGATGTATACATCTCAGTTTTGTAAAATTTAACCTTAAGACTGGTTTTGTGGTCCAGGGTCACATATATGTATACAGTTGAGGTCAAAAGTTTACTCCTTTCAGAAAGTGCAACATGTAAATTGTTTTACCCAAATAAGTGGGATCATACAAAATGCAAGATGTTTACATATAGTCCACAAGAGAAATAAACAGTTTACCAATTTTAACATTTATTACACTTAAAAAAAATAACTTTTAATTTAAGTGAACTTAAAACAATCTTCATAAACCCATATTTTACCTATGCCCTTCAGCAAGTAGGAAACATACAGAAATTGAATAAAGTTTCCAAACACTAAATACTAAAGTAAATACAGATGAATCCTTAAAGCTACAAAAGATATTGTTTCCCTCTTTTTCTTTTGTTCTTTGATTAACAGACATCACATCAGCTGGGTTAATAGGTTATTTGGCTGCTATTACTCTAAGAGCTGCTACTGCTGAATGTGACGCGGATCTGACACGCATACTCGTAGTTTCATTCATGCTTTAATATGAAATGATACAGGTTACAGCTCATGCCACTGTATTTGTGCGAGCAACTAAAATGTGATGGCCTGATAACCTCTCATCTGACTGTTCACTGTTCACTGCAGTTCACTGTTGCACTACTAAAGCTCCTTCATCACCTGTACCTTTCCGGCGCTTGTTTGAATAGCGCCTGGCACTTAAGTGAAGCTGAAGTGCGCATCTGAAAAGTCTACTATTTGATGTGGTCGTAAAGACATTCTGCAACTAAATAAAAGTACTTCTTGTCAAGGAAATAAGAGACAGAAGCAGCATTTGTGAGTGGGGTTGCCAACCCTAGCCCCAGCCCTACGTTAACTGTGTTAAATATTTTTTATGCCGTTAAACTGGAAAAATTGTATACATCTCTACTGCAATTAGCCACATTTACCATCACTGGCATCAGTCTCAAAAACTGAATCCGACTAGGCACGATCTGCCATCAAAACCAAATTGCATTCAAAATGTAGTGTGTAAATTGGCTATAGGCAACAATTTCAGTATAATATTCATTACTTACTTATTTAGTATGTGCTGAATTAATTACAGATGAACCTGCAAAGAGCTAGAAAATCAATTACACCAAAAAAAGAAGAAAAAAAAAACTATGCATAAACAGTGTTGAATAGTTGTATGCAGGCCACTGAGGTCAAAATGTCAGCATCTCCTCAGTAATGAGCTCAGATGAGAGTCTGACCTGTAGACCTGTTAATCATCTATTTCAAGAGCAGCTGTTACATGTCTGTCGGCAAAAATGTTCTCAACTGCTACGTGATGACTACATATACCAGTAGTTTTACTAAATCGGGCATAGCATTATGTTTCCTTGCTATGTAAAATTCAAAAACATATGTTTAAGAAAAAAAAAATTCATTTCAGCTGGGTGGTGAAAACTTTTTGAATTTGAAGATCAGAGTAAATTTAACTTATTTTGTCTACTGGGAAACATGTAACTATCTTCTGTAGCCTCTGAAGGACAGTACTAAATGACAAAAATCTGATATTTAAATATCACAAGAAATAAAATAAGAAAAATGTACACATCTCTATTCTGTTCAAATGTTTTCACCCTCGGCTCTTAATGCATCGTTTTTCCTTTTGAAGCATCAGTGAGTGTTTAAACCGTCTGCAATAGTTGCATATGAATCCCTCAGTTGTTGTTGGAAAGGGTTCAAATACACAAAAATCCCAAAAAAACAAAGAATTTGTGGGACCTAAAGGATTTTTTTTCTGAAGAACAGCAGGCAGTTTAACTGTTCAGGACAAACAAGGGACTCATGAACAACTATTACTAAACAAAAAAATAACACAGCTATGGATCATTCGGGTAACATACAGTATTAAGTATCAAGGGGATGTAAACTTTTAAATTGGGCCATTTTTATAAAATTCAACTTTTATTTTCTCTTGTGGACTATTTTGTATGATCCCTCTTATTTTGGTAAAATAATTAACATTTTGCACATTCTGAAAGGAGGGTGTAAACTTTTGACCTCAACTGTATACATACATGTCCATCCCAAATGAGAACATTGAGCTTAAATAATCATATAAGGAACTTACCTTCAAGAAACTATTATCAGCTCATACGATATGAACAGGGATCACTACAATTCTAGATTTAAAACCCACTAACATCACAGATCAGCTCCCCCAACTTCCTCTCTCTCCATTAACACAAAGTTACAGCTGCTTAAGCAGCCAATCAGATATTCATAGTGATACCATACACCGATCCTGCTTGAAAGAAGCAGAAAGTAGTGATTTTGTTAAGCACTATCCACTCAAGGCAGTGTAAAGCAAACCTCACTAAGGCGGAAAAGCCCAGAAAGACAGTGAAAGAGAACAAGAGAGATAAAACAGAAGGTTATTTTGTTTAATGTGCCACCCTTCTTAACATATAACACCTATAATCCACACTCTCTTTTTTTATACATGGCTAAGCCAGGCCCACACAGCAGGGGGATTTATGAAGATCATTTTAACTCTGTAGATAAGAGGGGGAATAAAAAATTTACACCCATATGCATGAGTGCTTCATTTACACCCTTAAGTGAATAGGATTTCTCAGAGGCCTCCTATCAGGCTAAAGCTAATGCCATACAGACACAGCAGTGACCCCTCTTCCTTCTCTCTGTCTTTCTAAAAGCATTCACAATCTAGTAGCTTTCCAACCTCTTTTCATTTTGCTTTAAAGGCTTGTAGCTTCTATCTTGTCAAATAAAAAAGGGGTTTCTTTTTACATTACACTTACTTGCGTTTTTACCTCATGTTTTAAAATGTGACTCTGGACCACAAAACAAGTCTTAAGTAGCATGGTATATTTGCAGCAATAGCCAAAAATACATTGTATGGGTCAAAATGATCGATTTTATGCCAAAAATCATTAGGATATTAAGTAAAGATCACGTTCCATGAAGATATTTAGTAAATTTCTTACTGTAAATATATCCAAACTTAATTTTTGATTAGTAATCTGCATTGCTAAGAACAACTTTAAAGCCGATTTTCTCAATATTCTGATGTTTTTGCACCCTCAGATTCCAGATTTTTAAATAATTGTATCTCGGCCAAATATTGTCCTATCCTAACAAACCATACATCAATGGAATTTAAAAAAAATTGACTCTTATGACTTTATGGTTTTGTGATCTAGGGTCACAAATGCAAAAACAAGTTTTGTGAGAATGGCCTCTTACACTTATAAAACACTTAATGTTGTAATATGAAAAACAATTTCAAGGCACCATTGGCCATTAAAAGCTTCTGTCTCAGTGGCTACCCTCATGTCCACACAAGCATGTGGGCCATCCGTAGAACATCTTTATGGTGTAATATTATGGTTCCAGTAATAGATTACCATGACGAGCGGCACCTTCTCTCTGTCATTATCAGTGGTGATGAGGCAGTTAGTTATGGTTCTATGTGGCGTTATTAAGGGCCAGGCAGTTATTTAATGTTTTATTAGGCACTGAGACACTGATAAAAACATTGAATGTCAACAGAGAGGTTTTAATCAGTCTGGTAATTGGTTGTGCCGGGCTGAGATTGTGAGCGGGATGCACGCACACATGCAAACGCACAATTTATGATAGAATAAAGCCACTGAAATGAGCTTTGTTGAAGTGGAGACAAACAGGAAGTAGATTAAGTGGTGGTCATTTCCACCTCCGACAGAAAAGCACTCATCACTTACCTGGCAGAATGCACTCTTTTGACCCTGTAGGAAAGAGCAGGGTTGTGGTGGATCGTATGCGCTCTGCGTGTGTCTATTTTGTAGCGTGTTTTGATGATCCTATGCGATGCCGGACTTCGCACTAACATAGAGGAGGGGCCTGCAAAGGAACAGACAAATCACGGAAGGGAATTAATGGTTGACATGTCACTTCACTGATCAATAATGCTTAATCACCTAATGATGCCCGCATGAGCTATAACTGAGTCATTAGTATGGTTTGCATAAACTCTAGATTGAGATACATCATTTGGAACCTGTAGACTTAATATAAATGTGTTTTACATCTTGATAACTTAATAAAAAACAAAAATCACAATCACAATGTATCTTGGGTGCAATTACCCATGGCTTTTAATGTGGTTAAGTGTTATCGATTGTTATTTGATCACTGAAAACTCATGATATTAATGGCAAGTCTAAACGGAGCCTTTGCTAGACTTAAAAATATGGCAGTGAACACCGACAGAGGGGAAGAGTGTGTCATCTAAACTGGCTCTGTGAGGTCTGAGTCTTCCTACTCTACGGGACACACACATTTAGACATACACTCACTGGCGCACACAAACTCTTCCCCTGGCAGGTGCGCTCCTTAATAAGCTGCACATGGAAAAATGACTGAATAACAAAGGCTGAATTTTTATCAGCCTAATAAATCATATCCGTCTCTCCACCCCAGCCCTGTCTTTCGCTCTCCCTCTAAGTCTTATTCCTTATATCATTTCACAGATCCATCAGAGAGGCGGAGGAAAGGATGTGCGGGAGAGAATAAGTGTGGCTTTTATTTATTTCTTTCTGTATTCATTTATCCATCATGTTGCTTTATGAGTGGCTGGGCTGAAGTGACACATGCATGCATGCGGGCTGAGTAAAAGATGGACTCGGCATGGCGGCTTTCGCTCGTTGCCGCTGTACACCAGAGCTAAAAACCCCAAAGATTTATTCCCGGCAGCTACAATTTAGCATGTTAGACAAGCCAAGAAGAGAATGGTATTACTTAAAGATCTTAAGAAAATCAGAGAGGGTTAGTGGAGGAAGGAGACAGAGCACAGAAAGGCATTGGCTGAAACTTCATTTTAATAAGCCATTTACAACTGTTTACCAAAAGCTTGTATTTGTAGGCAGGTGGTAGTTTTTAAAACTAATTATAGGTGACACCAAATTGGAAAAAGTTCAATTACACCTAAATTCTCAGCGGTGCTTTTCTAATGTATAACAATCTCATTAAATTAATTAAAATAATCATACAATAGAAAGACGGATGGATGGGAATAAAAAAAAGAAAGAAGGAACAACATATGAACAAAAGTGAAGTGAGTGAGTGAGTGAGTGAGTGAGTGAGTGAGTGAGTGAGTGAGTGAGTGAATGAATGAATGAATGAATTAATTAATTAATGGGGAAAGGAAAAGGTTGTAGGAAACAAGGAAGGAAGGCTGAAATTAATGAATGAAAGAATAGAAAGGCAAAAGGAAAAAAGGAAGAAGAAAAATAAGCAAGGAAAAATAAACATTAAAGAAAGAAAGAAAAAAGAAAGAAACAAAGAAATGAAGGAGGGAAGGAAGGAAGGAAGGAAGGAAGGAAAAGAAAAGTAAATTAAGGAATGATGAAATGGGAAAGAAAGGAATGATTGAAAGTAAGTCAGCAAGGAAGGAAGGGAAAATGGATTATAAAAAAGCAAGAAAATAAGAAACAAGAAAAAAAGAAAGACATGAACAAAAGTGAAGTGAATGAATGAATGAATGAATGGGGAAAGGAAAAGGAAGGAAGGCTGAAATGAATGAATAAATGAATGAATGGGAAGGCAAAAGGAAAAAAGGAACATAAAAAATAAGCAAGGAAAAATAAACATGAAAGAAAGAAAGAAAAGAAATGAGAAGTAAATTAAGGAATGATGAAATGAGAAAGAAAGGAAAGGTCTGGAATGTATGAATGAATGAATATGCAGAAGGGAAAGAAAGAAAGAAAGAAAGAAAGAAAGAAAGAAAGAAAGAAAGAAAGAAAGAAAGAAAGAAAGAAAGAAAGAAAGAAAGAAAGAAAGAAAGAAAGAAAGAAAGAAAGAAAGAAAGAAAGAAAGAAAGAAAGAAATGATGAAAGAAAGGAAGAAACAAGAACAAAATTGAAGAAGGGGAAGAAAAAGAAAACAGGAAAGGAATGAATGAATGAATGAATGAATGAATGAATGAATGAATGAATGAATGAATGAATGGGGGAAATAAAAATAGTCTAGTAGGAAGAAAGGAAAAGAAAGGAAACAAATAAAAGAAAGAAAGGAAGGAAACAAGCAAGGATGGACGAAAGGAAGGAAAGAGAAAGGACTAAAAAGTGTGAATGAATGAATGAAAGGAAGTAGAAAGGAATGATGAAAGAAAGAAAGGAACATGAACAAAAGTGAAGTGGGGGAAGAAAAAGAAAACAGGAAAAAAAATGAATGAACAGAGAAAAGAAAAAAAAAAGAAAGAACAAAAGACTACATGAATTGTAGAAAACAAAAACAATGTATATGTGTAGTGGCAATACTCCTTTTCCTGTTTATTTGAACAGCTACTCTTCCCAGGGTGCTTTTAATGGCCATTCCATATTGTTTTAAAAGAAACTCACATTTCCTGTCGCAATAGAAAACCTTCCTCCTCCTATTTTTCCCTGTCTTCTAGTCCAGGGCGCCCTTCTCCATTTATCACTGGACCCATTCACGCACACACACTTCAGCATGAGCTGGGGAATTCATCTTCGACAAACATTTACCAATGATCAAATCTCGGCCCAGTATGGCACACAGCGGAGGGATGTATCCGACTGTACGACCGTGTGTAGTACAGAGCACCCTTTATGAGTGTTTATGTGTGCTTTATGTGATGGAGTGTTTGAGCTGTGGAGTGTATGACCAGACTGCATAAGCGAGGGAGCAAACACACTTGTGTGTGGGCCTGCGACAAGGGGTCGTGTATGTGAGGCTGCGAGATTAGTTGTCTGGCTCAAAGTCACTTTTTCACACACTTCTCATCTGTACCGCAGATGTCGGACCTGCCTGCGTCCCGGCGGATGACAAATATGGCTTGTCAGAGAGCTTGTGTCTTACACAGCCAGCCGTATACTACGCACTTCGCTGTATTGTTCCACCTTACCTATTGTTTAATGATAACACCACAGAATTGATGCCACCCGTGACTTTGTGCGCGTGTGTGCGGACGGTTTAGTGTAGCACTGCATGCTAGGTACCAAAGCTGAGGCTGTGGTCCCTGTCAGGACACTTTTATTGATGTGTGTACCCGCAAGTGTGTGTATATGTGTGTGGTAAAGGCCTGTCAGTGGCCTATTAGAGGGAAGATTGAGACTCCACTCGGCACAGACTCACTCAACCAACACAACCTGCTGGGCTTTACAATCAGGCCTGGGGACTCATCCATCGCCTGCTGACACACCAGCCCCGCACCCGCGGCTCCTCAGACGGCCGATTATTTACTCAACTCACTTCGGCTTCAGCGCTGCGAGCTCACACCTTTATCTATCCCTCTCTGTCAAACACACAGACTCATTTTTCTGACAGGTTCCCATGTTATTTTTCTGTCTACTCTCTGGACTTTATGTTGGGGTGCTTGGGATAACTGTGGTGATGTTAATGTTTAAAGGAAAAGCACACATGCAGTCCATGGGAGGTCTTGGAATTTTATGAGGGTCATCAATTTTAAGGTGGCCACCTAGTCTAGTTCAGCTTCTCAGATATTTTTAAGATGCTTTGTACATAACATACAGTAAGACTACAAAACTCAAATATGGCTTATCAACTAAAATATGTAAGCAGTAGCAACTTTACGAAAGAAAGAAAGAAAGAAAGAAAGAAAGAAAGAAAGAAAGAAGATATGCAGATAGGTAGGAAGGAAGGAAGGATGAAAGGTAAGTAGAAAAGAAAGATGGCACACTAAGTAGGGTAGGTAAATGGGCAAGAGGAAATGAAGGAAGGAAAGAAGGAAAGAAGGAAGGAAGGAAAAGTCAGACAGGTAAGAAAGAAAGAAAGAAAGAAAGAAAGGGAAAATACATCAGGGAAAGAAAGAGAGAAAAGAAGGAAAAGAGGAAAGAATGTAGAAAGGTAGGGAAGGGTCAGACCAAACAGGCTTGGGGGCAGGACTCCCACAGTTGCTCTTCGGCCGACCTCAGGTCGAGTCCTGGCTTGTGGTGCTTTTAATCCCGCCCCTTTCTCTCTTCCCCACTTCACTTTCTCTCACCTGTCTCTACTGTCCTTACAAACAAAGGCAAAAATGCCAAAAATACTTGTTTAAAGCTGGGGAAAGGAAGGAAGACAGGAACAAAATGAAATACAGACATTCAAGTTGCACTCCTTGTCCTAACATGTCCTCTGGAACTGAAACTGATATATTCATAGCGGGACAACTGCTATAGTATTTATTTTACACTTCCTCATCAATGTTATGACAGGGCAGCAGTGACACCCTGCATCCTCTTAGGGATTATCAAGCCATGTCATCTCATGTTCTCTGATCCCGTCTCCAAATTTGACAACTAATTCCGTTTAACAGCAGTCCGATTCTCCACCGTTCCATCTCTGTCACATCATTAATCTCATTATTGACAGCGAGAGATACCCCTCCTGCTTCCCCAGCAATCCCCCAGGGGCTCATCCTCTGATTCCCAGTGGGACGGCACAGCTGCCATTAAATGCTTCTCCGGTAAACCAGCAACACTTAACACCGCTATCAAACTAGTGTTAAGGCAGCGCAGAATCTCCTGGGACAAAACAAGTGTGCCAGAAATGGAGTGTGGCATATCTCCGGAACGCTTTCTTGGCAGGGACTGAATCAAAGGGAATTGTAAGTTGTGGACTATTGTCTGGTTGTACTCTGGATGTCTATCTATCTCTAAGCAATTCCATCAATGATTCTAAGTGCCAGCGCTATGGGCCAGCTGTTTAATAGGCATTCTTGAAGCCATATGTGAAGGCAATGCAATTGTATCATTGTTGGCATCAAACACAAGGCCAAATGGACAAGAGAATGCAGTTTAATTCCTCACTTGGAGGAACTGCAAAGAAAATACTATTAATAACAGGGATGGAATGGGATTATCAATATCGTGGTTTCGATATTATCATGGTCACGTTATGATATGAAACGATAGACCTTCAGGGCAAAAAGTGTAGTTTTTAAAACAGATTTAAATTTCTTATTCTAACATAAAAGGTGAGTAAAGTCCTGTTTTGCGCCTTTATACTTTTGACAAACTAAAACCAAATGCACAATATGGCTTAATCCCTTCATCAAGTCTGTTTTTGTTGCATGTTTCAAGTTTGTGATTGGAACTCAACGGCCTCCAGTTATATGCTTTATTTTCATGGCAGATGACTACAGCATTTAGCTAGATTTGTAGTAAGACTTGTTTTTGTAAGCCTGTTTTTCATCTAAATAAAAACTCTACTGTTGTTTCCATCAAAATAAAACCTTAAAAGCACAGTATAAATTGCTGACAGCTAGTGGTTTAAATGGGTAATGTTACTGCAGTCCAAATTCTAAATTCAAAACTCTTTCAAGTGAAAAAATTAGAAAAGAATCTATTTCCCTACTGTAGTGGAAAGCAAAAATATATATTTTTTTTATTTTACAGTGCAGCTGTTTTACAATATATGGCTATTACTGTCATAGGAATAACAATAATATGAAATTATTATAATTTTATTCTAATTAGTTTGGCTTCTTCAAGCACCAGTGTGAATGTAATTTAGACTGAGATACCACAAATAAAAAAAGGGGTTGAGTCCCCTTTAAAGATGAGGTCCAAGTCAAAGTACATGTTTCTGACTTAAGTTTTCTTAGTTAAGAACATGGGTTGGAGCTCCTAATTTTGTCAAAAGTGCATCATACAGAATAATTTAACTTTGAAATGTACAAAATGTAAAGTTTTCCTTTTTCCTTTTTTTTAATATTGCAACAGTATCGTATTGTGGACTTCATATAGTGATATTATCGTATTGTGAGATTTTGATACTGTTACATCCTTGTTAATAACAGAAACTAGGGATGTAACACACTGGGTCCCATTCATTAAATCCAAAGTTCTATAATGAAACTATAGATGGCGCAGTTCAATAGGTTCTACCTCAATATGATATAATGACATTATTATTCACATGGCGCCGCTGATTGGTCATCAGCCAATGATCTCACTGCTTAAAATTCACATACTTTTCTAGTAGGGATGGGACGATAAATCATTGCAATACGAATCGAAAAATGATTCAGCATCAATTCTGAGATTTTCCGAACATATTTTTTTCTCATATCGAATCTGAGCTTAGTTTTGAACAGCAGGTGGCAGTGCTTGCTTTAGAAACAGCCGTGCTCTGCTTGTTTCCAAATCCTTACACACACTTGAACCTAAAATAATCATTCATACAATTCAAAAAGGCGAATTACAGTGGGCTGTTTACATTAATCTTGCGTCATAAAAGCATTCTGAGTGAGATGAAATTACATGACTCAGCCGAACACACAAGTGCTTTTCAGCACTCTTCTTCGTGAGTGTTTGAGTGTGCGGATAAAAACTAGGATAAAGCACCATCTGCTGTTAAAATGTAAACTCGATTTTGTAGAATCGAATTCAGAATGTCTCTGTATCGATCTACAAATTAATTTATCGGTCCATCCCTATCATCTAGTGCTTGCTGCTTGCTGTGGCGGTTGCAGCACGCTTCAGAAACCCTCCACCCACCCCAGCTCCACCTATATAAGGGCAGCATGAGCAGCATGTCTGTGGATGTATTGGCAGTAGGGCTGCAAGATATTGGGAAAAAATTACATTGCGATATATTTTTTTCTTGCGATATATATTGCGATGTGTACAAATTAATTTATGTTCATCAGGTTGTTTTGAACTGCTTAAAAATCAAATAATAATTCAAAAATAATTGGGGTAATTTTGTAAGCATTTTCAAAGAATAAGAAAATGTAGAAGTACAGTATAATCAAAACCCTGAAATAAAATACTTTTTAAAGCTTATTTTGGGTAGTTTCATAAACAGTTTGACTCACCTTATTCACTGTCAATTCAGGCAAATTAAGGCTCTAATATGAAATTAATAATGAATGTTGCTTTTAACCTGATGAAAGGGAAATCAGCTTCTTCCTTTCACGAAAAACATTAAAAGCTTAGCCAAGATGGAGGAACAGCTAGCTGATCATAGCTGTTACAGGGATAACATTTTTTAGCAGCAGAGCTACTGCAAGCAATTTTTAGTTTTGGAAATCCATTTATCTTTGTTTATTTATCTTTGCTGAAACTTCCACGTCTTTAGGAGAGCGCGGGTCATGGTTGCTTAGCAACGGCAGACGCCACTCTGCCACTCAAGTTACAGAGCGCTTTGTAAAGAAGGAGAAAGCGGCGCGCCTAGCGTTTTCCACGCATTTTTAGGCGCGACATGTGAACGGTCCCTTAAATTTGTAGTGTTTCCGCGAGTTGTGGCAACAACTGCCAGGCACTCCCGACAAAGCACCTGTTTTTGGTCAGCAGCATCCTTTTTGTATCCAAAATACTTCCATATGACCGACGCTGCGTTTCTTTTTGTGACCAAATCTTCCATTTGGCGCTTTTCTCCCGTCCCGCGCTCATTTCGCCATGCGCACACAGAGACTGCATGCATGAAGTAGGTGAAGCAACGTGTGCATTGTAGTTTTTAAAGAACCCTTATACATGAGTTAATTACTTTATTTTAGACAAATATAGATCCGTGAATAGAAAGTTTAGAAATATAGAAAGTACATTTTTAAATCAGACACATAATTTTTTTTTTGCCCTGCATCGTGACTGCCACGATGTGACTATCGCGCATGCGTACATCGCGATGACGATGCTGAAACGATCTATCGTGCAGCCCTAATTGGCAGTAGTCCTTGGACTTTGCTCAAAGGTCTCACCTTACTCTTATTATTGAATGGAAAAATATTTGTCATCGGGCATAACTTATTGGGAAAAATAGAGCAGATACTAGACATACATAAAGCTTTTTTAGAGCACATGACAACCACTTTGGAATACACTTTGGCAGGCTACAAAAACGCAAAACCACCACTAAACAAAGCTGCTCTCTTAAGTTGAGTAGGAGGAATTAAGAGGAACAGGAACCGTGTATGACTTAAAAAAGGCCACTGTACCCCGACCCCAAATACCAAGATGCCTCTTTTCAATCCTGGCACAAACTACAGAGCTGATCTGAATGTACATGTCTCTAGCTTTTAGGTGAAGTGTGCCAACAAAGATCTCTGCCCACCTCTGAGACCTGTTGTTCAGCCAAGTGTTTGTGCATGTGGAATGGACAGGATGTGACCTTGGGAAGTTTTAAAGTGCAGAAACATAAGAAGAGCCCTCTGAGGCTCAGATGATCTGCTAATGCAGACAGACACATAACAATCTTGCCGCTCATCTTGCTATGTACTTTGGAGAGATCCGATGAGAGACAGGGTACAAGAAGAACCTCATCACCATGAACCATGGACCAGTAGACAGCTCCATGGTGCCATACCAGTCAAAATCAGGCAAGGCTCAAGTATCTCCCATGAGGCCAGGCCTCATCAGTCATTGGTGCGATGCTATCGTCACAGAAACCAACACCACATTAACACACATAAATACTCACCCTGATTCTACATCATCTAATGGCTTGACCCAAGATGGCTGCGACTAATGATAGCAACACGATCTGCACTGAGCATCCCTGACTGCTTATAAAGCCAGAAATGGAGGTTGACAGTCGTAATTCACACGTCTGCTGCAATTTTACTTTGTGCTAACATTTAAGTTACTTTTAGATTCACGCTAGAAGCCTTTCGTAGGCCGTCAACACCATGGAAATGTTTCCATATTGCTAATGTTTAGTCCTTTGGGATTCCAGCATTGCTTTCTCTCCACATGCATGATGTTATGTGTCACTGTTGGTTAGAGACCGAACAGGAAAAACATGAATGTGTAACGACACTGGCTTCCTTACATGCAGTACTTCTGTTTTCATGCAGTTATGGCATTAAAGGCATGAATAAGAGATGAGATGAAAGCAGTATGACCTTGCCCTTAGCCTGAGAGCACTGGACTGCTACCAAAACTGTGCAACCATTTATAAACCATACGTTTGACAGAATACTGTACTCATTTAAAGAGATAGTTCACCAAAAAAATCTAAATTCTGTCATTAATTACACACCCTCATGTCATTCCAAAACCGCAAGATGCACAACAGATGCTGACCAAATGCGACAATCTGATCCTAACAAACAAACAAACTAACAAAAAAAAAAAAAAGATGAACCTAAGGAACTTACTTTAAGTTATATTTTTGGGCTTTTTCATGCCTTTATTCAGACAGGACAGTGAAGAACAGAGAGGAAAGCATTGGATGGAGAGAGCAAAGGACCACGAGATGGGATTTGAACTCGGGTCACAGCGAACACAGTTGCGCTGTTTGTTGGCGCACTAACCACGAAGATATTGGTGCCAACGATTGAATATCCTGTTTTTAACATGAATTTTCATTTTATTACTTTTTTACTAGATTAACAGATCCACACAAAGAAAAACCAAAACTTGTCATTGACCCATAAACTTAGTTAGTAAACTCCCATGAGATTCACATTCCAAGAAAGTGCCTCAGAGTTGTGACCAAGGTTAGAAGAAACAAGTATTGAGCTAAAGATCCAAAAAGTTACACCTTTATGGCATGTGTCTAATGCACAGGGGCACTTATGAAGGTTAAGTGCCCCGGGGCCCGCACACAATAAAGCACTGGGGATCTGAAACTCTGCCTGTCACAGCTGATAGCTGTATATCTTTTGAGAGATGGAAGCATGTTTATAAAACATGGAAGCTTGAGGGTCTAAAAGAGACAAAAATAGGGATAGCAAATTTAGCAGACAGAAGGTTATACTAGATATCCAAGGGTGTGATTATGCCATGTGTTGACAACAGAACTACATATATTCACAGAATGAACATGGGCAGCATACATGTGTGCATTTGTGTCGTGTACACGTCCTGTGTGGTGACAGAGCGAATAAACTTGACTGATGCATTCTGGGTTTGTCCACTGAGAGCATAAGACGCTCTCACAAACTCCAACATACACTTCACCTGTTAGCCACCTGTCCGCCACCAAGGGCACCTAAGAGTCTGGACAAAACCCTGGGCGGCATTCTCCTCGCAGGGCCTCATTAATCACTGGGTGTGAATAAGTGTGTTGCTAAAAGGAGTTGGTGTTTGGTTGTCCATGCTCAATCAAGTCTGAGCATTCGACTGACTAAAAAACTTGGGTTCCACTCACTGAGTGAGACATTGAGCACGACCGAGCAGTCACTAACCCTGCACTTGTGAGTGTCGATGGCTCCCTGAGTGACTTATGGAGGTTGTGAATGTGTCATTGTGGTAAACACTCACCTAGTAGGAGGGGCAGAAGCTTGAGATGGTCTTGTTGAGGGCTGCGTTTCAACTAAGCAGCATCGTAAATTATGGCAATTGAACCCAATGTGACCTGTAATGCAATAATATCTGCCCTTCTTCGGAGTTCTTTGGAGGAAACATTCACTCCGTGTCACACCAAGTTTGATATTAATTTATAATTTTTTATGTGTGAATAGTCAACTAAACGATACTACTGCTGGGTTACATTTTAATTACTGTCATATATAATGTCACTTAAAAAAAAATAACCCATTCTGGAGAAAATAAAATATTTTAATTTACTGCATTTTACATGCATTTTCTCTGGCATGAATGTTGGGTTCAGAGAAATTTCCACTCTTAAGATGAGCAAGGTGAGGGACATTTTTGACTTGTAACAAACAAAGTCAATTAAACAATTACTAATAGGTTTGTTGCAGCTGAGTTCAAAAGTTTACATCCCTCTTTCAGAATCTGCAAACTGTTATTTTTCCAAAACAAGAGGGATCATACAAAATGCATGTTATTGTTTAATTAGTACTGACCTAAATAAGATATTTCACATAAAAGATGTTTACATACAGTCCACAAGAGAAAATACTAGTTGAATTTATAAAAATGACCCCATTCAAAAGTTTACACCCCCTTGATTCTTAATACTGTGTTCTTACCTGATTGATCCACAGCTGTGTTTTTGTTTTAGTGATACTTATGCATGAGTCCTGAACTGTCTGCTGTTCTTCAGAAAAATCCTTCAGGTCCAACAAATTATTTGGTTTTCCAGCAGTTTTGTGTATTTGAACCCCTTCCAACAATGCCTGTATGATTTTTGGATCCATCTTTTCACACTGAGGAAAACTAAGGACTCATATGCAACTATTACAGAAGGTTCAAACGCTAAAAATGCCAGGCGGTGAAAACTTTTGAACAGAATGGAGATGTGAACATATTTCTTATTTGCCTAATTAACTTATTATTTAAAGTTAGTACTTCCCTCTCAAAGGCTACAGAAGATAGTTACGTGTTTCCCAGAAGACAAAATAAGTTAAATTTACCCTGATCTTCAAATTCAAAAAAGGTTTCAACCCCCGGCTCTTAATGCATCGTGTTTCCTTCTGAACCATCAGTGAGCGTTAGAACCTTCAGCAATAGTTGCATATGAGTTCCTCAGTTGTCCTCAGTGTGAAAAGATGGATCTCAGATTCATACAGTCATTGTTGGAAAGGGTTCAAAAACACAAATATGCTGGAAAACCAAAGAATTTGTCGGACCTGAAGGATTTTTCTGAAGAACAAGAGGCAGTTTACTCATAAACAACTATCACTAACCAAAAAAAAAAAAAAACACAGCTGTGGATTTATTCAGGTAACAACAGAGTATTAAGAATCAAGGGGGTGTAAACTTTTGAATGAGGTCATTTTTATAAATTCAACTATTATTTTCTCTTGTGGACTACATGTAAATGTCTTTGATGTGAAATTATATGACCTTATTCAGGTCAGTACCAAATAAAAAATAACATGCATTTTGTATCCTCCCTCTTATTTTGATCAAATAATTAACATTTGCAGATTCTGAAAGGGGATGTAAACTTTTGACCTCAACTGTATATTGCCAGTTATGAGGGACAACAACGATATGAAATTTTATTTCAGCGGCATTTAGTATAGGATTTGACTGTTTGATTGCTAGATTAAATTAGCGGTTTCAAATAGATCACTAGACTGTTTTCTTACTGTCTTCAGGGGTAGACTACACTTTCCACCAAGATTTTTTACAGGTGTTTGACCTGTATTTTAAATTAGGCATTGCATTGTGTTGTGTTTTAGGGTTGAAGGAAATGTCCAAAAATATAACTGAAAATGTACTAGTAATTTTGTGCCAGGACATCATCCCATTTTTCTACAGATTCTCTTCTGTAGTCTTCTGTAGGTGTAGTTGACTAGCCAGTTACAAAATTTCCATTTATACATTAATCAAATTAGTCATGGTGCACATTCCTATTACTATCCCAACATGTTTAAATGGTAGTGTTAAAAAAAGTAAATATATATTGTGACGAGCATCCCGAGAACAGCGTCACCCTGGAAACCAACGAGTACCACCTGCCCTCTCTCATCACGGCGGGATCGGCTTCAGCTGCAGCCAATCAGCCGGCGTGCTCATAAGCGGCACAACGCCAGCATAATACGAGAAACCCTCTCCGAGACAAGACGTTAACGTTCTCTCTCTCTCTCTCTACATTTTCCCCCAGACAGCAGCTGAAGACCGATCCTTTCACCACTCACTGGACGCACGTTGCACGACAGAAGGAAGAAGAGCACGCCAATTCACCGCCTCACTGCACCGTATTAATTTCCACTGTTTTCTCTTGTTTAATAAAAACCCACCCTCCGTGGCAGTTCTCTGTCTTGTGATCTCTCACCCTGCGACAATATCATTTAAAATAAAGAAAAACAAAAGACTAAACTAAGTGATACATTTGTTTTTTTATTGCTGCCATTTTTTTTGGTCGATTTTGGACATCCAATCCACAATCCACATCCCCCATTAGTTCAAAAACGAAATGCAACTTTAGTTTTGGGCAAACCATTTCTTTAAAAAGAATGGGGTTTAAGATGAAGTTGGATGGATGAAATCCATTGAAAATGCATAAATCCATAATAAAAAGTGCTCAGCATGGCTCCGTAGCACTAAAAAAGGCCTTTCAAGTGAATAAATGCATTTTTGTAAATAAAATATCCATATTTAAAATTTGTGAAACCTTAATCTCTAGCTTTCTCTAACTGTCATACTCACATTCATGAGAACCAAGTTTTGTTCACAGCAAAGGAGAACCAGTTTCCTCTTGGCTTATACATTGAAATCCTCCAACATTTTTCTTTACAAATCCTCGTTTTGTACTTCTGATTTGTGAATGGTGTTTTGTTTTACTCTCTCCACTTTGCTTCCACATTAGTCACCAAGTTGGCCTACGTCATCTGCTGGAAGTTTTAAAATTCAGATATTTTTCTAAGAATATCATATTGATTTGCTTCAATAGGCCTTTATTAACCTGGAGTACTTCTTATGATGGATTTATGCACTTTTACTGAACCATTCATCCAACTTTATCCTAAATCCCATTCACTGCCATTATGAGCCAAGACATTTTTAATATAACTCTGATTTTATTCATCTGAAAGAAGAAAGTCATATACTGGACTGCCAGGTTCAGTGAATGCAAAGACCTGTCCTCACACCTAAACATTTGAGTGAATGCAGGACAGAAAGTACAAGCGTCCCTCACGTCTCATGTCCCATCACATCTCTTCATCAGTTCACACTACTCCTTCCGCTCTGACTGGCACTGATGCCAGCAGCTGCTGTAAGCTTAATTGGTCCCTCTGGGTAAGGCTGGCACGAAAGGGAACAGGCATCTGTTCAGAATGGGCAAAGAGGAGAGCACCTAACCGCTGGAGCAGCTGCCCTCAATGTCACCAGGACAACTGCAAGGGCGTTGAAAAAGGGTAAGCCACTGACCTTCAGTTTATTCACACGGCTAGCCTCAAACGTGTCAATCGGGAGGGGTTACTACCAGATTTCTCACCAGGGCACCTGTCAGGCATGGGATCCGTGCCAGGCAATGACAAATCTACCATCTTTTCATAATGGCAAAGGGAAAGGGAGGGAATAAGAGTGACAGTGTCTGTTGTAAGCTAAGAGGCTTCACTTCAAGTTGGTCATTAATATCCACAAACTCGTTAAGTGGAGAATGCCATGAAAGGGGATCTGGGACATGACAAGTGCCCTGGCAGAGCAGAGAGAGGGACAAATCACTGGCGCTTAAAATAGGCCGGCTGGTATTCACTAACCCTAACCGCAGAGCTGCATTAAGGAACACTATCGTTTAGACCATAAAAAGATCTTATTACACATCACACAATCAGTTAACAAGTGTCTTTAACACTTTAACTCAATATGCAGGCATGAAACTAAATAAATACTTCTATTTGTTCTCCCATTCTACACTCATACCCGCACAGTCGAGTCCTGTTATAAAAGACGATCATAAATAGTGTTTCTCTTAATGGTTTCTTATTATCTCCGGTCAGTGCTTCGTTGGAAAAGGCCATGACTTATGCAACATTAGGTTGGGTGTCTGTTGCATGCCATAGGACTTACGATGAGACAGCCTGACTCTATTTATTAAACAGCTCACATATGAATTGATGTTGTATGATTTCATTTTGTGCACAACAAGCAATGTAAATAGCATTTGAACAGTGATGATTTCACTAATGGAAAAGCACACCAGTGGTGTGAGGAAGGGAAAATGCAAAACATTTAACCACTGAAGCCACTAGTGTTCAAGACCGATTGACCACTACACACAATCAATACTACGCCGTCCGCTGTGCCTAAAAGCCAGACTTTTCCGCCTCAGTGCTTCACACATGGGAACCGGTGTTAATGTTAACATGGAATCCGCTGTCACTTTTTAAACATACAGATGGCCCCAAAATATTGAATAAATGCTTTAGGCAGCCTGACTATCAGTCTGTGTCAGGCAAATATACACCATACTGTGCTGATCAATGGTGCACCATTCGCCAGCATGATTCATGTCACACAATCTAACAAATACAATTTCCATAAATTGTAATAGACAATTTTTAGACTTTATTTCCTTTAAAGGATTAGTTCATTTCCAGAATAAAAATTTCCTGATAATTTACTCAGCCCATGTATAGAAGCACGTTTCTGCCACTGAATAAAAAAAGGTTATTGTGACTTATCTCAGAATTCTGGCTTTTTTTTTTTCTCTCAAAATTGCGTGATACAAACTTGCAATTCTGTCATTTTTCCTTAGAATTGTGTGATAAAAACTCGCAATTATGAGAAATAAAGTCGCAATTGCGAGTTATAAAGTCAGAATTGCGAGATTTAAACTTGCAATTCTGAGAAATGAAGTCAAAATTGTGTGATGTAAACTCGCCATTGGGAGTTAAGTCAGAATTGTGAGATATAAATGTGATATGTGAACATATCTGTCTTTTTTCTCCTCAGAACTGGACTTTATACATCGCAATTGCAGGTTTATATCTCACAATTCTGAGGAAAAAAATCTTAATTGTGATATACAAACTCACAATTGCAAGACAAAATCCTTGTGAAAAAGAATTGTGAGATACAAATTCTCAATAGCGAGGAAAAAAACTCACAATTGTGAATTAATTTCTTGCAATTCTGACTTTATTTCTCGCAAGTGTGAGTTTATACTCCGCAATTCTTACTTTATATCTAGCAATTCCAACTTTATAACTCACAATTGTGCATTTAGATCTCACAGTTCTGAGAAAAAAGTCAGAATTGCGAGATGCAAAGTCGAAATTGCGAGAAAAAAAGTCACAATTTTCATTTTTTATTTAGTGGCAGAAACGGGCTATCATACCGGGATATCAACAATATCTAAATTATTATTATTATTATTAAAATTTTTTTCAGCATTGAAACTGCAATTTGGACCTTCAACCCGTTGGCCACCATTGAACTCCACTATATGGAGAAAAATCCTGGAATTTTTTCCACAAAAAACAATTTCTTTTCGACAGAAGAAAGAAAGACATGAACATTTTGGATGGCATGAGGGTGAGTAAATTAATTTAAAGTGATTTAAAAAATCTTAAAAATTCTGGTTTATTACACGTTAACACCATAAAAGCCAATGACCAGCATTATTTTTTATTATTAAATTAATATGTAATGAGTGATGTGAGTGAAGTTATTGGTGATCTCATTATCATTTTGGAGTAACCCGCCCAACAATAATGAGCAGACAGTAGGAGGAGGAGACAGTACAGAAAGTATATTTGCAAAGCCTGACCAGATAAGTGACTATCACTAACCAGAATGGAACCCCGGCTGCTCTACAACCACCGTGACAGGAGACAAACTAGCTATTTCCCACAGAGCAACTCACCGGGGACAACAGAAAATGAACTGGCCCTGATCAATACCATTCAACTCCCCTCTCTATCTCTCCCTCTCTCTCCCTCTCTCCCTCTCTCTCTCTCTCTCTCTCTCTCTCTCTCTCTCTCTCTCTCTCTCTCTCTCTCTCTCTCTCTCTCTCTCTCTCTCTCTCTCTCTCTCTGTACTTTGATGCTGCTCACAGAGGAAACAAAAAATGCACACATATTGTAACATGATGTGCAAAACCACATTTAATTATGTCACACTACAGAAACACAGGAAAAAAGACTAAATAAACAAACAGGCAGGAGTTTTCTTTGCTTTTAATCTACAAATGTTACAAAATTCTCCCTCATAACATTTGTGACCCTGGACCACAAAACCTATTGAAATTTTGAATACATTTTTTGTAAGAATAGAACGATATTTGGCCGAGATACAACTATTTGAAAATCTGGAGTTTGAGGGTGCAAAAAAAATTAAAATGGCCTTAAAAATTGTCCAAATGATGTTCTTAGCGATACATATTACTAATCAAAAATTAGGTTTTGATATATTTACAGTAGGCAATTTAAAAAATATCTTCATGGAACATGATCTTTACCTAATATCCTAATGATTTTTGGCATAAAACAAAAATTTATAATTTTGACCCATACAATGTATTTTTGGCTATTGCTATAAATTAAACAATTACAATATTCAAAAGCGCCTGGTTTTCTACAATAATGGAAGATCACCACAAAATAACATTTATGTTATTACTATCATGTTAGTATTTGTTGTGATATTGCTCCAAATCTGTATGACTGATTCTCTTTTGTGGAAAAAATACATATTGAAGGATTTTCATGCAGATCTTCATGCTTAGGCCTATCATGGCTGGTTTACCTAACTATATTTTTTCCATTTTTGGTGTGAACATTAATCAAATTTAGAGGAAAGCATTTACTTCAATAAACTTTATTATATGAGAGACATACAATGTAAAAAAAAAAAGATTTCTCAAAGTTATAAATAAAAACAAAAATGATTAAAGATGTTTTACTAGAAAATACTACTACATGTGTTACTTGTTGATTCTTATTTGTGACCCTGGACCACGAAACCAGTCACAAGAGAATTTTTTTAATTGAGATGTATACATCATCTGAAAGCAGAATAAATAAGCTTTTAATTGATGTATGGTTTGTTAGGATTTGAAATCTGGACTGAGAAAACAAAAAAATCTAAATATTGAGAAAATCTGAAAAAGTTGTCCAAATGAAGTTCTTAGCAATGCATATTACTAATCAAAAAAATTATAACATTTACGGTATGAAATTTACAAAATATCTTCATGAAACATGACCTTTACTTAATATCTTAATTATTTTTGTCATAAAAGAAAAATCAATAATTTTGACCCATACAATGTATTTTTGGCCATCGCTACAAATATACCAGTGCTACATAAGACTGGTATTGTGGTCCAGGGTCGCATTCTACATTTCTACATAAAAATATTTTCAGTTTATTTTAAAAGGTGGCAAAGACTATTTGAGTCACAATCTCTAAATTCCCATGCGTGTATGTGTACTTCAGTAATGTCTTCCTCTAATTACTAAGACTCTTTATTTGGATGGTGCATAAGTGTGGGGGACATGAGAGTGCTGTCAACAGAGAGGAACGCTGTTAGTCCACAGGTGTGGGAAAGACCCTCGGCACAATTCTCAGCCAGAGACAGGTGCATTTACGAAACACCATTGCCATTCACACTGCCACCCTGGGACATGTTTGTCTCGTGTCTCAAGAATCAGTGTAAAGAAACTTGTCAGTTAACACTTCAGAAGTTGCTCTGGAAGACACATCTACTAAAGGACGAAGCATTCAATCTTTGTGTATGTACTGAGCAAATCATCAAGTGGTTTCAATGGCCCTTGTAAAAGGGCTCCCTCTGCAGGTGATGATCAGTAGTGAACAAAAAAGATCTTTCATACATTAAAACCTTAGGAAATATGCAAATATATTTTAGCGTTTGACACAACTTGGTAATAAATACTGGATATAACAGGACTACACATATGTGACCCTGGACCACAAAACCAGTCATAAGGTTAAATTTTACAAAACTGAGATGTATACATCATATGAAAGCTCAATAAATAAGCTTTCTATTGATGTATAGTTTGTTAGGATAGGACAATATTTGGCCGAGATACATCTATTTGAAAATCTGGAATCTGAGGGTGCAAAAAATCAAAATACTGAGAAAATCACCTTTAAAGTTCTCCAAATTAAGTTCTTAACAATGCATATTACTAATCAAAAATTACATTTTGATATGTTTACAGTAGGAATATTACAAAAAATCTTCATGGAACATGATCTTTACTTAATTTCCTAATGATTTTTGGCATAAAAGAAAAATCAATAATTTTGACCCATACAATGTATTTTTGGCTATTGCTACAAATATACCCCAGCGACTTAAGACTGGTTTTGTGGTCCAGGGTCACATATGTGACCTTTGACCACAAAACCAGTCATAAGGGTCAAATAGATAAGCTTTCCATTGATGTATGGTTTGTCAGGATAGAACAACATTTGGCTGAGATACAACTATTTGAAAATCTGGAATCTGAGGGTGCAAAAAAATCTAAATATTGAGAAAATTGCCTTTAAAGTTGTCCAAGTGAAGTTCTTAGGAATTCATATTACTAATCAAAAATTAAGTTTTGATATATTTATGGCAGGAAATTTACAAAATATTTTCATGAAACATGATCTTTACTTAATATCCTAATGATTTTGGCATAAAAGAAAAATTGATCATTTTGATCCATACAATGTATTTTTGGCTATTGCTACAAATATACACATGCTACATATGATTGGTTTTGTGGTCCAGGGTCACATATTGTGTTTTCATCTAAAAGAGAAATACCTATGATGAGATTAACAGAAAAGATACTAAAACAACATCTAAAATAAGCTCCAGTGTATTGGGTCATTTAAAGTGCAGCATGGCGACAGTGAGCATAAAAAGAAATGGATAACTAACTCAGAGACACTCAGAGAAATGAAAGAGGATCTGGAATTGTTTTGGCAGATTTCCCTGACCTAGTGTATCCCGATGTCTGCATGCTGTACAGCGAACTGATACAGGTGCAGAAATAGCAGCAGGAACCATGCGTAACACTGTCCTTAGACAGGTGCAGTGATTTTGCCAATGGGAATGAAACCAATAGATGAGCTACATAAGTGGCAAAATCACTCTAACACTTTAGTCTTTAAAAAAAGTGGTAAGGGAGATGAAAACAATGGAATCTGTACATGATATACATCTGACTCAAACCTCTATCCCCCTGAACACAAGTGCAGGGAGTCCAGACTCCAGTGCAAGGCAAAAATGCACACAGACCCACACTGTAACATCAGAACCTGCCCTTCTATTAGACTGGACTCAATTACTCTCTTAGTTCAGAGCAAATCTTACTAATTAAATACGCTAAGCATTAATTATGTAGCCTGAGTGGGAGCCTATAAAACTATACCCAGCAATCCCAGCTGATCGATACTCCAGGAGTGGAATTAGCAGTTATCTTAAAGTCCTTTAACAACAGTGCAGGCTGACAGACCAACACAAACAATCATCCATAATTAAACGGACACTCTCTGTCTCACACGCACCCACCCACACACACACACAAGTAAAATAAACACACTAGGGATGAACTACTACCATTTTTTGATACCAAATATGAATGTTACATATATATTATATTGTTCTTCTGTATAAAACACTGCAGCTTTACTAACACTAAATGTGGTTCTCAACTGAAGGACCCAACCTGATCTCATGATGAAAATGTAAGACACGAAATATGTAGGGCTCTATGTATGTTTCATGACATGTTCGATGTGAAAACTCCACTAAGTGGTGCTAAAAGCATGTTTGATTTTCCCCCAGAACAGATGAACGTATAATTGGTATGTTTTATGTCATGTTGGTTTTGTACGTTTCACCACAGTTCTGACTTGAAATGTCCATTGAGTGGCGCTATAACTCTAATGCTCTGTGACATTTGAAATAACGTATTAACTGCACTACACCTAAACCTACCCCATAGTATGAAAAAAAAGCAAATGTGATGTAAAAACGCAATTGCAAGCATGCCGTTTTAGCTTGTTTTTCCATTTCTCATCCTTCAGCTCTTTCATCATGAGTCATATTTTTCACGGGATTTGTACCCAAGGATTCCGCATCCTAAGTCCAATTCCGTGTCGGCTGAGCTACCGAGCAAGCTACGTCTGGAAAGCAAAACATATGGAGATATAATCATAAATGATTACAAGTGCTCGCTGTTTTACCACCTCCAGTGATAATTTAAGTTGGAAACTGCAGTGATATGTATTTATTGGTACATATTTCACGTCTTGCAAAAAAGCTTCCCACAAGTACGTTTCCATCATGAGATGAGATTGGAAGGGCCACAACCCCAAAATACTGACCACATAATTAAAGGGATAGTTCACCCAAAACCGGTTCAACCCCAATTTTATGACGCTATGAGAATATTTTTTGTACGCATAGTAAACAAAGGCTACGTCTACATTAATCCGGATTGGAGTTGTCAAAAAGTATACAGTTTCGGTACTGAAAATTTAAAAACGTCCATTTCCCGCTCACATTTGGCCAATCAGCGATGTATAAAAATTGCCTCAACAGTGCTTAAATGTAAGTGGGAAATGGACCTTTTTAAAATGTCATAACTCTAATCCGGATACATTAGAAAAATTGAGTTCTCATTTTAAAGTGCTCTCCGTCCACATCTTTTTCCAAGTTTCTCATGCACACTGAAACGTCAGAAACGTTAAATTCGCTTTACTGCGCATGTGTAAAAGCTCCTAAATGCTCACTGAGATGATGCAGACGGAAAAGACATAATAAGTTTTCATGCTATTCTTCTGGAAGGCTCATTTACAGAAACAAATCTTATCACTCACTGACACGTTTATGTTGCATTCACTCATGTTTGATCTAAAACGCGACTGCCGTCATGTTTGCAACAGGACAGCAATTGTGAGTAATAGTTCTCTAATATTTGTAGGACTGTAATATGAAGAGTGTACAAAGTAAATATCTTTAGCAACAGTAAATAGCACATAACAGACACAATACTGGTGAAAACATAGATCTATCGGTACAATATAAGTCACATGACTAAACATGCGTAATAGTTTTCAAAAGCCTCCATTTTCACAATCCACACTACAAAGCAAAAATTTAGTTTTCAAATTGATCCACTTTGGAGAGCGTTTTCAAAAAGTTCTGTTTACCTTGACAAAAACAGCCAAAACGGAGAAAAAATATGCTTTTTCAAAAGAAAATGTATTAGTGTGGACAGGGCCAAAAATAATTACTTTATTAAACAATTTCTGTGTGCATTGTGGTACTCGTCAACGAGTATTGACTGACACAGAACTCATTATTTTCATTTTCAAAAAGTATTCTCATAACTTCATAAAATTAAGCTTGAACTACTGATGTACCATGAACTATTTTAATGATGTCTTTACTACCTTTCTGGCCCTTGAACGTGGTAATTTCATTGCTGTCTATTCAGGGTCAAAAAGCTCTCGGATTTCATCCAAAATATCTCAATTTGTGCTATGAAGATGAACAAAGGTCTGACAGGTTTGTAATGACAGGAGGGTAAGCAATTATTGACAGAATTTAAATTTTTGAGAGAACTTTCCTTTTAAGCAGAGGATATAAATAAACAGGCTTATTTTAGGGAAAAAAAATTTAAAAATTCATTGATATTTCAGTTTGGTGACAGATCAATTTACAATGTTTGATTTTAAGAAATATATTTGTTAAATTCTGTGTGATAAACAATTATGATATGGTGACGAGTCAACCATATGATGTGAAAAAAATCTGGGTTTGAAAGCAAAACAAGTTGTGAATCTGTGGACTGAATGAAACTGCAATTTACCAAAAAGTCAAAATCAAAAGAAAAAGAAACCAAAAATAAACGATTGGATGAAGAGAAAGTGAAAGAGAAAGCTGGGGGCTTTCCATTGACAACACTCACTTCCCAGATCTCATCTGTCCATCAGTCGGTGAGCTTTGTGTGTTAAACAAGCTCCCACACATTTCCCAGGATAACACACACACAGCCTGCGGTTTTAAATTTGGACAGCCACCTGTGAGGATGACTAAGATAGCTTGTTGGGGCAGCCTGTGTGTGTGTGTGTGTGTGTGTGTGTGTGTGTGTGTGTGTGTGTGTGTGTGTGTGTGCATGCAGGGTTTATGGAGCTTACTTGCATAGGGAGTGTTGAGCCGGGGAACTTGCATGCCAATCGTGGCCAGGAGTCTCTAAGAGGCCTGAAGGTACTTAACTGCTCCCTTGAGAGCAAAATAAAGATCGAGTCCAAGTGGGAGAGAGGGGAGGAATAGAAACAGTATGTGATAGAGCGAAACTTTGGGCTGTGCCAAAAAAAGCCCATCACAAACAAAAAAAAGTGACATTAGGGACAGAAAATGGACTGGGTCGGATACTAAAAACATTGGGGAAAGGGAAAGTCGAATGAAGGGATGCCTGCATGGTTTGCTGGCTTACTTCTCAAGCCCAGAATAGAGCGTGAGCTCCAATGTCTGGGCCACTTCGACAGAAATGGAAAGTTGAGAGTGATTAGGGTCAGGTTTCCCAGTTCACCCCTCCGTCATGGGCTGTGGGCCAGGTGGAGCGGACTGTGGGTTTGGGAGGTATGTGTGTACTCTAGCCCCTGGATGGCCTCTCTGGCCAGCGTACAGCTACAGCCAGCCCGTTAATTAGGAGAATTTCATCACTCCGTCATAGAGAAGGAAAGATAGAGAGAGAGGAAGGGACAGAAATATACCATTAGTCTATGGTCACTGAAGATGATTCAAGCCCATATGGATGGCGTTGAGAGTAACACAAGCTCTGCTTGAACTCAACTGTGGTTGCTTTATTGACATTCCCTCTATTGATTGTTTAGATTTTCCTTTTTCTTTTTCACAAGCCGTGTAATTCATACGCGCAGTGAAATGAAGCAATTCTAGAATATGCTTAGGGCCACAGGGTCAAGTTTGTTTATCGTAGACAAGTCAATCAGCCTCCTCACATGCGGTGTAGATTGGAAGGACATATTAATAATATTTTGCATATGGGAACACAAACCTATATGCACACTACCATTTTCAATTTTTAACGTTTTAACTTGAATCTACCCTTGATGAATAAATATATTAACTTACTATAAAGTGTGTAAGAAAAAAAAAAAAGCATGATCACCTACATATCTTTTGCATCAAAAATTTTTTTAAATTTAAAAAATTAAATGGAAAATAAAATACTGCACAAGACAGTGGTTGTATGTTTTAAAAAACATTATTTCTGCAATTCTATTTGGTCACAAGTGGCATATAAAGTGAATCTTTAGCTTTAAGAGTCTCATGTGCTTCTGGGTTTGTAATTAGCAACTTGGAAAGTAACTTGGCAACTTGGTAACTACCACCTTGGACAGAGTGAACAAGGCAGATCAAAGGGCAAAAATCAAATGAGACTACACCAGTGAAGGTGGTGTAAATGGCTATACTATGCCTGCTAGGCCTGTAATTGACTGCAATGTGTTGAAACTGTTCTCGGATATGGTTACTAAAAATGATATGAACATATGTGGGCTCACGTAACGGCCGAAAATAAAAATGGATATTAATCAGTCTAATTCTTACACTTCATCTTCTTACTTCATACACCTGTCATCGGCATAATCTCTCATATCCTAAATGAACTAGCGATTTTATTATAAATTGTAGAATTTAGAACTTGACCATGAAATAAGAGATGAAACTTAAAGGGATAGTTCACACAAAAATATAAAGTACCCCATGATTTACTCACCCTCAAGGCAGGTGCATATGAATTTCTTCTTTCAGATGAATACAAGAGTTATATATATAAAAAAATGTCCTGGCTCTTCCAAGCTTTATAATGGCAGTGAATGGGTGTTGCAATTTTGAAGTCCAATAAAGTGCATCCATCCATCATAAAAAGTGCTCCACTCGGTTCTAGGGAGTTAATAAAAGGGAAGCTAGATATAACAGTTAATAAAGTTTTAAATATGCATAATTTTCTTGCACAAACATATCAATTCGCTTCAGAAGACCTTTATTAACCCCCAGACCCATGTGGAGCACTTTTTATGATGGATGGATGCACTTTTTTGAACTTCAAAATCTCAACACCTATACACTGCCATTAAAAAACTTGGAAGAGCCAGGACATTTTTAAATATAACTCTGACTGTATTCATCTGAAAGAAGAAAGTCATATACACCTATGATGGCTTGAGGGTGAGTAAATCATGGGGTAATTTTTTTTATTTTTGGCTGAACTATCCCTTTATGGCTTGAATACACTATACTACTAACACTAACTAAGCATCTTACACTTGCCAACTTTGTAAATGGTTACAAATAAATACTGGGCATCATGACAAATAAAAACAATATGTGTTCTTAAATGAGTTATTAATAAAATATCAAACATTTTTAACCATAGACCGTAAATCGGGAAAAAAAATGGGCAAAAGTTGTGGTGTATTCCAGCTTTCAGTTACGTTTAACTTGCACAGAAGCGAACAGTTTTACAATGATATTGTCAAAAGTGACCAAGTTTCCTTGTAAATCTCAACACAGAGTGACAATATATTAAAAAAAAACACCAAGGGTCACCTTTAAACCACAAAAGAGTTAGTAACATGTTCAGTAGAGGTCCAAAAAAAACAGAGAAGGTGACTGACGTATCTCTTTTTCTGGAAGCACGCCCCCCATAAACACGACCTCTACGACTCCACCAGCTATCCTCCAGAGAACAGTAAGGCCTGAAGACTACTCCTAATCTTTATTCCATCTTTCTGCCCCATCCCAGTTGGAAAACCTTTGACCCCATGAACCTGTCCCACTCCAATCCACTCAATGAGAGGGCCAAAAAGCCTCATTATGGATGTTTGGCTGGCCTTAGACCGCAGAGTCTGCTTCCCACGCAATGCCAATTTGCTGTGATTATTATGGTAACACTTCACGCCGTGTGGACAGATGAAGGGTGCGTGGGAGGGGCTGCTAAGATCGGATTACTGGAAAAGGGAAACTTAAAGGGCCTGGGCAAGTGGTAATATTATAACGTGCCATTTGTAGGAACCTCGCCATGGTCTTAAAACAACTAAGTGAACTTTATGTTGTGCTACATAAGACTGACGCAAAAGCAACAGTGCTCAGTGGCCAAAAAGGACACTTGAATAACAGTTACACAAGGGGGGCGGTGTAATTCAATATTAGGGCTAAAAATTCAATTAAAAAAAAATGAACAAATTAATTTTGAACAGTAAGATTGTTAATGTTTTTTAAAGAAGTCTCTTCTGCTCACCAAGCCTGCATTTATTTGATCCAAAGTACAACAAAAACAGTAAAATATAAAATAACTGCTTTCAATTTGAATATATAATTTTTTTTCAGGAATCTTCGATTAGTAGAAATGATCCAAAGATCAGCATTTATCTGAAACATTATATTATATATATATATATATAGTTTTGGGAAAGAAATTATATAAAATGAATACTTTTATTTAGCAAGGATGTTTTAAATTTGTAATGTTACAAAAATCAATTTCAGATAAATGCTGTTCTTCTGAACTTTCTATTCAAAGAAATTAAAGATTGAATCAAATAAACCTGAAAAAAAATTCTACTCTGCAGTTTTCAACATAATAATAATAATAATAAATGTTTTTTTAGCAGCAAATCAGAATATTAGAATGATGAATGAAGTAATAATGCTAAAAATTCAGATTTGAAATCATCATAAAATTACATTTTAAAATATATTCAAATAGAAAACAGTTATTTTAAACAGTAAAAATTGTTTTTATAGTAAAAATTTTACTGTTAAAAAAACATTTGACTGGTAGTGTATATGAATTGTGAATTTTTTTTTTTATCTTTACTAAGAAACCGCATATTTTGAAAACTAAACAACTACATTCTGGCCTAAAAACTCTTAAAACTACATTCTGTGACACAAAACAGTATTTACAAAATTATGTTAAAAAAAAGTCATGTTTTTAAGTCCCTTGAACCTGGACACATACTTCCACAAGGCAAGTGTTGGCAGCGGTAAATGGCTTGTATGTTCTTAATAATTAGCAGGTGTGTCCTAAGGTTTCTGATTTATTCTGTCCCTTGGGTTACCGGAGACCCCTCAGGATACCAAGAAAACATTTACCCCCAAAACGGGGAAGGAAAGAGTGTAAGTGCAGTGTCCCGTTTCATTGGCGTTTGGATTACACTTTTCATCACTTACCCTTCAACTGCTGGCACAAACACTCAACAAATGATCTCACACATCAACCCTTCACCGCACCAACTCAAAACTAGTTTCAATGTGAAAATGTGTGCAAACAGTTTGACAATAAACACATTTACTATTTCTATGCCTTTCCCTGTAAGCGTATATTAGAAAACCTTATAGAAACTAAGTGGCATCATCTCCTTCTACTTAATCTGCAGGTGCTCTCATGCAGTTTACACATAAGCGCATGGGACGGGTGAGCCTGGCAGGTGGCTGTTAGTTGTGTTGCTGCTTGGGTGTGTCACGCAAGGCAGAGCAGTGAGAAGCTTTAATTATGGCCAGCTGACAGTTTGACAAGGAAGCAGCCAAAGGCCTGGGTGAGAGAACCAAGGCACAAGAGCAGTGGATAATGTCTCTCTACATCTGTCAGTGACTGTACATGAATTACACACTGGGAATCCATGTTGAGCACAGACGCCTTTTCGTTAAAGGGTCTGAGGTTGATCAGTTGCCCCGGGGTTGTATTCTGGGTGTTATTATGGTATGCATACTACATTCTGACCAAATGGTTTGTAAACATCTATTTATAGACAGAAGCTGCCCTGATAAAAAACAAATTCTGTGCTCTATGATGTCCATTACCAAAATTAAATGGTAAATCAATTACGTTCTTCTGATTTTCCTGAATGTTCCAAATGAGTCAAATGTATTTATTTTTAATTTATTAATTAACATTAATACAGCTGAGGTCAAAAGTTTACATACACCTTGCAGAATCCGCAAAATGTTATTTTACCAAAATAAGAGGGATCATACAAAATGCATGTTATATTTTATTTAGTACTGTCCTGAATAAGATATTTCACATAACAGACATTTACATATATTCCACAAGAGAAAATAATAGCAGAAAAATGACCTCGTTTAAAAGTTTGATTCTTAATACTGTGTTGTTGTTACCTGAATGATCCACAGCTGTGTTTTTTTTTTTTTTTTTTTTTTTTTTGCAACTGCCTGCTGTTCTTCAAAAAAGGTCCCATAAATTCTTTGGTTTTTCAGCACTTTTGTGCATTTGAACCCTTTCCAACAATGACTGTATGAGATCCATCTTTTAACACTGAGGACAACTGAGGGACTCATATGCAACTATTACAGAAGGTTCTAATGCTCACTGATGCTCCAGAAGAAAAAACTATGCATTAAGATCCAGGGGTGTAAACATTTGAACAGAATAAAGATGTGTACATTTTTATTATTTTACCTAAATATCATATTTTTTTCATTTAGTACTGCCCTTTAGAAGCTCCAGAACATTTACAGATACTGCAGATACTTACATGTTTCCCAGAAGACAAAAGTCAAATTTAGCCTGATCTTCAAATTCAAAAAGTTTTCACCCCCAGCTCTTGATGCATTGTTTCCTTCTGGAGCATCAGTGAGCGTTGGAACCTTCTGGATGTCAAAATCATACAGTCATTGTTGGAAAGGGTTCAAATACACAAAAATGCTGAAAAACCAAATCATTTGTGGGACCTGAAGGATTTTTCTAAAGAACAGCAGGCAGTTTAACTGATCAGGACAAACAAGGGACTCATGAACAACCATCACTAAACAAAACAAAAAAAACACAGCTGTGGATCACTCAGGTAACAACTCGTTATTAAGAATCAAGTGTATGTAAACAATTAAAGTGGGTTTTTATAAATTCTACTTATATCTTCATTTTTATAAATTCAACTAATATCTTCTCTTGTAGATTATGTGTGTAAACATCTTATGTGAAATAGATTATTCTGGTCAGTAATAAATATAAAATAACATGCATTTTGTATGATCCCTCTTATTTGAGTAAATTAATTAACCTTTTGCAGATTCTGCAAGGTGTATGTAATCTTTTGACTTCAACTGTATTAATAATTATTTAATAATATGAGGTGCCAATCAGCACACATGCAACTTAAAAAAAAAATAAACATCATCAAATACGATCAACAAAAATAATTTACACTTCCATTCAAATATGTGGAGTCAGTAGAGCTGTGCGATAATGAAAAAAAAATGATATCTGATATTGTCAGGAATTTTGTCAACAGTGATCATTTTTTATATTTACTTGAAATATAAAGCTAAAATTAGCAGTATGTGAAAACAAATCACTGCATGAGTGAGTCATTGACTCATTCAACCCAACTGCTAATTGATTCAGAAACGAAACACCATTGTGTGTTGCTTTGTTTTTAATTCTTTTCATTGTTGAAATACAACAAAAACAAGAACTGTTGTGTCTAAAATGTAAGTCACTAAATATTAACTTCTTGTTTATTGAGCTGCTCATCAGATAATATTGCGTTTGGAATCGTGCTAATATTGTGTGATATTAACTATATCAGAAGATATAAAGATAAAATTCTCGTCCAAATTAAAAAAAAAAAAACAAAAAAAAACCGACCTCACGTCAATCACCTCCAAAACTTTCGTCCGTCATAAAAAAAATTGGATCGGGTTAAATTTTCTGCATTTTTCGCATAAATATCAAGCATTTTCATAGGTGTTTTGCCAATTCTGAGCCACTGTGATGTTCTGTGCATGACGAATTTTGACCAAAAAAAAAAACGCATACGAAAATTTCAGACTCAGTGTGGAAGGACGTTAAAATGCTGGCGCAGTAGTCTAACCTTCATCTCTGCACGTGCACTCTCTGGGTGTGTTTTTGTTTGGATTTGCTATATACTCAATGTCAAATCGCATATCATTTAAACATTGCACAAACCCTTACTTTACAAGTATGTTCTTCTACATTGGTTCTCACACAAGCTTGTAAAATCTTGGATTGTGGATGACACCTTTTAGATTAAATAAAATAAACGGAGCTGTAGAGAACATGGTGAACGTTATTGGCAGTTGTACCAATGACAACCAGACAGAGAGAAACTGACAACAGACAGCTGAGGGACAGACAAGTTGAGATATACTGAACATCCACACACACACACACACACACACAATAGCTGTTAACAGGTGGTGGGTGGTCCTCCCAAAGACAGGCCTGTTGGAGACATTATGAACAGGTTGGTGTGTGCGTGCTGGGACCCGTACTGAGCATGAATTTGAGTAGTTGGATGTTTATCCAGTGGACACTGGTGGAGGGGAGATATTACACCCCATTAAAGTGCGAGTTGGCCCATCTGCTTGACATGCAGGGCCTGAGAAAGTGATGTGGAATGAGCAGAATGTTCGTCCCAGAGACTGAGGGTCGACGGTGTGCGAGTACAAGCGTGACTGACGCAGTTGATGAAACCACTGTGGCATTGTGGTATTTAGAGCAAATATCTCTCGGGTGACAGTTGAGAGAAGTTATACACCATGTTGGCCCTCGTAAATTTCTTTTGCATTCAGATTCTTTTTTCATTCATGTTGTAATTGTGCTTGTTTTCTCTACTGGCTTTCTCCCTTTACCCACAAACTTGGGTCTAAAAAAAAGTTGGATTCATGCAAATACAATATAACCACATATCCATAACCCACAATGCTACACCACAAAGTTTCACCGCAGGGTTCCCATTTTGCACTACAACCCTAACCTAGGATCAGAAGGGCATGTGGATCAAGTAAACCAGGGCCGGCCGACACACATCTGTCATAAACGGGGGATTTATTACCGGACTGGTACTGGGATGCTTACTCAATACGGCAGACGCGTATGTATGAACGGAAGGGGGGGGTCGGGGATGAGATCTAGCAGATGAGGGAGCAGCGGTGGTGTGAAAAAAAGTGGCAGAAACTAAAGGAAGTGTGAACTAGTGAGTGATGCAAAAAAAAACAACAAACAAAAATAAACCAACGAACCACATAAGGAACGAACGCTTAAGGACAGAAGGAGACTGACGCATTGGCTGTCAACTCTAAAATTTACAACACGTGTATGGTTGCCAGTAAGGGGGTTTAATTTGGTCGGGATAATACAAAACAGCATTCACTAATGCTTGAAAAATTATTTGCAGTTTGTTTGACAGTCCATTGCATTTCCTGTATACTCCAGCACCATCCATTTATACCCCAGTTCTTTCTGGTCTGAGAGAGTTTCGATAGTCTAGTGATATCGGAAACTCCCAACCATTTCACCGCTTGTATCAATGCCCAAATCCACCATAACTTTATAAATAATACTGTTTTTGTGTCACAGAATGTAGTTTTAAGAGTTTTTTTTTTTTACAGTGTCGTGAACAATGGTCTTTTTTTTTCATTAAAAAAATGCAGAAATAATTTTTGAAGGATCATGTGAAACTGATGACTGGAGAAACAGCAACTGAAAATTCAGCTTTTCTTTCAGAGAAAGAACCACAGTTGAGGTCAAAAGTTTACATACACCTTGCAGAATCTGCAAAATGTAAATTATTTTACCAAAATATGAGGGACCATACAAAATGCATGCTTTTTTATTTAGTACTGACCTGAATAAGATATTTCACATAAAAGACATTTACATATAGTCCACAACAGAAAAAAAATCGTTGAATTTATACAAATGACCCTGTTCAAAAGTTTACATACATACATTTTTTGTTTGTTTGTTTGTTTGTTTGTTTTGTTTTGTGATAGTTGTTTAGTGATGAGTTCCTTGTTTGTCCTGAACAGTTAAACTGCCCGCTGTTCCTCAAAAAAAATCGTTCAGGTCCCACAGATTCTTTGGTTTTTCAGCATTATTTTGCATATTTTAATGCTTTTCAACAATGACTGTATGATTCTGAGATCCATCTTTTCACACTAAGGACAACTGAGGGACTAATATGCGACTATTTCAGAAGGTTCAAATGCTTACTGATGCTTCAGAAGGAAACACGATGCATTAAGAGCCGGGGTGTAAACTTTTGAACAGAAAAAGATTTGTACATTTTTTTTAATTTTGCCTAAATATAATAGTTCCTAAATATAATATAATCCTGAAGTATCAGTGAGCATTTTAATCTTCTGTAATAGCTGCATATGTGTCCCTCAGTTGCTCTCAGTGTGAAAAGATGGATCTCAAAATCAATTTATTGCTGAAAAGGGCTCAAATACACAAAAATGCTGAAAAACCAAAGAATCTGTGGGACCTGAAGGACTTTTCTGAAGAACAGCAGGGGAACAGCAGTTTAACTGTTCAGGAAAAACAAGGGACTCATGAACATAAAAAACTAAACACACACAGCTGTGGATTATTCAGGTGACAACACAGTATTAAGAATCAAGTGTATGTAAACTATTGAACAGGGTCATTTTTATACATTCTACTATTATTTTCTCTTGTGGACTGTGTGTAAACATCTGAAATATCTTACCAAATAAAAAAATATCAGTACCAAATAAAAAATAACTTGCATTTTTTTATGATCCCTCTTATTTAGGTAAAAAAATTAACATTTTGAAGATTCCGCAAGTGTATGTAAACTTTTGACCTCAGCTGTATATTCAAACAGAAAACAGTTATTTTAAAAAGTTCACAATATTCCCTTTTTACTGTATTTTTAAATTTTAATTTTAAAATTTTAAAATAAAAACAGCCTTTGATGAGCATAAAATAGTTCCTTTCAAAAACATAAAAAAAAAAAAAAAAACATTTAAAAGTCCGTTTGTATTTTTTTTTTTTTTGGAGTGAGTCAAGTCATAGCTTGCCAGACGTTAGGGTTCCCCCAGTTCCAAAATCCCAATTTAACTCCCAGTTGCCAGGATATGTGTATGTTTATTTACGTTGACAGAGTGTGTGGTTGTGCCGTGAGTGGTGAGGCACTGTGTTAATCTATGGAAATGATACTTTCTGCCTATATAAAGTGACAGAATGTAATGCATGAAGACAAAAATCGAGGAAAAAATAGATGACACAGGATGAACATACACAAACCCTTCATAAAACATTACCTTCCTTACACTGCACTTCACAACGAACATAATACATGCTAAACTTAACTGATACCACTTAACAAATTTTGTCAAATGACCTGAACTTCTATAGATATCACTTGCTTGTTGTATAGGGAGCAATAAACACTATGTAGGGAGCCTGTGAATTAGGCTGCAGCTATGAATAGATTAAAATACCTCCACACACCTCGTCCAAACTGTAATGATATTTTTTGAGTTAACGATTTAAAGGATCACATATATAAAAATACAAAACATACACAAAAAAAATGGTTAAACCTAAAAGATTAACGTTGCATGCCTATATTTAGGTGCTGTTGACACTTGCGTGTGTGGCCACTGTCTGCATGTGTGTAAACTTTACGTGAGCTGGTGAGGGACAGCACCATCAGATCGAGTGGAAAATGACAGCGAGATCGGAGCTGTGAAAGACCGGACAAGTGATTCATGGGCAAATAAAAAGGTGCAAATATTGTACAGTAACAGGACCCCTATGGATGTAGTCAGGGCTAAGGTGTGTATATGGGCGTGTTTGTGGAATTGCGGTAACATGACTATGCGAGTATGCATTTATGAGAAGAGTGATGTGTCCGACTCCAGCTTAATCGTAAACCTTACATATCTATGCCTGATCAGGTCAGCATGTGTATGCGCGTGAGCTGAAAAAGATAGATGGTGCCCTCTGAATTACGCATTAAAATACCAATCGTTTGCAGAGGAGATGTTAAAACTTTGACCTGAACAGTGTGTATTTGTGTGTGGGGAATAGGAGGGGGTAGGGTGGAGGTGTACATACATCAAACCAAATAAAGCCACAGCAACTCTCCCTCAAGTTAATCACTTAAACACATGGGAGAGACGCTGTCTTCACAAACACGCATGAGGGGGAGATCTGACCCACAGTCAGTTACGTACACCAAATTATCCAGATAAAGATTCTACCAATTTCTTTATACAAATGTCTACCAAAAAAGGGACCATTACAGTTGTTGTTGTTTTTTTAAAAGCAAGAGTTTTTCAGTCCATCCACACTGAATGTGGATCATTCCGGTAACAACACAGTATTAATAATCAAGTGTACGTAAACTTTTGAACAGGGTAATTTTTATAAATTCAACTACTAATTTCTCTTGTGGACTATATGTACACATCTTTCATGTGGAATATCTTATTCAGATCGGTACTAAATAAAAAATACAATGCATTTTGTACAATCCCTCTTATTTTAGTAAAATAATTAACGTTTTGCAGATTCTACAAGGTGAACTTAAACTTTTGACTTCAACTGTACAGTTATCCAGTTCTTGTCCGCTATAGGAAAATAATGAGAAGAATAACAACGTGCAGTAAACTGTAAAACTGTTTGTGTTCATAATTAAGATAATACGTTAAAATAATATGCCAAAACAAACCAGTTTTCAATATCAAGCAGCAAAACAGGCTGCTTTGTACAGCTAAAAAGCTGGAAGCAAATGACAATGGAAGCCAGACCCATAAAATTTACAAATGGCCGCATCCACTCTTATTGGAAAAGTAAGGAGAATATGGAGTGGGATTTTGCACCAATGATATTTCAAGTAAGGCAACCCACCTGACCAATCATAATGCTGAATTTACCATTTTGTCTGACAAACAAATCAGACAGGAGAGTACATTCACTTCAGTGGACTTAAACTTGAAAAATTGTGTGTATTCATGTCTTTCCGTGGTTGAACTAAAATACGCTTTGATGTTCAATCATGTTTATTTTGTGCTTTAAGTAAATATAAAAAAAACAATCAGTTCACGTGCCGTTTGAACTGAGGCAACCTGTTACGACGCATTAAAGAGTTACAAAATGGTATTTATTGTTTGAATTTCTTAAAAAAAGGACAAAAGCTGAAAGCTGAGACCTTGGCTATATCCGAAAACGCCCCCTATACCCTCAAATAGGGGACTATTTGAGGGGACAGCCATTTAAGTAGTGTTCGAAACCATAGTGGACGTTCTCGAGTGCACTCATTTAATCCCACAATGCACCACAAAAAACTTGAAACTTGAAAAATTGTGCATATTGACGTCTTTCAGTGGTTGAAATAAAATACGTTCTGATGTTCATTCATGTTTATTTAGTGTTTTAAGAAAATAAGTAAATGCTTGAACTTCTTAAAGCTGAGACCTTGTTTTATACCAGAATCAATAGTTTTTTCTTGTTTACTTAAAACACAAAATAAACATGAATGAACATCAGAACATATTTTATTTCAACCATGGAAAGAGGTCAATATGTTTATGTTTTTGAAAGCTGTCTCTTATCCTCACCAGGCTGCATTTTAATATATTTTAAACTGCAATTTATTCCTATGATGGCTAGACTGAATTTTCAGCAGCCATTACTCCAGTCTTGAGTGTCACATGATTCATTAGAAATTAGAAATACGATGATTTGGTGCTCCAGCAACATTTCTTATTATCGATGACGAAAATAGTTGTGCTGCTTAATATTTTTGTAGAAACCATGAGGCTTTTGTTTTCACAGGATTATTTGATGAATTTGAATGTGACAAGTGAAAGTGTTTGAAAAAACAGATTTATTTGGAATATAAATATTTTGTAACTAGTGCTGAGCAACCATTAATTGCATCCAAAATATATATAAAATACATGTGTGTGTGTGTGTGTGTGTGTGTGTGTGTGTGTGTGTGTGTGTGTGTGTGTGTGTGTGCGCTGTGTATATTTATAATGTATAGACACACACAAAGTAAATATTTATATTCATAAAATTTATATTATGTTTAAATATATTTATAACATTATAACATATTTTTCTTAAATATATACATGCATATGTGTGTGTACTGTGTTGATTAATCGTTTACTTATATAAATGTATTCATTTACTTCACTTTCAAACACACTCTTGCTGAATAAATGTATCCATTGATAAATAAATAAATAAAAACATAAATACATAAATGTGACCCTGGACCACAAAACCAGTCATAAGGTTAAATTTGACAAAACTGAGATTTATAAATCATATGAAAGCTCAATAAATAAGCTTTCCATTGATGTATGGCTTGTTAGGATAGGACAATATTTGGAAATCTGAGGATGCAAAAAAATCAAAAAGACTGAGAAAATCACCTTTAAAGTTGTCCAAATTAGGTTCTTAACAATGCATATTACAAATCAAAAATTACATTTTGATATGTTTACAGTAGGAATTTTACAAAAAATCTTCATGGAACATGAACTTTACTTAATTTCTTAATGATTTTTGGCATAAAAGAAAAATCAAAAATTTTGACCCATGCAATGTATTTTTGGCTATTGCTACAAATATACCCCAGCGACTTAAGACTGGTTTTGTGGTCCAGGGTCACAAATATAGAAATAAATAATGTTCTTACAGCGTCTAAACTTTTGAAAGGTAGTGCACATGAGTAATTGGCTAGTAAACAAGTAAAAGTTTGCTTAAACAAAATTCTCAAAAAGTTTATGTACATGTCAACGTGTTTAATGTTATAGAACATTATTACAAAAAATACTCAAAATCCCATGTTTGCCAATGAATCTACAGTACATCACTTACACAACCAATGCACAAAATCTTTAGTTAGCTTGCAACCAATCTGGACTGAATGTATAATCTGAATGTTGCTTGATATCACTGATGAACTCATCAGGCTTTTCTTTCATGTCCTTTTTACTTACTACTACTATGCAAAAATGTATTCATTTCTTAAAAAGGAAGGAAAAACCGTGAAACTACCGTTGATGGTTGTGAAAAACTGCCTAGTACAACATGAAGCCACAGTAAACCATAGGAAGACCTCATAGGGGTGTAAATGCATTCACAATTCAAATATATGAAGCTGCTCTGTATGAAGTGAAGACTAATCAGACCACGTTGCTTTTATTTGCGTATGAACGCTCGAGTCCTAAGCAAAAATACCGTTGAGACGCTTCAGGCGGCTTCATTTCCTCTCTTCTCCTTTTCTCTCTCCCTCTCATCTCCTCACTATTGTGTTCTGTCATTTATCTATTTTATGGGATTATCGAGGCGCTTCTCCCCTGCCCGCAATTCATTACGCTCCTAACTGCTCACTTAGGTTTATGCCCCTTTAAATCCCCCAACAGATAACCAACCAGCCTCGGTAAACAGATAGAGAGGGAGGGAGAGAGAGAGAGAAAGAGAGACATGTGGTGGGCACTCATCAGAGAAGGAATTAAGAGATGTCACGCGGTGGTGGCCATGGCAGTGAGCAGAGGCAGTTAGTGGCGGTTTTTAACGCGGCTGCCCTCTTTCTCCTCATTAGTAATTCAATTTGCTCTTTATTAGCCACTCTTATCTCCTGCACAGAGTCCCTCTGGCTAACCCCTCCATCACCCACCCTGTCTTTCCCACTCGCCCCCTCTCCTCACATACAACCCAAAGAAACATCACCTGGTTGGAACAAGACAAAACTTCCTATTACAAGACCTTGGTAGGAATAATATGGAAGAGACATGAGCAATTTACAGGTATGCAAAAGGAAGGCAGTTTTATGGTAATACTGCTACTCTAATGTGCACAGAAACAGAGCACAAGCGATTACAGTGAGATTGTGGATGGGGTGGAGGGGGTGGAGCTGGCTGTAAAAACAGTGATTGCTTTCCATCAGGTTGGGCTTATATTCTCCAGTTCGTTAAAACAATCCAATTTGCAAAGGGATAATTACGCATTAGCTCCTTTTTATCTACTGAGCGAGAGCGCTGGCAGGGTTTGATAGTGTAGCCGTATTCGGCGTGCCACTGCTGCAAATTACCCGCTATCGGCACATGTACACCATCACGACCCGATTGGGCAATTAATTAACTCCTCCTATCCCCAGTGGATACGGGCCATCACACCCAAACCTACTCCCTCAAAACCAATCAGGCTGCTGGGAACATGCTGCCCTCTATTGGAGGTGTATGGTCATAGCCATTAGACTTCATTCATGATCTTCTGAGTAGAAAATGTCAGAGAAAAAAAAACTTTGCGGTAAGTACATATGGTACAATGTGTTGTAAAAAATATTCAAGTCAATTAAATGGCAAATGAAAAAGCCACCTGAAGCAGAGAAACTTTGAGTTTTGAAACAATATCACATAATATTCTCACAATATTTCATACAGGTCTAGTGATGGCTGATAATCGATTATAACATCCAGCAGACCTTATTCAAGGTATTGCCATGTTCAGTTTTTGACAGGAATAAATATGTATCTTTAAGTCTATCCAGTGTTCAATATAAAGGCTGAGATACAATAGATTTTAAAACATCATAAGCATCATAACCTGCAAATGGTTACAGAGGAAAAATTGGGCCAAACTTTCACGTCATTTCAAACACAACAAACTCACACAGAAATGTGCTTTTTGTTGATAAAAAAATACATGACAAATAAACTTAGAACTTGTGTTCTAAAACTCAAAAAATAAAAAAGAAATTTCCTCAAACTGGACAGAATCTATGAAAGCCTGTTTCAGCCACTAAATAAAAATTGTTAAAAAAAAAACAATTGCGAGTTTACATCTCACAATTCTGACTTTTTTGTCAGAATTGTTAGGTATAAACTCGCTATTGCAAGATATAAACTCAGAATTCTCAGAATTACAAGTTTGTATCTTGCAATTCTGACGTTATAACTCTGAATTACGAGTTTATACCTAAAGTCAGAATTGTGGGTCTATAAACTCACAATTCAGACTTTTTTTTTTAGAATTACAAGTTTGTATCTCATAATTCTGACTTTATAACACAATTCTGCTTGAAATAAGTCAGAATTGCAATTTTATATCTCTCACAATTGACTTCTCTTTTCTCAAAATTGAGATAAAAACTTGCAATTGTGAGTTATAAGCTCAAATTCTGAGATGGTAAAAATTATATTTTCTCAAAATTGGTTTATATCTCATAATTCTGACTTAGTAACTCACAATTGCCTATTATAAAGTCAGAATTGTAGAGATATAAACTCTAAGAAAATATTTTTTTTCCAAGTTCTTATCTTAATTCTGAGAAAAAAAAGTCAATTGCAAGTTGCAAGCACGTTTATATCTAGCAATTCTAGGTTCTTTTTCACGCAATTGTGAGTTTATATTATGCAGATCTGAGGGAAAAAAGTCAGAATTGTGAGTTTATATATCTCACAATTTACTTTTTTCCTTAGAACTGAGATAAAAACTTGAAAAAAAATTATACTTTTTAATAAATTATATTTTCTCAGAATTGTAAGATATAAATTCGCAATTTTGATCAAACATACTTTTTTCCCCTCTCAGAATTGGACTTTATAACTCGCAATTGCAAGTTTTTATCTCAATTCTGAGAAAACACTGTCAATAGCGAATTGCAAGTTTATATCGAACAATTCTAGGTTTTTTTTTTTTTTTCAAGCAATTGTGAGTTTATATCACGCAATTCTGAAAAAAAGGTCAGAATTGTGAGATAAAAAGTCGGAATTACCTTTTTTTTTAATTAATTATTTATTCTGTGGTGGAAATGGGCTTCCATAAGAATCAGTTTGAGCCCATTATACACTATGCAATTTTCTGTGAAATCTGTCAACTCTGACTGCTCAAAATCTGCAGACTGGATACATCCAGACTGCAAAACAAGCCAAAAACCTGGGCAAAATTTGTGTAATTTATTTCAGCCTGAAAATGTGTAAGAAGTAAGAATAATTATGATGTAAAAATAATAAAAGTTAAACTAATTAAATATTAAATAAAATAAAATAATTATTGTAGTGAGGACACTTGCAGACAATATCAAGACAATAGACAACGGGACTTATACAGTAGATGGTATATTAAATTATTCAAAATTACACATCAGAAATAAAACATGTAAGACATATCAATTTAAAAATATATATATATGTGACCCTGGACCACAAAACCAATCATAGGGGTCAATTTTTTTTAAATTGAGATTTTTACATAATCTGAAAGCTGAATAAATAAGCTTTGATCATTGACATATGGTTTGTGGAATCTGAGGGTGCAAAAAATCTAAATATTGATGAAATCACCTTTAAAGTTGTGCAAATGAAGTTCTTAGCAATGCATATTACTAATCAAAAACTATGTTTTGATATATTTACAGTAGGAAATTTACTAAATATCCTAATGATTTTTGGCATAAAAGAAAAATCGATAATATTGACCCAAACAATGTATTGTTGGCTATTGCTACAAATACACCCATGCTTTTTATGAGTGGTTTGTGGTCCAGGGTCACATATATAAAATTCCAGGGTTGGGCTGTGACAGTCAAATCTCTGAGACTGACAGGAAGATTTCAATAATCTCATCTACATTAAGACTTTATGTTCATGACAGTACCCAGTGTACTGTTCATCTCTGCTGCAGCTTTGTGTTTCCATGGGAACATAAAGCCCATCTCAACCTCTCTCGGAGGAATACAAACAAAGCAGCGATAATTAATTTTCCAGAGACCGTTTTGTGTTAATTACTAATTAAACCAATTAGTCACAGAGGGGGTAAAAACAATCAGTTCATTTAAGAAGGCACAGGTAGAGTTGCATTGTGTTTTGAGAGTTGCAAAGCATTTTGTGAATGTGCAGTCATAGTAACTGACCTGATCTTGAGGTCCCGAGTGAGGTGGAGGTGAGAGAGAGACGGCGGAGCTTGTGTCTGCCAAAAGAAACCAACACTTTGGGCTGTGCTCGCCTGACATTGGTTGGAGTCTTCACCTGAGCATGTGTCCGTCGCCGCAAAGAATACCGGCTCCTTACAGTCTGCACAATGGGGCTGTATCTTCTCTCTAAGGAGGGACTGTATATAGACATATATGAATAAAAATATGAAATGCTGTAGGAATATTGTTAAATTTGTTGTAAAGTTGCTTACTTTGTTCAATTAAAGTGCAAAGGAAATTTAAGGAACTATGTGCTGCCATCTAGGGGGCAGTTTAAGAACAATATGTGACCCTGGACCACAAAACCAGTCATAAGGTTAAATTTGACAAAACTGAGATTTATACATCATATGAAATCTCAATAAATAAGCTTTCTATTGATGTATGGTTTGTTAGGATAGGACAATATTTGGCTGAGATACATCTATTTGAAATCAGAAATCTGAGGATGCAAAAAAATCAAAAAGCCTGAGAAAATCACCTTTGAAGTTGTCCAAATTAGGTTCTTAACAATGCATATTACAAATCAAAAATTACATTTTGATATGTTTACAGTAGGAATTTTACAAAAAATCTTCATGGAACATGAACTTTACTTAATTTCTTAATGATTTTTGGCATAAAAGAAAAATCAAAAATTTTGACCCATGCAATGTATTTTTGGCTATTGCTACAAATATACCCCAGCGACTTAAGACTGGTTTTGTGGTCCAGGGTCACATATTGCCACCAGCTGTGACATCTGCAACTATCAATCATTCTACATTTTAAAAAGCCTATACAATACACAGGGTTTCTACAATATGTGATGAAAGACATTTCTTGTTTTAGAGTTTAGAATTTTTAGAATTTAAAAGTACTGTTATTCATTATCTCTATCTTTAACAGGACAGATAACTACTCCTGCAAGAGGAAAAAGGTATCAGTCTATGAATTAGGGTTATATTATGAACAGAAAAATTAATAACATTTTTAATTAAATTCAACTAAATTAAATACATGTAATAAAACATTTTTAAAGTTTATAAGTAAATAAATTATTAATAACAACAACGATAAATAACATTGTTATTACAATGTTGTGATGTCTAACTGATTTTAGCTTTTTAGTGTTTTATTTTCATTTATTTGAAACAAAATAGTATAAAAGTAAACAGTTTTCAAATCAGATTTTGGCCATATTATGTTCATGCCAGCCAGAATTTTAATATCAGTGCATCCCTAAAAAAAAAAAAATCTGACTTTTCACATCCCCTGGCATAATGGAATATATAGTTGAAGTGAAAAGTTTACATATACTTCACAGAATCTACAAAATGTTAATTATTTGACCAAAATAAGAGGGATTATAAAAAAAAGCATGTTATTTGTTATTTAGTACTGACCTAAATGAGATATTTCACATAAAAGACGTTTACATATAGTCCACAAGAGAAATAATTGTTGAATTTATAAAAATGTTTACAATGCTTCAAAAGTTTACAGACACTTGATTCTTAATACTGTGTTGTAACTTGAATGATCCACATTTTTTTTAGTGATAGTTGTTTATGAGTTCTTTCTTTGTCATGAACAGTTAAACTGCCCACTGTTCTTCAGAAAAAATGTTCAGGTCCCACAGATTCTTTGGTTTTTCAGCATTTTTATGCATTTGAATCTTTTCCAACAATGACTGTATGATTTTGAGATCCATATTTTCACACTGAGGACAACTCAGTTTAACTGAGGGACTATTACAGAATGTTCAAATGCTCACTGATGCTTTAGAAGTAAAAACTATGCATTAAGAGCCAGGGGTGTAAACTTTTGAAGGGAATAAGGATGTGTACATTTTTCTTATTTTGCCTATTTTTTTTTTCCATTTAGTACTGCCCTTCAGAGGCTACAGAAGATACTTACATGTTCCTCAGAAGACAAAATAAGTTAAATTTACCCTGATCTTCAAATTGAAAAACGTGTTTCCTTCTGGAGCATCAGTGAGTGTTTTGAACATTTGTAATAGTCGCATATGAGTCCTTCAGTTGTGCTCAGTGTGATAAGATTGTCTGAAGGGGTTCAAATTCACAAAAATGCTAAAAAATCAAAGAATTTGTGGGACCTGAAGGTTTTTTCGGAAGAACAGTGGGCAGTTTAACTGTTCAGGATAAACAAGGGACTCATGAACAACTATCACTAAAAATTATTATTAAAAAAAAAAAAAAAAAAAAAAAACACATCTGTGGATCATTCAGGTAACAACACAGTATTAACAATCAAGTGTATGTAAACTTTGGAACAGGGTCATTTTTATAAATTATTATTTTCATAAAGTATTATTTTCTCTTGTGGACTACATGTAAACATTTTTTATGTGAAATATCTTAGTCAGGTCAGTACTAGAAAAAATAACATGCATTTTGTATAATCACTCTTATTTTGGTCAAATGAGCAACACTTTGCAGATTCTGCAAGGTGTGTGTAAACTTTTGACTTCGACTGCATTACAGTTTTAATAAAGCAGTACTCTCACTTGCTAGCAGATCTTCTGATGATCTTGGTTCGGCTCCTGAGCTTGAAAGCACCTGGTGGCAGCATTGTGGTAGTAGGGTTCATGTGGATGGCGTTGAAGGACAGAGCAGATCCCTTTTCCCCCCTTTGACCATTTTTGTTAGCTGTCCATCGATAGACTGTGCCCTTATGGGTAATCCTAGAAGTTGAGCTAGAAGCATTTACTGTTGTGTTTTGTCCAGTTGCCTTCCAGCGATAACGACTGGCATGGGTTGTGGAGGCACCTGTAGCTTTAGGCTTTTTTGATAAAGTTGTTAAGGTTGTGGCACATCTCTTCTCTTTCTTTAGTCCCTCCAGTCCACCTTGAGATGTTCTTACGGGGACTTTAAGAGATTTGGGTGAAAGGGGCTTGCGTGGCGTTTTTGTTGAAGTGCTTGCTTTTACAGCTGTTGATGAGGAACAAGAAGAAGACACCCATGTGTACTTTGAGGTCTTAGGAGATCCGAGGGAAAGATTAGGCTTGCGAGACACCTTCTTATTGGAGCTGGAGACTCGTTTGACAGTGGCTGCTCCTGGAGAGGATCCAGGGGTCACTGGCTTAGGTGTGCTTTTTATGTTTAACATCTCTTGGCTTTTCACCCAAGTAAACCGAGATTTCTTATGGCATGGGGAGGCTACACGTGTCTGAGTTGAGTCTAGCTTAAGCTGGAGCTTTGTGGGACTCAAGGAAGCCTGAGACTGAGAGTTAGATGCAGAAGAAGCCATAGTACAATCTCTACTGGCTGTTGGCATTACGAGAGTCCTACTGGATAAGGCAGCAGTGGAAAGATGTGGTTTGACTTGAACTGGAGCTGGAGGTTTGACAGGTAAAGGGATAGAGTGATCGTTCACAGCTGAGGATGATTTCAAAGTAGGTTTTATCTTAATTTCAGGATCTGATGTTGACGCAGAGTCAGTTGAAGATATAAGCACAGTCCTTTTTCCACTTGCTTCACATTTTGAAGTCTCACTTTGGACACTGAGTGAAGGTGTTGCCGATTTGGCCTTGGTTTGTCCAGCTGGTAACTTTTTAAATAAAACACTACTGTTACCAACAGGTCCAGCATTATTCCCAGAAGCAGTGGCTCCAGATGTAGTAGTGTGGTGGTGAGGCTGGTTCAAGTGGTCCACAGTTGGGTGAGACACATGCCTCCCAACTGCCGTGTTAGTCTTGTTGTTAAGTGAGTATGTTTTCCTCCAGCTGCCAGAAAAATGAGGCACATACGGTTGTGGCAGTGATGAATATGATTGTGCGTAGTTTGAGGCATGACCCCGACTCTGGCCCTGGCCCCTCCTTGAACCATGTCTGGCACGACCCCACTGGGTGGAACCTGAGGGAACGTCCCCATGAGTACTTTTATAGTCATTAATGAGGTCTGCAAAGTAAAGAAGAAGAGAGTACGGTTAAGGCAAGATTGATCTTATTGACCTGATTATAAAAAAAATTGTAAAATGGACAGCAAATGCAAAGTCTATAAAAGAATAAATACATTTTTCCTTGAGAAAAGAGAAAAAAAAGTAATTATTAAAAAGTAATTATTATTAAAGTAATTCTAAAAAAAATAATACAGTTGTTAACTATAAAATCAAATGAACGGTATTTGTAATAATAAATAAATAATTTAAAATATATACATATCTTAAAACAATAAACACTATTGTAGAATAAATTGGGGTCACTCCATGTCAACCAGAGAGGTCCCCAGCTCAAATTTTTGATTTTGCTAATATTTCTTCTGAAGAAAGATAGACATGCATAGTGATGAAAGCCAAAATATTACACGTCATGGATGAATTTTTACCAAGCAATCCACTATTTTGTAGAGGGGGATCAAAATGGCAATTTTCACCTGAGAGTCAAATTACAGGGGGGTAAAAATGACTTCAGAAAGATGGCAGCACCATAATGTTATTTTTACACAGAGATTGGTAGTTCTCTTAGTAAAATCTGTTGACTTTAGCAATCTTTGTTGCATTGGTACCATTGGTGCCAATGGTAACCATTCAAAAATGGGGAAACAGCGCTTTTTTCTTTAACTCAAGAAGTATGAGATATCTTATTAGCCTTTGAGATATTTGGTCAAACTTTCCTTTTGGCATTTTTATTTTTAAGGGCCTATATGGTTTGGTTTCAGAGATATTGGAATGTCAATATGAAAATCATAAATCATATTGCGATATCTTTAATACTTCTTGAGTAATAGGCACACAAACTTCTGAAAAATAATATTTCTGGTACTCAGGTACTGTATGTTCAATGCAGTTGTCTTGAAGAAAGAAAAGAGATACATTTGGTTTTTGACCACTGAAAATATGTATAATTTAACAATTTACTCATGGAGCCATTTTAAAATTCCAATATCTCCAGAAATTAACTATATAGGGACTTAAAAATGAAGATGCCCAAAAAAAGCTTGCTAAGAATCAATATCTAAAAGGGCATTACGACATCTCTAATATTTCTTGAAAAACTTGTAAAGTGCTGTTTCTCCATTTTTGATTGGTCACCATTTGGCACATAGTGCAACAAAGATTGTCAACAGATTTTACTAACATACCTACCATCTCTGTGTAAAAATAACATTATGATTCTGCCATCTTTCATTTTATTCATTTTTACCCCCCTGTAATTTGTCTCTGAATCTCAGGTAAAAATTGCCATTTTAACCCCATTCTACAAGACAGTGTATTGCTCAGTAAATATTCATCCATGACATGTAATATTTTGGCTTTCATCACTATACATGTTTGTCTTTCTTCAGAAGAAATTTTAGTAAAATCAATTTTAAAAAAAATAGAGCCGGGGAAGTTTCTGAATATCGGTTGATTTGGCACAGATTGACCCATTGTATTAAATTTACAGGATTTTGATTTAATTGGTTTCAAAGTTTGGAGATTTTGGAAATCATTTTTGTTCAACCATGAATGGATCTGAATTTTTCATCAAAAACTGTTTATATTAGGTATTCAACAGCTAATAAAAAGAATCTCGAATAGAATATTATCAGACATACTCAATTAAATAACAGATGAACGAACGAACGAACGAAGATGCATTTAAAATGCACATAACGTTAGATAAAAATGTGCGACATTTCTGTCATTTTTTAACCTTCTCTACAAGAACCAGCAAAGTAACAGCACCAACAACGAAGAAAAATGAAAATGAAAACCAACGACCTAATATATGCGATAAGGCAGAAATTACAAACATATAAACATCTTAAAATTAGTAAATATCTTAGCTTCAGGGAATAACTGTTAGGTCAGCCACGGTGTCACTGAATACTCCATTCACAAGATAAATGTGACTAATAACGAACGTAGCGTTTTATGAAAGGCTTAAAACCACTTTGAATTACGTTAGAATAACGCCAAATAAATAAAGCAGTCACGCTTACTTTGCAGTTCCTCTATTTCTCTCTTTAGCGCTTCACGTTCAGCCATCTTCACACCAAAACACTGATGTCATAAAACCGCGACGACGCATGTGATGACGTTTACAGGCAAAACCCAATCACAACACGCCTCTCAACAGATGATTCTATAGTTTTGGTTTTGAGCAGAAGTGTTACGTCTGTCTGGTGGTTCGAAACTTTCCAGACCGACAGTATGTCGGAAGAGTAGTTTAATTTAAAACAACATTATAAACCTCTGATAATCACATCATTATCTTTACCCTTATAAACTTTTAAGTGTCTGTATTTGGAAGAAGACTGACAGTTTTGTCTTCTAACGAGTTTCGTTTTGGGATACAGAAATCGAAAGTACTGCTGACATCGGTAAGAAATGAGCATAATCAGATCTAATGTTTACTTACTGTAATTCGGAATCAATAATTTTATGAAACAGTAGTTGACTTATTTAAAAACTTCGTTTTATTAGCTGCATAGTCTGTCAGGTCAATAAATCAATAAGCTAATAACTAACACAAGTTACTATTACCAACTGTTGACTGTTTTACAGAGGGTGTCTACGCAGTTCTTCCTGTCTGCCAGCACAGTAGTTGTACATTATTTTTTAAAGTTAATTAATTTCATATAGTTTTGTTAATTTGTAAGTATTTGAATGAAGAACAGAACAGAATAAATATGCATTATTCAGAGGAAGTAAGCAAGTAACTCCTGTGCTGTAGGCCTATGCCCACGCTGGAAACATTGGTGTCAACTTGAAAGCCTGGCATTCTACAAAGTGACATTTTGAAGAAATGGCTTTAGCTGACAAAAAAATATACTTCATCATAATTGCAGAATCGCCAATTGCGTACATAGATGCTGGTGAAATATGCTACATTGACAGGGACAGATACCATGAATGGAAAAAGCAGAACATCACAAACCTTGTACCTGTAGTTCGTATGGGAAAAAGCTTTACTACAGACCTTGATGCCGTTCTTCTGCATCCACTAACACGGAAATCAGCAGAATTACTGCTGGCTCTTCCAACCGGTAAAGAGAGACTGTTGGCAATGAAAGATCGTTTAGCTTTAGATGAGGCTTCAAATCTGTTCAAAGGCAGTCAGGTTGATGTGGAGTACAATGGTAAATGGCTCAAAGGTGTGATTCAATACATTGGCAATCTCCCATCTTATGGCTATGATCCTATAACAGGAGTCTTCTTTGGGGTGGAACTGCAGGTGAGTAACCTGTTTGTGTGAGAAAGAATGTGTCTGTAGTATATTTAAATAGAGTAATACAAACAATCCACTAATGGTAATATGGTTTTACAATAAGTGCTATATTCTCTTTTGGTCTTAGGGTGACGATACAGGAAAAGGCCAAAATGATGGTTCCTACCTTAACAAAACCTACTTCAAGTGTCCCAAAAACTCAGGCATTTTTGCTCCTTTTACAAGAATCAAACCAGTGGATCATAAACCTTCAGCACCACCGCTACAATCGCAGTCTTCCCTGTCCATGACATCTACTGAGCCGCTCAAAGCTGGAGACAGAGTAACCTTTTTTGATGACAAAAATACTCACCATGGCATGGTAATGAATATAACGGACAGGCAAGAGGGTAAAATGGTTCTCATATCTACTGTGAGTACTGATTTATGATTTCTTAGAGTGACCAAAAATTATATTTCACCCAAAAAATGAATTTACGCCTGTATGATTTTCTTTGTTTAATCAATCAAGGAAGGGGACATTTTTTAAGGATTTCACCTTTTATGTTCTACAGAAAAAAATAACAGCATCCAGGTTTGACATAGGACATAGGAGTGAATAAATAATGACAGAAAGTGTATTTTTGGGTGAACTCATTTTGTAGCATTCTCCTCAAACACTTTTCTTAGATGTAAAGAATAAAAACAAAACTGGATTGGTTGAATGATAGAAATAAAGACTCACCTAAATGTTCATATAAATACTAGTCCCACAATAATGTTCTGTCTTTTAGATGTTTACACAATAATAATTTTCTAATGTTTTGCTAAAGAAAAGTTTTCCCTTCTATTTTTTGCATGCAGATGACAACATTGTCAAAATGATCCCCATTCACAGGGATCCATAAAATGAATTAAACACTGTATTTATCCATGCCAGGCCAGTAGTTGGTAATGTCACTTTGTAAAGACTACTACGCAAATGTAACCACTAAGCAAACTTGTAATACGCATGTGACGTCTCCAGTTTCACAAATTTGTGTTTTTGTAATTTAAATTGTGTTTTTGTGTTTTTGTTTTTGTTCGCAACAACTTGTACTTTGAAACCTGTTTATAACCCAAAATGCTGTTTATGTGTAAATGAATGGCCAAAATGGTTTCGTTTTTAGTTAAATACTGTGTTGTGTAAATGTCCCCTTAGACAAGGGTAATTGTTATTTAACAGCAGCATGAAAATAACATTAAAATTATTTGTCAACTAAATGTAAATTAAAAGAAAATTACAGATCTTTAAAAACATATTACATAAATGTATCTACAAGAAAAACATAACATACTGCCTCTCAAGTTTTGGGATCAGTGAGATTTTTTATGGTTTTTAGAGACGCTTCTTATGCTCATCAAGGCTGCATTTATTTGATCAAAATTTCAGAAAAACTGTAATATTGTGAAATATTATTTCAGTTTAAAACAATTGTTTTCTATGTGAATATATTTTAAAATGTAATTTATTCCTGTGATACAAAGCTACATTTTCAGCATCATTACTCCAGCCTTCAGTGTCACATGATCCTCCAGAAATAATTCTAATATGCTGATACATTATCAGTGTTGCAACCCATTATACTTTTTTCAGGATTCTTTGATCAATAAAAGGTTATATTTTGAATAAATGCTGTTGTTTTGAACTTGTTTTTCATCAAAGAATCCTGAAAAAAAGAATCACAGGTTTCAAAAAAATATTTGGCAGCACAACTGTTTCCAACATTGATAATTCTAATAATAAATCAACATATTAGTCTGATTTCTGAAGGATCATGTGACACATTTTCATGTGAAAATTCAGCTTTGCATCAGAAGAATAAATTATATTTTAAAATATATTACAATAAATAAAACATTATTTTATATTGTAATTTATAACATTTTGCAATATTACTTTCTGTATTGTTGATCAAATAAATACAGCCTTAATGTGCATAAGAGACTTCTTTAACATCATTACAAGTCTTACTGATCCAAAACTTTTGAGCGGCAGTGAATGTACAGATAATTGTGCAATAGTGTGTTCGCCAATAACACAAAGATAAGCTATTGTACAATGTTATATTAAGTAATAATAGTTTTGTAAAATGTTCCTCTACTCAGGATAAGGATGAAGATGGGAAGCAAGGAGGAGAGATAATGGTCCCTCTGGAATGTGTAATTAAAGAGGAGCTGTTAAATAAAGGTAACATATACACGTGTCAGCGCTGGTTTTATGTGTACTTAAAACATAGAAGAGCTCATAGTACAACCTTAGTATAAGTATTTGGGTATAGACACTCATGCAAACAATAATTTCTATTCTTTCAGTGCAGTTCATGACATACTCTTTGTTTTATTTTTATTTTAACCAGATGAAACTGAAAAAATGGACACTTCTCAGAGTGCAGATATTGGGGGTGTTACTGATTGTGATGAAATTACTGTTGGCTCCCTAGTGCAGTTTCTGGGAAAAACACTACTTTATGGAACTGTTCACTGGATTGGCTATTTACCTGATAAACCTGAGAAGATTGCTGGACTGGAAATGGTATGTTCTCCATACACCAGTTCAACTGTTGTCATCTTTCAAAAATATCCATAGTTCTTATATATGACATGAAATAAAAACAACAAGCCAGTTTCACCATTTTTAAACTAACTGTAAGAACTGTGATATATGTGGGTTCTTTTCTTAGGAGGACAGCAGTGCTGGCGTGACTGATGGAACATATAAAGGAAAACGGTACTTTAACTGTCCTCTTCATTGTGGTTTATTTGTGAAGCTGTCATCATGTCGGCCTGATGATCGGTTTTCTGGTGCAAGGAAGAAGCACTTTAATGGACACTCTGGTAAGACCTGGTAATCTGGTTAAGTCCTTGCCTACAGTTTTTGTGAAATGACAGTGTTCTGTACCTAAAGCGGGTGTGTCAGGTGTTTAGCAGGAGAAAGTGAAACTTATGTTGCCACCTACTGTAGCGGAACTTGTGGAACGTTACTTGTATGCTTCATTCTTCTTCTCTGTAACAGATCTAAATGGGACATGTGTAACTGAGGAACAGGAGAATGTACCACCTATTAGAACAGAAGATGTGTCAAAGCGATTGATTGGTAGGATGAGAGGCATTCAGGGTCACTGCAACTCCTGTTATATGGACTCCGCACTGTTCAGGTTAGAACTCATCTTAGACATGGTGTACATGCAGAAGTAAAATCAATTAAAAAATGAACACAATTTAAATTTCATTTCTCAGCAGTTTTATATTATATCATGATCTCATTTCTTCTTTTTATCCAGTGTGTTTTCCTGTTCATCAGTTCTGGATTCTCTGCTTTTTAAGTCTACAGAACATGACACCATTCAAAGCATTCTGCTAAAGAACATTGTCAACCCTCTCCGCAAGTGAGCTCGTGGCCTGCATTTTGCTTTTTACTGATATAATTTTTACCTTGTAAAATTGCCATATGAAAGTCATGCTAAGCAGAAACATATACAGTTGAGGTCAAAAGTTTACATCCCCCTTTTAGAATCATTAAAAATGTTAATAATTTTACCAAAATAAGAGGGATCATACAAAATGCATGTTACTGTTCATTTAGTACTGACCTAAATAAGATATTTCGCATAAAAGATGTTACGTATAGTCCACAAGTGAAAATAATAGTTGAATTAATAAAAATTACCCGGTTCAAAGGTGATAGTTTAGTGATAGTTGTTCATGAATTCCTTGTTTGTCCTGAACAGTTAAACTGCCTGCTGTTCTTCAGGGACATCCTTCAGGTCTCACATATTCTTTGGTTTTCCAGTATTTTTGTATTTTTGAACCCTTTCCACCAATGACTGTATGATTTTGAGATCCATCTTTTCACACTGAGGACAACTCGGGGACTCATACTCATCGCAACTATTACAGAAGGTTCAAACGCTAACTGATGCTTCAGAAGGAAACACAATGCATTAAGAGCTTTGAAATTTGAAGATCAGGGTAAACTTAACTTATTTCGTCTTCTGGGAACATGTAATTATCCTTTGTAGCCTTTGAAGGGCAGTATTAAAAAAAAATGATATTTAGGCAAAATAAGAAAAATTTACATATGTCCTTTCTGTTCAAAAGTTTTCACCCCCCAGCTCTTAATGTTTAGTTTTTTTTACTTCTGGAGCATCCGTGAGCGATTGAACTTTCTATAATAGTTTCATATAAGTCCCTTTAGTTGTCCTCAGTGTGAAAAGATGGATCTCAAAATCATATGATCATTGTTGGAAAGGGTTCAAATGCACAAAAATGCTGGAAAAACAAAGAACACAGCTGTGGACCATTCAGGTAAGAACACTGTATTAAGAATCAAGGGAATGTAAACTTTTGAACGGGGTCATTTTTGTAAATTCAATTATTATTTTCTCTTGTGAGCTATATGTAAACATCTTTAATCTGAAATATCATATTCCGGTCACTACTAAATAAAAAAATAACATGCATCATTTGTATGATCCCTCTTGTTTTGGTAAAATAACATTTTTAATGATTCTGAAAGGGGGATGTAAACTTTTGACCTCAACTGTGTACACATAGGAGAGCTTGAATAACCTAATTTTCTCTCCTAATTTACAGAAATGGTTTTGTATCAGAGCGCAGTGTGATGAATCTTCGGAAACAATTACAGAAACGGGAACACTGCCCCACTTACACCACAGATGAGAAGGGTACGCTGTCTTCTTGAAGCCATAGCTTTGTAGCATATTCAGCTTTGTTAACAATGTCAAGTTTCAAACAGAAAATTGATGGAACTTGATGCCCAACTTTACATTTCTCTACAAGTCATCAAAATGCAGATCCAAAACCTTACACAGCTGTTTCCACAAATTATTTATATCCCATTATCTATGAAAGATATCTTGGCTGTTTTATAGAATTGCAATAAGCATAGTGTTTTTCCTGATGTGTCCAGATCCCGAGGAGTTCCTCTCTCTCATCATACAAGAGATTCTTTTTCTAGATCCACTACTCAAACTCTGGTAAGGAACCTTTTCATAGTTTTTATGAGAAGTTTAGCCATTCTAGTTACTTCATGATTTCACTGTTTATTCTTAGTAGTTTGAGGAAGTACCAAATTTGAACAAAAATGAGAAAAGGAAGTTCTCATGAGAGCACCTGGAGATTTGAAAAATTAGTGGCCGAAACTTATTTACCCAGCACATTTTTTATTTTTTTTTGAAAACCACATGTGCATCTGCACCTTATGTGCACCCATACAAATAATTGATCCTAACCACTATACAATTTAAAGTGTTAGATCACCTAAAAATGAAAATTCTGCCATTAATTACTCACCTTTGTGGTGTTCAGAAGTCCTTTGTTCATCTTAGGAACACAAATTAAGATATCTTTGATGAAATCTAAGAGCTTTGTGACCCTGCATAGACAGCAATGCAACTACCACGTTCAAGGCCCAGAAAGGTAGTAAGGTCATCGATAAAATAGTCCATGTGACCTCAGTGGTTCAACCATAATGTTATGTAGCTAGCAAGAGAAAAAAAAAACGTTGAATAAAGTAGTTTTCTTTTTGCATACAAATTATTCTTGTAGCTCCATAAAATTACTATTGAACCACTGATGTCACATGGACTTTTTTAACAATGTTCTTACTACCTTTCTGGGCCTTGAACGTGTCAGTTGCATTGCTGTCTATGCAGGGTCAGAAAGCTCTCGGATTTCTTCAAAAATATCTTAATTTGGTTCCGAAGATGAACAGACTTGCGAGTTTGAGGGTGAGTAATTAATGACTGAACTTAAATTTTTGGGTGAACTGTCCCTTAAACACGCGCACACATTAACTACACATTGGAAACTCTGTCCAAATATTTTTTTCATGATAATCTCTTTAAAAATGTGGAGGATTGACATTCAAGGACCTGTAACAAAAGTTGATTGCTACATTTAATTTTCAGAGATTATGTCTGCTAAAATGTCTTGGCATTTTAATAGAATGCCTTCTAGTTTATATAAGCTTTTTTTTAGAGTTTATGCATTAATATATGTTTATCATTTTATCTGCTTTTAGCAACCAATCAGGACGTATACAAAAAGAGCAAAGCTGTTACTACTACCAAATCTTTATGGATTACAACCACCATTTAGTCCTGCCGACGGTTCAACAGCTACTGGAACACTCGTTTTACAGCAACAGTCTCAAACTAGCGGAGGTTTTATTCTTTCTTTTATTGTTTTAGTGTTTGAGATTCTTCTTTCAATTCTTTATTTGTATTATTTTGGTTGGACATTCCATAATTGACCTGCAGATGGTACTGTTTCTCTCTATTTAAATATTTCTGATGTGACTCAAATGAATATCCTGAACATATTCTATGTGTTTTTCTTAATATCTTAATGAAACAGATTCACAATCTATATCTATAATCTAAAATATTTTGTTTATGCCTTTAGGTGCCTGCTTGTCTCATTCTTACAATGCCTCGCTCAGGGAAGAGTTTCAAAATGTTTCCAAAAATCATTCCTTCTACAGAACTGGACATCACAGGTCTTCTTGTGGATGGTAACTTGTCCTAAACATCTATGCAAATATTAATCTCTTGGGGTTTTCTTAGTAATGTACTTCCCTCTTTCTATGTGTTCTATTAGTCACCTGAGTTGTGTGTTATATATTTACTTGCTCATTAGGTCCTCAGCAGTGTGTGTTGTGTGGTCAGCTAGCAGATCAGGAGTGTGCTGAGTGCTTCAGAGACACAGTGTTTAGTGATACAGGATTCAAATATTTCTGTGTGGCATGTTCCACTCAGGTAGGGTGTTAAACATGCATTATGCATTTATCAGAATATTCTGTACATATAAATTTATAATGCATAAATGCAGTCCTTTCTTAAGGGTAATCTCACAGGATTGATTATTAGACTAATTATTATAGAGATTCTATACAATAAAGTAAATCATGCACTGTATAAATCATTATACATTTCCTACATTTTGCTGCAACATAATATGTTCAATCTTGGAACGGATTTGTTTGTGTAGGTTCACTCTCACCAGCAGCGTCGATGCCACAAAGCAAGCAAACTGCATCTTCCTCAGGGCTTCTCTTGCTCACAGAGTTCAGGGTCTGATCGCCGCACTCCTCCACGGGAGAAACTCGAGCTGTTTGCTGTGCTGTGTATAGAGACCAGCCACTATGTCTCTTTCGTCAAATACGGACCCCGGGATACTGACTGGATCTTCTTTGATAGTATGGCTGACCGCGTTGGTAAGTAATCGTGTGTACAGTGTGTGCTTGGTTTGAGTTTCAAGTATAGGTTCACTTTCAGAATAAAAATATCCTAATGATTTACTCACCCCCATGTGATCCAAGATATTCATGTCTTTCTGTCTTCAGTCGCAAAGAAATTAAGGTTTTTGAGGAAAACATTCACAGGGCTCTACACTATTCCAGCCGAGGAATAATAGTCTTATCTAGAGAAACAAATGGTAATTTTCTTAAAACAATAAAAATGTATAATGTAAAGTCAGAAGTTTACATACACCTTGCAGAATCTGAAAAATGTTAATTATTTTATCAAAAACAAGAGGGATCATACAAAATACATGTTATTTAGTACTGACCTAAATAATATATTTCACATAAAAGATGTTTACATAAAATCCACAAGAGAAAATAATAGTTGAATTTATCAAAATCACCTGTTCATAAGTTTACATACACTTGATTCTTAATACTGTGTTGTTACCTTAATTATCCACAGCAGTTTTTTTGTTGTTGTTTTTGTTTAGTTACAGTTGTTCATGAGTCCTTTGTTTGTCCTGAACAGTTGAACTGCCCGCTGTTCTTCAGAAAAATCTTTCAGGTCCCACAAATTCTTTGGTTTTCCAGCATTTTTGTATATTTGAACCCTTTCCAACAATGACTGGATGATTTTGAGATTCATCCTTTTTTTACACTGAGGACAACTTATATGCAACTATTATAGAAGGTTCAAATGCTCCCTCATGCTCCAGAAGGAAACACAATGGATTTAGAGCCGGAGGGTGAAAACATTTTTAATTTGAAGATTAGGGTAAATTAACCTTCCGTCTTCTGGGGAACATGTAAGTATCGTCTGTAGGTTCTGAAGGAAAAAAATAAAATAAATATTTAGGCATTATATCGTCATTTTGTTCAAAAGTTTTCACCCCTGGATCTTAATGCGTTGCTTTTACTTCTGAAGCATCAGTGAGCGTTTTAACCTTCTGTAATAGTTGCATGAGTGAAAAAATGGATCTCAAAATCATACAGTCATTGTTGGAAAGGGTTCAAATACAAAACAATGTTGAGAAACCAATGAATATGTGGGACCTGAAGGATTTTTCTGACACACATGTACATCGTAGAGCTAGTGCAAGACGAGCATTTGTGGTTCAAAAGTATATAATTGTTTTATTCTTTAGAAAATGACTGAAACGACCGTTTCACTAGATACAGTAAGACCCTTAAACCTCGGCTGGGATCGTTATAGCAATTTGCTGATCCCCATTGAAGTATATGGAGAAAAATCCTTCAACATTTTTCTCAAAAACCTTAATTTCTTTATGACTGAAGAAAGAAAGACACGAACATCTTCGATCACAAAGGGTTGAGTAATTTATCTGGAAATTTTTATTCTGGAAATGAACAACTTCTTTAACGCTGGGTTTGCACATGTTGATCATACACTTACGTGTTTGTAGGTGAAAGTGATGGCTATAATATCCCAGAAGTGCGTGTATGTCCTGAGGTTGGCCAGTACCTGCATATGCCTCTGGCTCAGCTGGCTAATCAAGTTCCTCGAGAGATGGAAGGTGTGGCGAAGCGACTCTTCTGTGACGGTTATATGTACCTTTATCAAAGCAAGAGCATGTCTCTATATCGATGATTCTATATCGATCGATGATCACATAAACATTAAGAAATGAAAATGTGATTATCTATGACTAGGTCTGCTTAGTAATATATGTTCTTTTTCCAGGGAAATCGTTAAAATATATGCTTCTGCTCCATATTTGAGCAATTATCAGTCAAATATTTACACTTTCTGGTGGAATCATTTACTTTGGAATTCCAATATTGCATTACTTGGGTGGGCGGTACGTACTTTCTTAAACATGCTGGATGAAAATGATGCAGCTGATATCCTTTTAAATGATTTAGACTTGAATTAAAACTATTCACAATTCAAAGTGCCTTTTATGTGTATAAAAATAATAATGTAGTCATTTTCTAATCTTACTAAAATGGAGTTTTATATTTTCTTTTCAAATGCGTATTGCTAAACTGTGAGCAGACCTACTGTAGCTTGCTGCCTAATTCGTGTTAATAGATAAGGGAGTCAAGACATTTTTGTTCATATTTAAAACTGACAAGATTAAGATTTTTTTTTTCTATTGTATTGGTTCAGGTTCTTTTATTAATTCTGTATGAAGCTCTCTGGCTACTGAATAACATTGTGAGCAGAAATACTGTATATAATCATAAATTATATGTCAAAATTTGTTGATTTATTTCACTGGATGTCTATTCATTTATTCATGCTTTCTCTTGAATTTGGTTTAGTGTATATGATTTCCTTCCAATGAAAAACATCAGCCAAAGAAATAAATGTCTCGACAGGAATTACATCTCCACGTCCTCTTTCTCTCTCCGCGCTTATGTGCGAGCCTTACAGTAGATCTCAGCTCATTACATTTCTCCTGTTACCAAACAGGGATAAACCTGGATGTGACTTTGCTTGTTTGTGTCTTTCATTGCATCATCATAAACTGTAACTGACGGAACCGTAGTTGTTTAGACTGCAAGAGGTAGAAAAGACTCACAACAGCACTCCCACTGAAATCTTTCCTTAAGACTGGATAAGAAAAAGTGATTTGGGATAATCTGTGCTGTGATACTGCTAATACACATGGAGTTAGATTCTTTGGGTGCCTTAAGCAACAGGCTGTAAATATTTACACTAAGTTCTAATATTTATTTTCTTGCCATATAGAGATAAATGACTTCCTGACTTGATCTGTTTTGCCGCTTTAATTTATGTTGCCTGCAAAGTGAATTTAGACATTACAATGTTCGACTGTACAGTCGTGGCCAAAAGTTTTGAGAATGACACAAATATTAGTTTTCACAAAGTTTGCTGCTTAACTGCTTTTAGATCTTTGTTTCAGTTGTTTCTGTGATGTACTGAAATATAATTACAAGCACCTCATATGTTTCAAAGGCTTTTATCGACAATTACATGACATTTATGAAAAGAGTCAGTATTTGCAGTGTTGGCCCTTCTTTTTTAGGACCTCTGCAATTCGACTGGGCATGCTCTCAATCAACTTCTGGGCCAAATCCTGACTGATAGCAACCCATTCTTTCATAATCACTTCTTGGAGTTTGTCAGAATTTGTGGGTTTTTGTTTGTCCACCTGCCTCTTGAGGATTGACCACAAGTTCTCAATGGGATTAAGATCTGGGGAGTTTCCAGGCCATGGACCCAAAATTTCAACGTTTTGGTCCCCGAGCCACTTAGTTATCACTTTTGCCTTATGGCACGGTGCTCCATCGTGCTGGAAAATGCATTGTTCTTCACCAAACTGTTGTTGGATTGTTGGAAGAAGTTGCTGTTGGAGGGTGTTTTGGTACCATTCTTTATTCATGGCTGTGTTTTTGGGCAAAATTGTGAGTGAGCCCACTCCCTTGGATGAGAAGCAACCCCACACATGAATGGTCTCAGGATGCTTTACTGTTGGCATGACACAGGACTGATGGTAGCGCTCACCTTTTCTTCTCCAGACAAGCCTTTTTCCAGATGCCCCAAACAATCGGAAAGAGGCTTCATCGGAGAATATGACTTTGCCCCAGTCCTCAGCAGTCCATTCGCCATACTTTTTGCAGAAGATCAATCTGTCCCTGATGTTTTTTTTTTGAGAGAAGTGGCTTCTTTGCTGCCCTTCTTGACACCAGGCCATCTTCCAAAAGTGTTCGCCTCACTGTGCGTGCAGATGCGCTCACACCTGCCTGCTGCCATTCCTGAGCAAGCTCTGCACTGGTGGCACTCCGATCCCGCAGCTGAATCCTCTTTAGGAGACGATCCTGGCGCTTGCTGGACTTTCTTGGACGCCCTGAAGCCTTCTTAACAACAATTGAACCTCTTTCCTTGAAGTTCTTGATGATCATATAAATTGTTGATTTAGGTGCAATCTTAGTAGCCACAATATCCTTGACATTTTTATGCAACGCAATGATGGCTGCACGTGTTTCTTTGCAGGTCACCATGGTTAACAATGGAAGAACAATGATTTCAAGCATCACCCTCCTTTTAACATGTCGAGTCTGCCATTCTAACCCAATCAGCCTGACATAATGATCTCCAGCCTTGTGCTCTTCAACATTCTCACCTGAGTAAACAAGACGATTACTGAAATGATCTCAGCAGGTCCTTTAATGACAGCAATGAAATGCAGTGGAAAGTTTTTTTCGGGATTAAGTTAATTTTCATGGCAAAGAAGGACTATGCAATTCATCTGATCACTCTTCATAACATTCTGGAGTATATGCAAATTGCTATTATAAAAACTTAAGCAGCAACTTTTCCAATTTCCAATATTTATGTAATTATCAAAACTTTTGGCCAGGACTCTACAGCATGAAAATTTGATTTTTTTTATTTTTTATTATTATTTGCTGATTTGCTATAGATTACAGTAAATGTAATCTAAATTGTAGATTCAAAATTCTTTGAGGCATGATTAAAAAAATCTCTAATACTGACTGATTACTGATAAGGTATATTGTGCGTTTTCCACTCCAAAATGCATCTTGCTGGGTAAATAAAATGGTTGTGGATGCCAGTTTATGACTTTTAATTAGTGAAAGAAAAAAAAAGATACTGCTAAAAAATGTCATAATTTATTACACAGAAATGACAAGTGAAACATAATTAGTAGAAAAGTAGAAAGACTGAAATAGTATTTTCTTGTAAAACATTCTCCTATAATTTTCTTATCTATCTGCATTACCAGTCAAAAGTTTTTGAACAGTAAGATTTTTAATGTTTTTCATTTTTAAGAAATCTCTTCTGCTCACCAAGCCTGCAGTTATTTGATCTAAAATACAGCAAAAACAGTAATATTGCGAAATATTATTACTATTTACAATACAGTAACTGCTTTCTCTTTGAATATATTTTAAAATGTAATTTATTCCTGTGATCAAAGGTACATTTTCAGCATCATTTCTCCAGTCTTCAGTGTCAAATGATCCTTCAGAAATCATTCTAATATGCTGATTTGCTGTTTTTAAGAAATTACAGAAATTAATAGTTTTATTTAGCAAGGATGCTTTCAATTAGGTCTGCAAAATGATTAATTGCAATTAATCGCATTTAAAATAAGTTGTATATATTACGTATTGTATTATTTTTCGTGATTAATTCTTTTGCAGCCCTACTTTAAATTGATCAAATGTGATGATAAAGTAATTTATAATGTTACAAAAGATTTTTTTTAAATTTAATAAAAATTCTGAAAGACCTTTGTTCTTTCCACTTTAGCCCTGATGTCTTTGAGGCTTTTAGTAGACCACAGCTACTCAAAGAGCTTTCTAATGGCAGAGTTGAGAAATTTTCAGATATTTCAGATAAATGCTGTTCTTCTCAACTTTCTATTCATCAGAGAAACCTGAAAAAATTCTACTCAGCTGTTTTCAAAATAATAATAATAATAATAATAATAATAATAATAAATGTTTTTGAGCCACAAATCAGAATGTTAGAATGATTTCTGGAGGACCATGTGACTGGATTAATAATGCTAAAAATTCAGCTTTAAAATCACAGGAATAGATTACATTTTAAAATATATTCAAGTAAAAAAAAAACAATTTTACTGTTTTTGCTGTTCATTTTACATTTTACGGTTCAAAAACGTTTGACTGGTAGTGTATTATATCTAAAAGATAAGAAATACATTTTAATTAAACAATTAATAACTCAGTTAAACTTTTTGTCCTCCAAAAAACCCCATCATGCTCTTATATGCACTTCTTTTCTCTTTCTTATTGTCTCTTCCGATGAAAACTCCTTTCTTTTTTCTTTTATATCCATGCTGTCATTGTGAGTCCTCTTGACTTGATTTAGAACAAAGAGAATGTGTGAATACACAGCCAACACATGTTGAATTCACAAAGCACTGTCAAAAATACAGAAAAGAGCAGACCTGTGATCAGCAAGCACTGCTTTACAGGCACAGGAAATGTACTAATGCTTGAGTCTAAATCAATAAAGCGCCGCCTGCGTGATGAGCTCATTATGCAGACAGAGCTCAGCAGTGTGGGTGGAGTCAATGTCAACGGATGTCACCTGACAAATCCAGTCAATCAGTTAAACAGGATTACCTGTTAAGAATAGTGCCAGGATATGAAAATTTTCTCATTTGTGCCATCAGTTCATTGCATTAAACAAATGTGTTGTGACATTCTTCGCCTTAATTGAATCAGAAGTACTTTTACACATGATTTGTCTTTTTAATGCATAATGAAGAGCACTAATTTCTAATTAAAAATGAATTAAAGGTTACTGAATATGGTTTAGCGAAAATAAGTTGGCAGTTAAGCCACAAAGGTTGCACTAGGCCATTAGGCCACATATCAATGTCAGTTAGGTTTCTATATACATGACTGCTGTGACACTAAATAATTATTTATGAGTAAAATCTGATCTGATTCTATCACACAACCCATTTTGGACAACAAGGTAGATTTTCCAGGGATAATTCAGTTTAGATAATAGATCTATGGTTTAAGGGCCCGAGGGGACCCAGAGGGGATTATGATGCTCAAAGAGGGAAAATTTAGTCAATTTAAAAGTAATTGAAGAAGCCATGCTGTGACCAGTCAAATCCCCCCTAGGCCATCCAAGATGTAGATGAGTTTACTTCACCTAAACACCAATGAATCCTCTGCAGTGCCATCATAATGAGAGTTAAATAGAAGCATTACAATAAGTAACTCCACTCATCTTGTGAAGTTAAAAGCTATCTGTTTGTAGGAAACAAATGCATCATTATAGCATTTTAACTTTAAACCATTGCTTCTCACCAAAATACCAGTCTGTAATCCATAAAAAAGCTAGTAGTGTAAAAAAAACACCCATTTACCTTGTCAAAATCAGCTCTGCTATATCAGCTCTGCAAAAAATCAACTCATTATATTGCATGTTCCTTTAAATGCAAATGAGATCTGTTCACCCCGCACCTCTTTGCCGTGGGATGATGAGCAGTAATGTTTACTTTAAACCTTAAAAAAAGGGGATACTACTTTTAAAGATTAAAAAGTACCACTAGGTTGATTTTTATCATTGTAGGGTGGTTGTGTACACAAACTGCCAACACATTTATGTTCAAAAACCAGGACCAATCAAAAATACTGACATGATTCCACATTTGTTACGGACGGTGCTGATGGAGGACACGGAACACAGGTTGAAACAGGCAGGAATAAACGGGAACATACACTAACATCCAAACACGTCAAACAACATTAAAGACCGACAGGGAACTGAAAACACAGACCAACTTACAAAGGGTGATTGATTAATCATAGACAGGTAAAGGGGATTACGATAATGAGGGAGAAACCAAAGTCAACAGATCAACAGGGGGAGACAAGTGCTTGCAGGTGCTTCTCTCTTCAGTGGTGCTTTCCCGTGATTGTGGCCGGTGAGGGATGAGTGCAGGGAGTGCGGTCAGCCCAGTGGATCCAAACAGCGGGGGGAACCAATCGTCACGGTGAATCTGCGAGGTAAGCGATAGAGAGAGCTTCATTGGAGATCGTTCTCACTTGTCTGTCTCGAGCAGTCTGCTTATATAGGGAGGTTGGCCGTGATCGATTGGTCCGTGCTGATGGATTCCAGGTGCCGTTCGTGTGTTGCCAGGGCGACGCTGATCCCCCCCCCCCCCAAGCGACGCCCTGGTACTGGAGGCTGAGACACAAAAAGGGGAGACAGGGGGTGGGAGGGGAGTGACCCCTGACAGACCTGAATATGCTGCCCAGGACCGAGAGAGCCCGTCGGCGTTGTTGTTGCTGGAGCCGGGCCGATGGCGCACATCAAAGTGGAAGTCCTGGAGTGAGAGGAACCACCTTGTGACCCGGGCGTTTGTGTCCTTGGCCTGGACCATCCATTGCAGAGGGGCATGATCTGTAAGGAGAGTGAAATGACGACCTAACAGATAATACCTCAACTCCAGGACTGCCCACTTGATGGCGAGAGCTTCCTTCTCTACAGCTGCGTAGTTTCTCTCGGCCTTGGACAGCTTACGGCTGATGTAGACCACCGGATGCTCCTCTCCCTCCTGGACCTGGGAGAGCACGGCCCCCAGTCCCGTGTCCGAAGCATCGGTTTGGAGCAGGAAGGGACAGCTGAAGTCCGGCACGCGCAGAACGGGTTCGGTTGTTAGGGCCTGCTTGATGTGTCTGAAGGCCTGCTCGGCTTCCTCACTCCAGTGAACCCGTTCTGGCAGTCCCTTCCTGGTCAGGTCCGTCAGGGGGGCTGCTATAGAGGAAAAACTGGGGATGAAGCACCGATAGTATCCCGCCAACCCCAAGAAGGCACGTACCTGGGTTTTGCTGAGGGGCCTTGGGGCGTCCAATATTGCCTTAACCTTGCTCTCCTGATGCTTCACGAGTCCTCTTCCCACGGTGAAACCCAGGTACTTCGCTTCGCTCATGGCTAGGTGGCATTTGCGGGGGTTGGCGGTTAGGCCCGCCCGACAAAGCTCGGACAGCACCTTCCGGAGTCGCTCCAAATGGTCCTCCCATGCCTCCGAGTGGATCACTACGTCGTCCAAGTAGGCCGCTGCGTAGGTTTGGTGGGGGAGGAGGATTGCGTCCATCAGGCGTTGAAACGTCGCTGGGGCTCCGTGCAGGCCGAAGGGAAGGGTCCGGTACTGCCAGTGTCCCGAAGGCGTCGAGAAAGCGGTCTTCGGCCTGGCCTCTGGCGACAGGGGGACTTGCCAGTACCCCTTTGTGAGATCTAGCGTGGCGATGTACCAGGCCCTTCCCAGACGTTCCAAAAGCTCATCCACTCGGGGCATGGGGTAGCTGTCAAAGTCTGAGATCTCATTCAGGCGCCGGTAGTCGTTGCAAAACCGCAAGGTGCCATCCGGCTTTGGGACCAGGACTATCGGGCTGGACCACGGGCTCCGAGATGGCTCAATTACCCCCAGTTTTAGCATCTTCTGTATCTCCTCCTCTATAGCGTGCCGGCGGGCCTCTGGGACTCTGTAGGGCCGTTGCCGGATGATGACGCCGGGAGGAGTGCGGATGTCGTGGTGGAGGACGTTAGTCTGGCCGGGGGTGTCAGAGAAGACATCCTGAAACTGACCGACCAGGTGCCGCAGCTCCGCCTTCTGGGCGGCGGAGAGGTTGGGGTTGGTATCGACAACTGCGGGCTCTTGGACGGTGAGTGCGGCCATGCGGTCCTGGTCCCCAACCCACTTCTTCAGCAAATTAATATGGTATAGCTGGACCGGCTGTCTGCGGCCGGGCCGCCTTACCCTGTAGTTGACTGGACCAACTCGCTCTTCCACGGTGTAGGGGCCCTGCCACTGGGCCAGGAACTTGCAGGCGGCGTTGGGGACCAAGACCATCACCCTGTCTCCTGGCTGGAATTCCCGCGGTTGGGCTGCCCGGTTGTAAAGGCGTTGCTGGGCTTGCTGGGACTTCACCAGGTGCTCCCGGACTAATGGCATGACCCGGTCGATCTTACTCCTCATGTCCCGAACGTGTTCGATGACCGTTCGGTACGCTGCCGGCTGCTGCCCCCAGGCCTCTCGGGCCACGTCGAGAAGACCCCGTGGTTGCCGTCCGAAGAGGAGTTTGAACGGGGTAAAGCCCGTGGACGCTTGGGGGACCTCCCGGACGCCGAACAGTACGTAGGGAAGAAGAAGGTCCCAGTCCTTTCTGTCCTCGGCTGTCACTCTCCGCAGCATCTGTTTCAGCGTCTGGTTGAACCTCTCGACGAGCCCGTCGGTCTGAGGGTGGTAGACTGAGGTTCTTATTTGTCTCACCTTCAGCAGCCGGCAGAGGTCAGCCATTAGCCGGGACATAAACGGGGTTCCCTGGTCGGTCAGGATCTCCGTTGGAAGGCCCACCCGGCTGAAGAGCAGGAACAGCTCACGAGCGATGGCTTTGGCGGTGGCTTTTCGCAGGGGGACTGCCTCCGGGTACCGGGTGGCGTAGTCCACTATGACGAGTATGTGCTCGTGGCCCCGGCCAGACCTCGGCAACGGCCCCACGAGGTCCATCCCGATCCGCTCAAAGGGCACCCGGATGATGGGTAAGGGAATGAGCGGGCTGGGGGGAGGTTTCCGGGGCGACGTCCGCTGGCATCTGGGATAGGCCTGGCAAAACCTCTTCACCTCGGCTTCGAGCCCTGGCCAATGGAACCTGTCGCGGATACGCTGGATCGTGTTCTGGGCCCCGAGGTGACCCGCCATGGGATGCGAATGGGCCAGTTCGATGACCGTCTCCGTCTTCCCCTTCGGGACCACCAGAAGATGTTTAACCTCCCCCCGCCGGTCGGCGACACAGTACAGCAGACCGTTTCAGACGATGAAGTGGGAGAGAGGGTGAGGGGCTGGTAGAATCTCCCGGCCTTCGAGGAGGCGTACTTGCCGCCAGCAGTGTTTTAAGCGGTCGTCCTCTTTTTGGGCCTTCCCGAAGTCTCCCCCTCCAACGACCTGCTGGAATATATCATGGAAGAGGTTAGTATTACCGGGGGCGGACTCACCCTCTCTCCCACTGTCCGACGTCATCAGGGTGGAACGGCTCTCAGACCCCCGCGACGGTTGATGGCATGGGCGTCGACGCTGACGAGCAGGCTGTGTGGCAACGGCCAGAGCGGCTTCCAACCCCAGCCAGTCACGCCCAAGTAGCAGGGGTACCGGAAGTTCTTTTAGGATTCCGACCTCCAGGGTCCAGGTTTCTCCTCCTTTATGAAAGGTAAGTAGATTAGTAGGTACCTGTCGTGTGTCCCCGTGGACGCAAGTGATGGGCATCATTGACTTGGAGTGTGGCCGGGGGGCGAGCGTACTGGGCCGAGCGAGGGATACGGCGCTGCCGGAGTCCAGCAAAGCCCGGTACTGACGGTCTTGGATCTTCACGGGGGTCGTGGGCGCCCCTCTGGGGGTTCTCTGATGCAACACACAGCCTGCCATCCAAGCCTTGATGGGCGGTGAGGAGGGTTCGGTGGGCATCGGTTCATCGCGGGGGCTGGAGGGTCTGCGTACCGGCCGCGGGATGGCCTCTGGCGGTCGTCGCTCCTGGTTCACCCTCCGGGGGAAAGGCGGCGCTCGCTCCCCAGCGTCCCGGTAGGTAGCGTCCGCCAGTTCCACAGCTTCGATCAGGTCAGCGATGGTTTTGGGACCCCTCATGCCGGCCGCCTACCTCATCGAGCGGGGTGGTGCTCTCAGCATGCGATCGACTACTACCCGTTCAACGACTTGAGATGGGGACGGTGAGTTTTCCAACAGCCAGTGTTCGGCTAACCGCATCAGATCGGCCACTTGAGTACGCACTGGCAACCGCGCTTTAAATTCCCAATCATGAAACCGCTGTGCAGCGGCGGTCGCTGAGAGCCCCAGTCGACCTAAAATTTCTCTTTTTAATTCATTATAATTATTTTGTGAGGACGCCGGTAAAGAAAAATATGCCCGTTGGGCCTCACCCGATAGCAACGGTGCCAGTGCTGTAGCCCAATTACCTCTTGCCCAGCCCTCTGTGTGGGCTACGGTCTCAAACATTTTGAGGTAGGTCTCGATATCATCATCTGCGGTTAACTTGGGTAGTAGTCGAGCCGCAGTGATGCGTGGATCGGGAAGAGGTACGTTTTGAGCAGCTGGTAGGCGAATTTCTGTCAAATATCCTTGGATTTGGCCGTGTTGTTCTGTGAGCAGCTCAAAACATTGTTGCTGGCGAACGCTAACCTCCATTAGTTGTTTTACCAATTCCTCCATGCCGCTGGGGAGGCGCTCGCCTGAAAAAAAAGAAACCGGAAGTGAGCGGAGCAGCAAAATGGCGACGTAAACAAAGGGCCGTCTTGTTCGTCGGTGTTCTCGCCCGTTATCTTGCCCGCATTCTTCACCACCTTGTGGCCGGGCGGGGAACAGCACGACAGAACAAAGACTTTAGTGAGCCCCGGAGGGTGAGTTTATTAAACAGAAAGGTGAAAAACAATACGGGTGAGTAGGCAGTCGGCGTCGTGGGTGCTCGGTGCAGGTGCTTCTCTCTTCAATGGTGCTTGCCCGTGATTGTGGCCGGTGAGGGATGAGTGCAGGAAGTGCGGTCAGCCCAGTGAGTGGATCCAAACAGCGGGGGGAACCAATCGTCACGGCGAATCTGCGAGGTAAGCGATAGAGAGAGCAGGTAAGTATCGAGCTTCATTGGAGATCGTTCTCACTTGTCTGTCTCGAGCAGTCTGCTTATATAGGGAGATTGGCCGTGATCGATTGGTCCGTGCTGATAGATTCCAGGTGCCGTTCGTGTGTTGCCAGGGCGACGCTGATTGTAGCTCAGGACTCCTGCCACACTTAGCGATAAGAAGAGGAGAAAAGAGTGTGAAGATGCCTGTGGATGAGAACATTGTCCTAAAGACCTGTGTCTTTGTTCTTTCCACTTTAGCCCTGATGTCTTTGAGGCTTATAGTAGACCACAGCTTCTGAAAGAGCTAGATGCAATTCTGGCAGGATGTAAACATGCTCATGCTTATTGTGAAATGGCTGTACTCAGTGAGCTATACTGCCGCTACCTGTTGCTATGTTTACCACAACGCAACTCGGAAATAAAATACGGATACGATGCCACATTGTGCGGCTTTTGGTTGTAATTTTCAGTTAAAGGGCAATAAGAGAAGTGATGTAAGTCTTTACTGCTTTTCATAGAGATAAGAAGAGGAGCAAAGAATGGGAAGATGCCTGTGGATTAATATAACTTTCTAAAGACCCATGTCTTTGTTCTCTCCACTTTAGGCCTGATGTCTTTGAGGCTTTTAGTAGACCACAGCTACTGAAAAAGCTTACAAATGGCAGAGACAAGAAACACTAGATGCCATCCTGACAGGATGTAAACATGTCGACGCTCGTCATGACGCCGCAACCACTGAAGGAGTTTCTCAGCTCAAATTTCACTCGATATCCTGAGGCATTTAGATTCCTTGTGGGGAAAATCGATGGTATGACATTTGGTTTATGCCTATGTTTACATCTATTGCCATCTGTAAGCTCTTTCAGTAGCTGTGGTCATCGTATCAGTATTGTATTTTTTAGAGTTGTGTATTCTGAATTGTGTTGGGGTAAAAATAGCAACAGGAAATGGTAGTAGTTCACAGAGCGCCACCATTTCACATCATAATGATTTTTTTAAATAACGTAAATCTTCCATGGGGTTTCTACTATCTCAGTAAGATACATAATTTACGTTATATTAAGCCATACGTGTCATGATACCCAGGGTTTCCTTTAAGAAACAAACTCATCTACATCTTGGATGGCCTGATAAAACAGGTAACATGAATACACTCTCAGCTTCTGATGACCAAAAAAGCATGCAGACTGTTTCATAAGTCAAAAATCTGGCTATACAAATCTGTGATTCAGTTAATAACCTGCTTTAAGGTCTCTGAACAAAACGTAGGTTGAAAACTCCATTAAACCTTCAACATGTTGAACACAACAACTCTCCCTTATTATTCACCAAGGCACTGTTGTGGTCTCTGTTTTATGAAATGAGAACGTTAGAATCTTTTCAGAGGTTGCATAACAGGTTATTTGGAAAAAGCAATCATTAATGAGTTTGTCACTTTCTACAGTGCACACCTGGTATGTGCAAATACTAATGTGCAGATTGTTGCTTCAGACCATGGCCGCTGTGTTGGTGTAATTGAAAAGGCCAGACACAGAAACAGGATCTTGCCTTTGTGCTATGTCAACATCTTTGGAATAATTGCATGTGTGGGAGGGAGGATGAGCAGGTGTGTTGTGCATGTTTACTTGTTTCGATTCTCATTCTTGGTCAAGTTATTAGATTCCGTATTTTTATCCTGAACAGTCGCAGCAGAGGGAAATCTTTTCTTAGGGAGTCAGTAACACATCATTGTGGGGGGATTTTTCTGAACTGTTAATCAATTAAATCATTAATAATCAGTACTAATACATAAACTACCATTAGAGTTTCCAGCTACATTAATGTTTTGCTAGATGTGATTTATATGAGAGATACCTTTCTAAAAATTAAGCAATCTAAGATGCAATAGGTTCAAAGTTATTTAAATATTTAAAGAAAAAAATTCTCTCTCTCTTTTCTCTCCTTCATTTGCATTTGTACGCACCTAACTTGTGTACACAAACTTTGCTGCAACTCTACAGGAACGTATCATTTATGGACAATTACCTTGTGTTACCATGACACCATCTGCACTCCAGGTAGGAGACGTCATTGATGTCCTCCTGTTCTTTCAGGCATGCATCTAATAATTAAACAAGATATGATTACATTTTACCAAGTGAATGGCTTCATACTGTATACATTAATTGCCATTTTACTTCACTGGCGTTGAATGCATATTTAATACAGTTCTAAACATTTATTTTGTCGCCCTTGCGTCCTGTACTGCCTTGTGGAAGCACACGGCTGTTAATGTCCTTCAAATTCTCCATCGAAAATCTGGGAGTGGAATGTCAGGAGTGCATGTATGTGAGTCTGGGTTACAGAAATCAAATTAGTGAACTGTAATAGGAGGTAGTGGCTCTTCTAATGTCACCGTTGTGTGGTTCACCACGTAAGTGAAAGGCCAGTGGCTCCATTATACCTTTTTGTTAAATTAAGCATTAAGCTCCTTCAAAAGAGCCAGTGAATACATGCTGCTCAGGCTCATGGGTACGGTTGCTGAAAAAAACTGATAGAATGGCATGTAGGATATAAATATCAACTTGATGTTAAATAGTATGCAATTACAGCTAACATATAATTTGCATAGGTATTTATGACTTTTGTAAAAGATTGACTAGTGACTTTAGCTATACAAACTGAACATTCGTGTTTCTTTTAAAAATATATATGTTTGTAATATATTTGATACAGTGCCTTGCGAAAGTATTCATACCCCTTCATTTTTTTCATGTTTTGTTATGTTGCAGCCTTATCTTAAACTACTTTAAATTGCTGTTTTTCCAGATCAATCTACACTCCATACACCATAATGACAAAGCACAAAGCAGATTTGTGACAACTTTGCAAATTTCTTAAAAATAAAACACTTAAATAAGTACATTGCATAAGTATTCATACCCCTAACTCAGTACTTGTTGTAACAGCTTCACAGCATGAAGTTGTTTTGCGTATGATGAAATGGCAATTATCTGTTATTCTTCTCCTCACCTCTTCACCTCTCAAGCTCTGTCAGCTTGGATGGGGGCTAGCAGATATTGTCAGGTTTCTCCAGAAATGTTTGCTTGGGTTCAAGGCTGTAGCTGGGACACTCAAGGACAATTACAGGGTTTTCTATAAGCCACTCTTGCTGTGTGCTTAGTGCCATTGTCCTGTTGGAAGGTGAACCTCCTGCTCAGTCTGAGGTTTTGAATGCTCTGGATTGGGTTTTCATTATGGCTATCTCTATAATCCTTCTACTCTGATGAAAAAAAAACTAGTCTGCTATTACCACACTTTACTGTGCCTGGTTTCCTTCAAAAAAAATGCTTGGGTTTGAGGTTCATCAGACTAGAGAATCGTGTTGCTCACAATCTGAGAGTTCTTCAGGTGCTCTCTTGAATATTCCAAGTGGGTTTTCATGTGCCTTCACTGAGGAGAGGTTTGGGTTTGGCCTCACCGCCATAAAGCCTGGATTGGTGGAGTGATGGTGCAGTGATGTTTGTCCTTCTGTAAGTTTCTCCCATCTGCATATATGATCATGGAGCTCAACTAGAATGACCATTAGCTCCTTAGTCACCAATCTAGCCAAGGCCTATCTCCATCAATTTCTCAGTTTGGCCAGGAGGAAGAGTCCTAGTTGTTCCAAACATCTTCCATTATGGATAATGAAGGTTACATGCTTCCGTGAACCTTTAATGCAGAATTTTTTTTTTTTTTTTAGGTTTTCTGTTTGCGTCAGGATTGACTTGACGCAATCCTGTCTCTAAGCTCTACAGGCAGTTCTTTTGACCTCAGGGATTGGTTTTTGCTCTGATATGCTGTTAGACCTTTAATTGAGATATGTGACCCTGGACCACAAAACCAGTCATAAGGTTAAATTTTACAAAACTGAGATATATACATCACATGAAAGCTCAATAAATAAGCTTTCTATTGATGTATAGTTTGTTAGGATAGGACAATATTTGGCCGAGATACATCTATTTGAAAATCTGGAATCTAAGGGTGCAAAAAAATCAAAATACTGAGAAAATCACCTTTAAAGTTGTCCAAACTAAGTTCTTAACAATGCATATTACTAATCAAAAATTACATTTTGATAGGTTTACAGTAGGGATTTTACAATGTAATGTAACATGATCTTTACTTAATTTCCTAATGATTTTTGACATAAAAGAAAAATCAATAATTTTGACCCATACAATGTATTTTTGGCTATTGCTACAAATATACCCCAGCGACTTAAGACTGGTTTTGTGGTCCAGGGTCACATATGTGCCTTTCCAAATCATACTCATTCAAATGTATTTGCCACAGTGATGTGTGATAGCGTGCACGAGTGTATAACACTGAAAACCTGAAAAGCCGGACAATTCCTATAAGGGGAAGCATTGGCTGCATCTGAAAACTGTCTTTGTTGTTCAATAAAATCTCACAAATGGATATGCTTCAAATCTCTGTCATTCTGTTACAATCTGGTCGATTTTGAGGGACTACATAGATGTATCCTTCCCGGCATTTGATATCCCACAATTCTGTGCATTCCATTTTGTGATTGTTGAGCAAAAAAATAAAGGTGGCATCTAAAAATTGCATTTGGTGGTCATTGTGTGTGTAAATGTATGTTTCTGACCAACTTTTTGCAGTACTGATGTTAGCAAGAAATCGGTATTATAGTAATTAAATATTCGCTTAGGCTAGTTACCGCCAAAGCTCGTTCTGTTTAGTTGTAGATCATTAAAACGTTATACTTCCTCAGAAACATATGTCCGAAATCAGTTTTGTGAGGTACCTTTGTGCGTTAACGCTGCCTGTCAACAAGTCAGGCTTTCTGATACACCCATTGTCTTATCCATGTTATTTTTCAATGCAGAAATAAGCCGTTTTCTGTGAATGTGTGTTCATTAGCCACTGTAGAGAAATAACCAGTGTGTTCAAAATTAAGATAACCCTGCTGAAAAAAACAGCTAGTCTTAGCTGGTTTAAGCTGGAAGTAGCTGGTTTTAGCTGATCTCCCAGGCTGGTTTTAGCTGTTTTTTTCACCAGGGAATACATTAAACCAAGTAAGACACACCAATTTGCAATATCAAGCAGCAAAACAAGCTGTTTTGTACAGCTTAAAATAGCTGGAAGCAAATGACACCGGAAGCCAGACACATTTAATTTACAAATGGCTGCATCTGCTCTTACTGGAAAAATAAGATGTATAAATAAAGGAAAATGTCAAGTTTGGCAGGAAAAGAGACTTTTGTCCTTTCATTTGAAGTGTATCTTGTACTGCAATACACTTTGACAGGTTTGAAGGTTTAAACAAAATATATTTTCTGCATTTACAGTTAATATTTAGAATATATTAAATACATTTTGGCCAGATTTAGTTTCCAGTAAAAGTCTGCATAAAGTCCTGTATTGTACATCACAATCTCCCTGAGCACAGCAAAGGTCACTCATTTTGCTGATCATAAGCTGAGATACCTAACGGACATCAAACACATCCTCCATTAATGTGCATAAAGAATAACTCCACAGATGAAGGAAGATGAAAGTCAAGAGACTGATAAAAGGAACACATGCATAGGTTTGTTGCACACATCCCAATAAATGCTGACACTTTGTAATGGGAAAGTGCTGATTTTATGGTAATAGCATATTAGTGCATGTTTGAACTGTTGAGTAAGTGAGAGATTCAGAAAGGTCTTGGTTTTTATAGGTGGCACAATTCAGATATTTTCCAGACTCTGAAAATGAGTTTAAATTGGCAATGATAAGAACAGGTCAAGGGCATCAATAGAAGAGATGTTTCTTCAGGATAGTATGCTTTTTACAGTCAAAACGTACATTATTCTCATTTTAGAGGGGTTTCGAAGTGTTAATGAAGCCTCCACAGCACTGCACATTTTGAATGATTTCTTTTTAACCACAGGTGAACAAACTCATTAGGCACCCAAACAGCTTAAACTGGAAATGCGGAGAATACTAATAAAATCTGCTTACTTCACATTAAGTCAAGACACTTTTTGAGAGTTGTTTTCCAAACCCTTGGCTGAGTTCCACTGTAAGACATCTACTTAAAATATGACACGGTTGTTGAGGTAGCTGCCTATTTGCAATGTTAATCAATTTAATTATCATCTCTGAGATGTTTGTCCTCTTGCTCAGGAAACAATATATTTTCTGTGTCCTGGTCCAAGAAAGTTATACAAGAGTGCCGCAAACTGTACACAATTACAGTTCATAGTAGATCTTAAATTTTCCACAATTTGGTTGAACAAGAAATAAATAAATAAAACCTCAATCCTTTTGCACCTGGTATTAAACATTTATAAAAACATATCTATTGTGTCCTGGGTAACCAAGATTGCACAGATAAGTTTAATATTAACTAAAAAGTTAAAATATTTCAATTCCTGTTATCTTTTTTCATTTGCTGAATGGGAATTTAGGGTACACTCTTAGAAAAAAGGTACAAAAGCTGCCCACAAAACCACTCTTATGTAGCATGGATATATTTGCAAAATACATTGTATAGGTCAAAATTATATTTTTTCTTTTATGCCAAAAATCATTAGGATATTAAGTAAAGATCATGTTGAATGAAGATATTTTGTATATTTTCTACTGTAAATATATCAAAACGTAATTCTTGATAATATTCATTGCTAAGAACTTAATTTGGAAAAGTTGAAAGGCGATTTTCTCAGTATTTAGATTTTTTTTGCACCCTCAGATTCCAGATTTTCAGTTTAAAAAAATGTAACATTATGACTGTTTTGTGGTCCAGGGTCACAACTGTGTATCTTCTGAAGAGGTACTGCCCCAGTGACAGATTTTGTACCTTTTTTTCTGAGACTGCACAAAGACGTTAAAGTTGGAAGCTGCACTGTTTCCAGTTTTTATGACATATTTGAAGGAAGATTTGTTTCTTTTAATCTGACCTTTGATCCCCATTTTATGTTCTTTTTGTTAATTTAGAAATTAACAAAGCTATCAGTTTCAGTGTCTTTTTCTAGATATTTTCCTGTAGTTTGCCAAATTATGGACAAAGTACACAATTCTTAAGTAGAAGTATACAGATACAGCTGGTCAAGTGAAAGTTTCCTTAAGTAAAAGTACAGAAATACTTGCATTAAGTACTTTAGTACCAACAGTAAATTTCCTTTTTTAAAACACGCTGTTTTATAATTGTTGTATGTAATACTTGCAATGCTTTATGCCTCTGAAACACAAAAAACAAAACAATACGCCTACTGAATACACTGACTAAGAACTTAGCTGCTTGGATTGAGTTCTACCAGGAGGGAACAGGGTAAATGTCTGTGCCTTGTGCCATGCACCATTCACTTGAAGAATGAAAGCTTCTAGAGGGCACATAATAAGTCTTAAGTCAGTCAATTGAGTTAAAGGGGTGAGGAGCCAGTGATTGATTTGTAGGTGAACATCAATGCCTTGAATTTTATGCAAGCAGTTATTGGTTGCCAGTGCAAACTGATGAATAGAGGTGTGACATGCACTCTTTTTTGTTTGTTAAAGACTAATCTTGCAGCCATATTCTGGATTAGCTGTAGATGTTTGATAGAACTGGTTGGAAGACCTGCCAAGAGAGCACTGCAGTAGTCCAGTCTGGAAAGAACAAGAGCTTGAACAAGTACCTGATCTTCCTAATGTTGTATAAATCAAATCTGCAGTGTGGTCTGTGAAATTCAGCTGATCATCAATCACAACTCCAATGTTCCTGGCTGTCCTTGAAGGATTTATGGTTGATGCGCCTAGCTGGATAATGAAATTATGATGAAGTGTTGGGTTTGCTCAAACCACAAGCAGTTCTGTCCTGTCTTGGCAAGGTTAAGTTAAAGGTGATGGTCCATCATCCAGCAAGAAATGTCTGTTAGACATGCTGAGATGCAAACAGCTATCATCAGGTTAAGTTGAGTGTCCTTAGCTGGTCATGAGCTGGCTTAAGATGGCCCTAAGCAAGTAGCACCTGCTAAGTATGATCTTAAGACCAACACATGACCAGCTTAAACCAGCTGAAACCAGCAGCCATGCTTCAAAACAAACTCTTAAAACTAAAGGTTCCTTCATTGTCATCAATGGTTCTTTCAAGAACATTGAAAATCCATGGAACCTTTCAAATGAAAAAAAAAAAAAGATTCTTCATAGTTGAAAAAGGTTCTTCACAATGGTTTCAACAGGGTTGATTTGAAAAGCCATGATTCTATATGACAGAACCTAGTGATGCAATGTAGACTGAGAAGAAAAGTGGTCCAACAACTGAGCAATGAGGCACCCCAGTAGCTAGATGTTGTGACTTTGACACATAAACCCTCCAAGATACCTTGAAGGACCTATCTGAAAGTTAGGACTCAAAACCAGTGGAGTGCAGTTCCTGAGATGTACTTAGCCAATAAGGTTGACAGAAGGTTCTGGTGGTTAACCATGTCAAAAGCAATGGACAGATCCAGCAAGATATTGTGACGAGTGTCCCGAGTACGGATCAGCGTCGCCCTGGAAACCTCGGTATGTATTAAATATTTGAAAGCCGTTCTTGCCAGTCTTACGCAGTCTCAGTTGAAACTTCACTTCTAAAGCCAGGCTGGTTGCTGTCGAAGAGGTTTTTCTGTTAGAGAAAGGCAGACTTAGTTGAACTTGTGAAGTGTTTTTGCAATGAATGGAAGAGGTGATATCGGTCTGTAGTTCTGCAGCCCTGAATTTAGAAACAATTGTGGAGGACATCAAAAAGGCAAGAGGAGGGAGGGTTAGTACAGACAGTGTCTAAACAAGACATCAGAGTGGAGCAGAGAGTGACAATAGCACCATTAGCATCAAGTTTAAAGAACTGTTTATGGTGAGAAAGCGAAAATTTGACCATAGCAGATAGCCGAAAGGTGTAGACATGTAAAGTTGGCAAGGGAAGGTGACATGTAAAGTGACAAGTAAAGTACAAGTAAAGTGTACTTACAGTACTTCATACTGTCCACCCTTTGATTATATTATAATATATTAAAACCATATTTTCTCATTCCTCAATATTGTTTTGATATATGTATGTGTTTTTATGGAATCTACTGATGACTCAGAACCCTTTTTGAACAAATGAGTGAGAGTGAACGTGTGAGAGATGTGGAGAAGTAGAACATTGGTCTATTTTTCTCTGGAAAAGTCTGAAAATTGAATCTGGCCATTAGTCACAGGACTGAGTATTTATCACACAGCACAATGGGTGTTTGCCGCACAGTCTTATTGGTCAGTATGTTTAAATCAGGTATCTTTTGAGGACAGCTGCCATGTGAATTAATGTTTATGACGATCTGTCCTCAAAACTAATTCTCTCATTCTTTCTCTCAGCATGACAAGGCAGCTGGAAGCAATGGGGGTCTGCTGTCCAGCTAAGAAAATATTTTTCCGTGCTGGATAAAAACATCAAATCCATATTGTCTTTCCCTGAGGGACAGCCCAAGCAACACAGATGCTCAATTGTGATCATCGCCCCTGCCGTTCATTAAATATGCAATATCGTTGACCATTCAAACAAGACAATCAGATCAGACAATGAAATTTAAAAAGGCTAAATGAGGGCAAAGAAAAGACCTGATAACTGAAAACAAATATAAATTGCATACGGAGGGAAAAGACAATAGGGACCATCATTAAGAATAAAACTGTGAGAGGCATGCATAATTTATAACAATATGATATTATATAATTAACTGACCAATTACTGAGATGAGGTGAAGGACTTATCTTTTATCTTTCTTGTTCCAACCCGAGCTTTTGTTATGAAATTGTGCTCTCATTTGGTCACTCTTCATATTGTTCATGAATTTGAACTTAATCCAGACCCTTCGGTGCATCAGCTTGACTGCACAGAAAGCCTTCTATGTTTTAACCTGGGAATATCAGTGGGCAGTTTAGAGGAATTCAACGGCTATACTAAATGCAGGATTTTTTGAAAAAGCATTTGTCTTACAGCGTGATACACCTACAATGTCCGCTTTCTTCACTGCAGGTGGAATATGATTCATAAAGGTCTCACAACATAAAATTCCCTCTTACATTCCCTGTTATTTTAATGTAATCTTAATAATCTTAATTATGAACACACTGGTTTGCACTGGTTTATTTCACTAGTGGCTAATGGAATGGAAGTCTTGCCCATAGGCTTACTTCCATGTTAAAAAAATAAAGAATAAGGTGGATAGATATTTGTTCTTTAAAAATATATATAAATATTGAAAATGTTGATTCAGAATCTGGAAGTGAAATTTACTGCTGTGCCAAATAAGATGGTAAGGAGAACTGACTGACTTGAAACTCAATCGGCAATATTGGCAGCACTGACCGTAAACACTGCCATTGAACCAAACGAAACTCGCAGATTTAGCTGATTATTGCTGCTGGAAATAGTCAATTATTGTCATGTTTTGGAAAAATTATTTGGAGTACTACTATAAACTGGCAAAAGTTATAACAAATCAAGGTGAAAAGTGCAAAACGATGAACAAAAGGCATTTGTGGTTGGCCAAACTGACACAGGATTTCCAGGGCAAGAATCTTGACAACATTCTGTTCTTATCATTTCCGGTCAGGTAGGTGAAATATTAGGCTAATATCCTAATTAATACTGCTCGTATCTTTACCACCTATTAACTAAAATATTGTGCCCTTTCCTGCTTACTAAGTCCTTGTCTATATGATTTAGCAGCTTCCAGCTTCCACCCCCCATAGTTTAGACAGCATAAATTAGCAGAACAAAGTATTCAGTGGTACATTAACCGTGCAGTCCGTGCTATTGTTTACACCCGAATATTGCCAATGTGAAAAAAGTAGTATACAGAGGCCTATATTAACAAATATCCCTCCACCGTTTACAGTATATAAAGTTATAAGTCCTCAATACCGAACGTTTATGTCAGTGATATATTCATGTAGGCCTTTAGCAGCAATAGCCTAAATGATCGATGGGAGCTGGAAGCCATTAGTACGCTGCAAATTTAAATATATTTAATAATATAAACAATAATGTTTTACTCCATTTAATTGTATTTCAGAAGTTCATGAACTTAACTGTAAGTCACTACGCCAATCGCGTCCCAGTTTGGCTGTATTGTTTGTTTTCCCTCAAAAAGTTTTAATAGTGGAATGACTGGAAATCAATTCATCGAATGAGTGAAGTCACCGGCATTTTGTGCGTAAAGGGGAGGCGCACAATGCCTTCATTTCTCCACGCGCGCCACTCTCCTGCCCAGTGTGCGCTGGGAACTCAAAGCGACAGGTTGTTTATGGTCTGTTACGAGGAACAGAGACATGATTCAATTACAAAAATTACGAGCTTCATAAGACATTATGTAGGTCCGAGCATTTGTGCTGAGCGGCAGCGAGCAGCAGTATGGTTGGAGACATCGAGACTTCTGGAAAACATTTAGAGATCTAACAGAGGCTCCTGCGTTATTTGGTTAGACACTAACAAACTTCATTCGTTCCTATTATACCGGAGTCTTAATTATGTTTCTCTTCAGAACTTGGTCAACTGTAAGACTGGTCGCCGTTTTACTGAGTTTGGGGATTCACCAGAGCACCTGGAAAGCAGTAAGTCAGACGCTCTTAACATTTATAGAAAATATTGTAATATTTTAATAAAACACTGCGTACAATTAATTGGTATTATAAACTTTTATATACACAATGTTTAAATTGTTTTGTTATAGTACCAACATCTTTTCAATCAAAGTGTTTTGTGTGTTTAGTTTCATGATTTTGAGTAAAATGATTGAAGGTCTTTGCAATTTGATCATATGCATTGTAGCCAGTGGTTTCTGCTGTGGGATATAAGATAGACATTAAAAGAGTTGTATTATGTCTCTGACATTAAAATTTGTTAAGCTAGTTGTATAACATACTGTATCCATGGATTTTTTTTATTAACCTCATTGTAGGTTAAAATATATATTTACGGATTGGGAGTAATGTAACAAAGGCAACATTATCACTATTTCTGTTTCTATTCATAAATTTAAATCTACAATGAATATGAAATCATAAGAATATGTAATCATAGTTATGCTGCATACATAACTATGACAAACCAAAGGAATATATAGACTTCCTAAAGTATTTCATGGCAAATATTAGCATTTGCTTCCAGAATCAAGTGAGATTTCCTTGAGAGATATTTGCACATTTATTTTAGAAAGCATCACTGATGTAGACAAAGTATGGTGTTAGCTGTTTGAATGATATGTCACACAAGTTAAAAGTGTTTTATAATGGCTCTGGCATCAAAGTGTATTAATATTTTCCTCCAGATTCAGGTGAGATTTTCATGAGAGATTTGCATATTTATTTTAAAAGGCATCGCACTGCACCTCTGACAGAAAATGTATAGCGTATTCTGTTTGAGTGGCATATCGTAGAAGTTAAAAGTGTTCATAATAGCACTGCCTCCAGTTTGAGGTGAGATGTTCTTGAGAGAGAATAAATATAAATAGATATCCACAAAAAAATGTAGGCATCATACTGCGCTGATGATGTAAACAAAGTATAATCCATTCGGTTTGATTGCCACTGTATCCTCTAGGGATAAGTCCAGCGCTATATTTAATGTCCTGATGTGTCACAGATGTTGATTTGATTAGCGGTGCTGACCTGAGATCCTGGCCTCCTTTTAATGATCATTTCCAGTACAGGAACACTGTTATGTTTTAACCTGAGTGGCAAAATTAGCTTCCTGTCTTGAAAATCAAGTGTGCAATTCATGTGACGAATTGCCCTCAAAAACAAACTCTATCCAGGTTTACCAAACCGTTCTGTTAAGAGAATGCAAAAGTGGATCACCATTTTAATTTCTGAGGAGCACAGGCTTCACAAGAAGAGCACAAATCAATGTTGTAATTAAATGTAGTTGTTGTTTGGTACTCCCTCTAATGATATGGCTTTCCTTTCCTGAATGGAGGTTCATTTCCTAGAATAATGATTCCATGTGTTCATGAGCCTCTTCCTCAGGGCCACTGGATGCTATCTGACTAATAACAGGATCCTTATCAGTCAGTTATTTTTCTGCCCTTTCAACTTTTCTGTTCCGGTCACTAGAGCATTTCAGTGCAGAAGTTAGACAACAGGCGTCTATTTACTTATCTGTTGGAGATATTTAGGTATGTGGCCATAAAGGGATTTTTAACACACTGCTGTATCATTTTTGGGCCAATGATACATTTTATAGTGCAAATTTGTGGGGAGACCATATGGAAGCGGCCTTGAACACCCTTTATCAGCAGATGTGCCGTAATTGGTTTTGCTGAGATAGGAGACTTGACCTTTTGGGGACCTTTAGTGCCACATGGGAGCAGTCAAGTCCTGTGGATAGTTTAATTGAAACCAATTGCTTATTGCCTAGGTATGTCACCGGTGCTGGTATGATACAACTTGTTTGTTTTTTTTTTTCTCTGCGCTTCTCCTTTTTCACCCACCCTGAGTATTCTGTGAGCAGCTTCTGTGACTCAAATGAAATCTGTTGGCGTGATGCATCGAGGTCTTGCCTCGTCACTATTCTCCTCACAGTTTCCATACCTCAGAGTTGAGCCCTGGCCTTGGCTTGAGAAAATGCCAGGGAGATTTGGAATGTCTGGATAGGTTTAATATGCTGATTACATGCAATGTAAGTATAAGTAAAGAGGTTATTATGCATTCAGCGGCATAAGATTTTTAAGTAGCCGGAGCGGTTTGTCCTGCCAAATTTTCCCACACAAATCTTCATCAATCTTTTGAATATTCACAGTCTTTATAGATACTCTCACACACACAAATGCAAACTTGAAGACATAATGTGCATCTGGTTTTTAAACCAATGCTTTTCAATTTGTTCTTTTGTGCAAATACTTAAATGCGCATTTATACAGACAACCTATTTTATTTAAAAATAAGTTTTAGAAGACAGTTTGCTAAGTAGTTGCTAAAAAACATGCATCTTATTACCTAACTACAAAACATCCAGTTTTAACAAGTACTCTTTTTTTATACATATTATATTTTTATAGAATGCAAATGAAAACTTAAATCTTACACAGAATCATTTCTGATTAATATTTGAACGGGTGCATTTCCCAAAATAAACTCTGGTTGCAAGTTCTGTCGTTACCACTGTTCAATGGAACTTGCAACCATAGTTAGCTAGCAATGCTTTTAGGAAATGCACGTTTCAACCTAGCTATTTTTATCCTCTATCACCACCCAAAAAAAGTCACTCTGGTGCTGTTTTCAGCTTATTCCTGAGTAATCAATTTGTTTACTCATATATAAACTTTTTTGGGGTTTATCATTAGCGAAGAATAAACTTTTGGGGTTTATCATTTATGTCACTTTGTTGCTGTATTCAGCTTATTTCAGAGTAATCAATTTGTTTACTCATGGATAAACGTTTTTGGGTTTATCATTAGCCAAGAATAAACTTTTGGGGGTTATCATTCACTCACCCTCATGTTGGTCAAAACCCTGTTTTATGTCATCCATGAAAGGATCCAAAATAAGCCCATATAAGTTCATACTGCATTCCAAGAATTGGAAAGCTTTCTAAGTCACTATTCTTCGAAAATGGTTCCTTTCTGACATAACGTTTAAATCTCATTCACACTCAAAACCTGCCACCAGGTTTTATGTTAATAACGTCGTATTTCAATTGTGTCCAAGATTGAATGTACTTTAAGTGTGCCTTCAAATGGCTTATATTTTGCAGAAGTGGAATGAGTTACTTTTGCTTAGATTGTTTTAATCATTATTAGATTAATTTATTATGACAATGCACATTAAAACATTTACATTTTTGTATTTTATACATAGGTTGACACTGGAAAAACTATATAATTGGTGGAAATATTACTATTGCAGTGTTTTGGTGGTGCACAGATAGAAGTCATGTCCTATGGTTTCATTTAAATTGTCAACCAATAACTTACTTTGAACTATAGTGGGTTAACATCACCCTGCTATTATTTGAAATATTAAAGGGAACCCTGGGTGTTAAGACTTGTATGGCTTAATACAATGCAAATGATGTCTCTTATTGAAATATGCAGTAGAAACCCCATGAAAGAGTTATTTTTTATGTTTCTTAAAAAAATCCAAATTGTTTTATACATCTTTGGACTATGGGAGGCACCATTATTTCAATGACACTCATTGAGCTACTGATACTACATGTTGCTATTTTTACCACAACACAACTTTGAAAATAAAATACTGATTCGATGCCACATTGTGTGGCTTTTGGTTTTAATTTTTAGTCAAAGGACAGCGAGAGAAGCAATACAAATCTTCACTGCTTTCCTAGCGATAAGAAGAGGAGAAAAGAATGGAAAGATGCCTGTGGATGAATAAAGCATCCTAAAGACCCGCGTTTTTGTTCTCTCCACTTCAGCCCAGATGCCTTTCCGGCTTTTAGTACAGTAGATCACAGCTACTGAAAGAACTTACAAATGGCAGAGACAAGAAACGCTAGATGCCATTCTGACAGGATGTAAACTTGCTGACGCTTGTCATGATACCACATCCACTGAGGGAGTTTCTCAGCACAGATTTCACTTGATATCCGGGGGCGTTTAGTCTCCTCAAGGGGGAAAAATCGATGGTATGGTATTTGGTTTAAGCCTACGATTATATCCATCATCATCAGTATTTTATATTCAGAATTGTGTTGCAGTAAAAATAGCAATAGGTAGAACCAGTAGCTCAACAAGTGCAACCATTTGACATCATTGAAATAATGGCGCCCCCCATAATCCAAAGGATGTATAAAACAATATGTATTTTTTTAAAAACATAAAACTTTCATGGGTTTTCTACTACATATTTCAGTATGAGACATCATTTATGTTATATTAAGCCATAGAAGTCTTTTTCTGCTTTATATGATAGATGTTTTATGCTAGAGGTTTGAAATCAGTTATCCAGCCTGATGATTCCCATTCAGCTTGAGATGTGTGAGACATGTTTGTAACACAGTCTTTAAATCTGTTGTACAAATGTACTCCATCTAACCCTGAGAAAACATCCCTTACTCATCCACATCCCGTCCTCTTATCTCACCTGCCAGCAGACGACAGAGGTCACAGAAACCAACAGTGCAACCATCTGTTCTGGTCTTGAATTTGGAGAGAACACAAGCACTAACAAGCACTCGCAGGCAAATAGACAAGCAAACACGCAGACTTCTCTAAACACAAACAGCCATAAACACATTCACACTAGCATTCACTGCATCAACTTGTGTCCCGATAACATTCATTTCTGCCCATTAGCTCAGTGAAGGGGACGTAAACACGACCTTCACCACTGAATGAATAATAGTCAACATAGCTGGGACGTTTATCCTTGATTTCCATGCTGACGTCATACTGTTGATTTGATTTACACGTAGAGGATGATTGAAATGACACACGGACCCGCGAGGCGTCCCTCTAGAATAAATACAACAATTCACTTTTTTCTAGTATTGTTATGATTCACCATCTTTGTTTTCCTTTGGAGACACGCAGGTCTGTTTCAGGAACTTCTGAATCTGTTTCTGCTGCTCGTTCCACCATAACCCCAGGCTTAATCAGATCATTAGCATTCACCCACCTCTGACTCTCTCTCATTCCTCTCAGGAATAAGTGGGCGGCCATTACAGGTCTTTTTATGCAGCTAAGAGGTGAAACAGAAGCAACTTTTCCTTTTTATGTTGTCGATAAGAGAGCATGCCACACATTTTGTTATATACGTTGATTCTCTCTTTTCTCTAATATATTTAATTATAGTAAATGATGGCAAGAGAGGCTCAAATTGGTTCAATGGCTGATTCACAGATAATGAGATTTTACCGACTAATTTTGTTGTGAGGCTGGAGTTTATTGACAAGATGTTTCTAAGTCTCAGTTTGATAAATATTTAAATCCTTTATAGAGATATACAGCGTATTTGTGTATCTGTTGCAGGGCTCGCAAAATCGCTAGCCCGACGTCCCGGGGCTACTGTGTTTTCCAGTCGGGCTACCAAAATGTTTGACCGGACAGCCCAACGGGCTATCCTAAAGTAGAGGGCTCCTGCAGGTCCTTAAAAACTCCTCAATTTAGTTGTATCAAATTGAAGGCCATAAAAAGTTTTAAATTTGTTAAATAGTATAAGAAAAGTCGTAATTATAATTTTAAAAGTTTTACAGCTGGGAACGGAAAGAATCGCGATAGGGCTGGATTAAACTTCAAAATGCATTGATGTCATTAAGGGTGCTTTCACACCTGCCTTATTTAGTTCGGTTGAATCGCACTAGAGTTCGTTTTCCCTTTTGGTGCGGTTCGTTTGGGCAGGTGTGAATATAGCAATCGCACTCGAGTGCGCACCAAAAGCGGACCAAAGAAGCGTACCGAGACCTGCCTGAAGAGGTGGTCTCGGTACGCTTTCAAACGAACACTGGAGCGGTTCGTTTATGGTGAGAACATGAACCGAACTTGAACAGACCCAACCGCAAAAAGTACTGCACCTTTTTGGACTAATCCAGCTGCCGTAGTCTGCTGCGCTGTTCATTATGGGATGAGGAAAAGTATTTGTTGACAGTTAGCGCTTTAGCAACATAGCCCCTTGACAGCTCGCGGACAAACTTGGAGTTGTGAGGAGGTGCGGAGCCTCATAAATTTGGTCTGATGATCATATAGGTCCCAACTTTCAAAAGCTCACAAGAACATCACAATCTTTCTCATTGTGTAAGGTGCCGTTCACATGTCGCGCCTAAAAACGCGTGGAAAGCTTGCGCTCCAGTGGCGTCTGCCGTTGCTAAGCAACCATGACCTGCGCTCTCCATAAATACGCTAAAGTTTCAGCAAAGGATAAATGGATTTTTCAGCATTAAAAATCGCTTGCAGTAGCTCTGCTATTATATTTATTAAAAAATGTTTATTCCTGTATAAGTTGTTCCTCCAACTTGCCAGTGCTTTCAATGTTATTAAGGGAAAGGATGAAGCTGATTGGTTGGTTCATGTCACATGACCTGCGGTGTGCTTGCAGCATCCTGAAAAGTTGAGATGTTTTTACCTCGATGCGGCGCGTTCGCGAATTGAAAAAACGTGCCTAACAGTTTAGAAAATACGTTCAATACACTGATCTATATAATTCTCTATTATAGATCAGTGGTTCAATGACACGATCTGGCCAACGAGTGATGTGGATGTTGTCACATGACTGCATTTTGGTTCGTTTCAACTGGTTCGGACCAGAGCAATCAGTGTGGTGTGAAAAGGACCCAAAACGGCAGAAAAATGCTACAATGTATCATTTGTTGCCCTTGGTCCGGACCAAATGAACCGAACCACAGATGTGAAAGCACCCTAAATATGCTCGCTGCTCATTTCAAAGTCAAAACGTGGCACGGATGTCTTTATATGAATGTATCTGAACCGACTGTCCTCAGAAACGTGTCGTTTGCATTTTCATTTCATGCCTGATAAAACAGCGTTAATGCTGCTTTGTGTACAGTCCTTACTAGGGAAACCGTAGTATTTCAGCGATCCTAAAGCGCCCCCTCGTGACAGAGAATGACTTTTTATTTCCAATACATTTTTTAAGCTGTTTATGGTCAAATTATTATAATTATTGACCCATGTTTTTATGCAGCAAACACATAGAGTTATAAATGTAAAAAGTTAATGTGCCTTCTAAAAATCTAAACAATTAAGACAGTAATATTTATGTTTTAAATAAATATAATAAATGATATACTTGATTTATCCCTTTTAATGGTATAAAGGCTGAAATGCCATTGTATAAGATATTTTGTTTTTGTGTGAAGCTGTATCTGAATTATAAATCATGTCATTTTATGGCTTAATATTCTACCGTACATTGTCCAACCCTACTCATACTGTTCATTTTACTTGTGCAGCTCTTAAAAAGGATCATAAATTGTCTTAAATTGATATTTTAAAAAAATCTGCAGATACACTAAATAGTGAAATAAAATTGCTTCCTTGGTATTTGTTTATATTTGTGTGTTGAAAACATATTTGATTGACATTTAGACTCCTGTTTGATTTTCTATATTAAAAAAAAAAAAAAAAATTAATAAAGCGTTTTTATTTGGGCTAGTTAAATTAATTTTCGGGCTACCAAAACCTGTAGAGTACCTGCCCGAAGGGCTACCAGAGATTTTGAAATTTTGCGAGCCCTGTGTTGACCCCAAAAATTTGACTAAAACCCATGTGATCTTTCTTCTGTGGAACACAGATGGAGTTAAATGAATGTTGAAGCTATTAGCAAGTAATATTTGAAATGTTAGAAGTTTTTCTAATTGTCAATTTGACTTAATGGCAAGTGACTGAAATTGTGAAATTGCTTTTTAACCAGCTTTCTCTAATGTGCTCAGCATGTTTCTTAAAATGTTCAGCAGTTTGTACTTTCATTTGCCTCACAGATTTTTTTAATCATCATCAGGTGGAAACAATTCATCCGGCATGTGCTGTGGTGGCTGAGCACATGAAGGCTCAAGAGCAATGCATTCACACTCAAAGACAAGAGGCCCACAACAACAACAACAGTATCACTGGTGAGCTCATCCATCTTGACTATTATAAACCTTGCTACTTTACATCTCCTTATGTCTGTACTGTCTGCCCATTTGCTGATTGGTAATAGGACATTTTTTTTTAATTTTCACATGATTTTCAGACTGAGAGTGTTTTTGATTGACTGGCGAGAAGAAAACTAGGTGCATGGTTTTAAGCATTGCACTTTCCTATATAGGCCAGATCTGGCAAGGTAATTAAAGGATGCAATCATGTTTGGAGATTTAGGAGATTAAAGGCAGTTATTCAAACAGAAGCTACTCAATTCTAGGTACTGATGAAGGGTGAGGATCAGTAGACAGGATCAATACAACTCCTTGCATTGTGCTTTCATTGTCAGTGATCAAAGGATAATGAATCATACTTTAGGCCTGATTCTGTGCACTTAGGTTTTAAGATGCTTTAAACGTAATATTTGTAGACAGAGGTTAACTGTTGTTCGGCGATATTGATTTTGTGTCTCTTCATTGCAGCCTAGTCAACTTTATAAATAATCTGTAAAACACTTTATGGAAAAAGTAATATTCTATAAAGGAGTTGAATTATCTTGGTAAAATGGTCTCAATTTCATAGCAGTCACATACTGTAAGAAAGATTGAAAACTTCCATAGAATTGGGTTTGTTGCTAAGGGGTGTGTTTTCCCCTTAGGGGCAGATGGGAACCTCCAACCAGGTGCGACCCTGGGTCGCGAGATTTCCTGACAAAACAAAAGGTCTCAGTGTTTTTACAACTGATTGGAAGATTTGTTTGTTTTGGTCTAGGGTATTTAAGGCAAGTAATGAAACACAACTTTGGGATTTTGTAGCCAGAACCCCCACACTGTATGGGAGTCTCTGGAGCTAAACCTCCAGGTCTCTCTCATGCTGCAGTGTGTCTCTCTGATAGTCAGGTATGCGTTTTTCATTCTTAGATACATCCTTGAGACATTGAGGTTATGTATTTATCTAAACTGAAATCTAATTGGAAATTGGATTCTCATTGTTTAATTGTGTAATTGGCATGATACATTTTTACCTGACAGATAAAATGTTACATTTGATTTATTCTGAAAATCTCCTGCAATCTTTATAACTAGTAAATCATGGAGGTGGATGTTATGACCAGGATATGACAGTCCTTCATGGCATAGTGTGTTACCAATTGTTTTTTTGTTTTTTTGGTGACTATGGTCCCCGCTGCCTTGAGATCTTTGACAAGATCCTTCTGTGTAGTTCTGGGCTGATTCCACACCCTTATCATTATCATTGAAACTCCACGAGGTGAGATCTTGCATGGAGCCCCAGAGCAAGAGAGATTGACTTATTTTGTGTATCTTTTATTTGCAAATAATCGCACCAACTGTTGTCACCTTCTCACCAAGCTGCTCGGCGATGGTTTAGTAGCCCATTTCAGCCTTGTGTAAGTCTACAATCTTGTCCCTGACATCCTTGGACAGCTCTTTTGTCTTGGTCATTGTGGAGAGTTTGGAATCTGATTGATTGATTGCTTCTGTGTACAGGTGTCTTTTATACAGATAACAAACTGAGATTACGTGCATTCCCTTTAAGAGAGTGCTCATAATCTCAGTTTGTTACCTGTATAAAAGAAACCTGAGAGCCAGAAATCTTGCTTATTGGTAGGGGATCAAATACTTATTTCACTCATTAAAATGCAAATCAATTTATCACTTTTTTAAATGCGTTTTTCTGGATTTTTTTGTGTTGTTATTGTGATGTATTGTTTCTTTGTCAGTGGCTGTAGAAAATCAACAGGTAATTAAATAATTATTTTTCTCACTGTAACTCCTCATATTAGCTGCATGTTGAATTTGTATGCTTGGAGTAATTGTCTAGACTTAAAGCAAAATTTCATTATCATTAGTCACTATTGGCATTTAAACTATATTTAGCAGAGTTTAAACTCATACTAGGGATTATGAGTTACACTGAAAATCGATGCTCCTGGATAGGTAATGTCTTTCCAGTAATTTTCACAACCACAAACTGTCCATAAAGAGGATCTGTCTTTGTAATGCTGTAAAATGATATTTCTAAAATATCTCAACTGTGTATCTTCCAGTTTCTCAAGAGACTCTCTTTGGCAGAGTAAGAGGTGAATCAATGCTGTCTTATACCTGCAAATAAAAGTGTACAAATGAGAAAGCTGCCTCTCTGGGCATGATGAATGTTGATGAGACAATTAGATTTTTTAATTTAAGTTAATGAAGCAAACATCATTTAAAAATTTAGAATGCAAAACATAATGAGTTTCCTAAGATAAAGTGCAGTCAGTAAGCTGAAATGTGTCATATGTTTCACAAGGTTGCTGTTCGTAATAATTAATAATAATTGATCTGAGCACCAAATCAGCATATTAGAATAATTTCTGAAGGATTATGTGACATTAGCAGGGGTGATAGCGTTCCGGCACCACGCCGGATTTCCGGCGTACTGTGGCTGCGGGGAAAAAAAAAATCAGGTTCGCGGATATTGATCTGTCATTTCTCTGAGATGTGCAGGTCAGAGAGCAGCTTGACGCTCAACGACTCAAACAAGTCACATTCTAGCCGATGAGCCAATCAGAAGTAGGGAAGGGGCGGGCCTTGTGTCTTTGTCAAATAGATTGATACAGGTTAAGGAAATGCTCCATGCGCGAAGGTGTTTTTAGTTCCCATACTGTACAATTGTCTCCTACTGGCAACTCAAACCGTAATTCATGGATATGTTTATGAAGCCAGGGGAAGACATTAAGGATTTCGATAAAGGCATATTTACAGGGCTCGCAAAATCGCTAGCCCGACGTTCCGGAGCTATTGGGTTTTCCAGTCGGGCTACCAACATTATTTGACCGGCTGCCCGACGGCTATCCTGAAGTAGAGGGCTCATGGGGTCCTTAAAACTCAATTTAGTTGTATCAAATTTAAGGCCATAAAAAGTGGTAAATATTTTAAATAGTAAAAGAAGAGGATTAATTATTTTAAGAGGTCTTACAGTTGGGGACGGAAAGACGAGAATCGCGATAGAGCTGGATTAAACTTTAAGAGGCAATGATTTCATTGAATAAATATGCTCACTGCACTTTCAAAGTCAAAACGCGGCACTGTTGTCTTTATATGAATGTATCTGAAGGGAAGCGACTGTCCTCAGAAACGTGTCGTTGGCATTTTCATTTCATGACTGATAAAACAGCGTTAATGCTGCTTTGCTTTCAGCCATTCTTAGGGAAACCGTAATATTTCAGCGCTCCTAAAGCGCCCCCTCGTGACATAGAATTAATTTGCACGTCCAAATTTTTAGCTGTTTTTGGTCAGATTATTGCAAATCTCGACCAATGTTTTTTATGCAAACACAGAGTTGTAAATGTGAAAGAAGTTAATGTGCTTTCTAAAAATCTAAACAATTAGGACATTGTTTTAAATAAATGTTATGCATTATATACTTGATTTATTCATTTTAATGGGATAAAGGCTGAAATGCCAATCTATAAGCTTTTTTTGTAAAAAAAAAAAAAAAAAAACCTTTATCTGACTGAACTGAACCAACAAGTTATGTGTTAAAAGTGCGTCGCATACATAGTACCTCCACCCCACTCACCTCGGGGGGCAAGGAAAAAAAAGTTCAGGCTCAGGAATTTTTTCCACTATCAGGCCTGCATTAGACTAGAGTAATGGCCTTGCCATCACAGGAAGAAATTACACTTTAAAATATATTCAAATAAAATTTTTAAATTGTAATAAATTGTAAGTGTATTTTACATTGACAGCAAATCAGCATTGTTTATTGTAATTAAATAAATGATTTAATAATTAAAATATATATATATATATACTTTAATATTATTAATACTTTTTATAATTTGTAATAGGATACATACCCAATTTTTTTAGTGTAAAAATTACTTTTCTGCAGGTCTGTGCACTTTCTTGCAGTGCCATCAGCCAATTGGCATTGTTATGACATAATTTCCTTCAGCTTTAGAGTAATTTATCACATTTTTGCCTCAGGTGAGTGCCTCAAAGCAAGCTGGCTGGAAACCTGAGCCAGGATTGAGATAAATGAGAATGCTAACGGAGAGCTATCTCCAGGTATTAGACCTCCCTGGGTCTGGTGTCTCGTTTCCATCTTGACTGAGTCTGTAGAGCATCTGTGAGTGTGGTTCAGAAATACTGAGAGGTTTTTAGAAGTCAGTATATCAGCATCAGTGCAGGTATGAGTGCTGCCCTTGAGTTCTTAATTGAAAGCCACGTATCTCGGCTTGTTGCTCCACATAGACTTTAATTAATACTGATTTTACGGAGGGGAGGAGGGCAGGCGCCATGTCCCTCTTTTGATGTATTACAGAGCAGCCTGGGCTTGACACTAAGTTAGAAAGGAAAAAGGCAGAATGGGACCCAGTGACCACTTCTTAACGGTCAGCCAATCAGGTGGGCGTTCAATACAAAAACATGTTCCCCTGCATGTAATTACTGTCTTTGGAGAATAATAGGATATATTAAAAATAATGAGAAAATTATACCATGAAAATGTCGAGAAACAGATTGAGAGAGAACTCATGAAGAGAGAAAAAAAAAAAAATAGGAAGACCAGTTAATTTCTGTGATAACTATGTCCTCTACTGTGTGGACCCTTTCTACCCCTCATTAAGTAGGGGTCAACCAATGTGTTTTTCAGGGCCAGTGCTGATACTGATTATTACAGATCAACTAAAACGATAACCGATATTTTGAACAGATATATACAGTTGAGGTCAAAAGTTTACATACACCTTGCAGAATCTGCAAAATATTAATTATTTTACCAAAATAAGAAGGATTAGTTCTATGGTTTTTCAGCATTTTTGTGTATTTGATTTCCAACAATGACTGTATGAATTTAAGACTCATCCTTTCACACTGAGAACTGAGGGAGTCATGTGCAACTATTACAGAAGGTTCAAATACTCACTGATGCTTCAGGATGATGGATCAGGAGCCAGGGGTGTAAACTTTTGAACAGAATGAAGATGTGTACATTTTTCTTATTTTGCCAAAGTCTCTTTTTTTTTTTTCCATTTAGTACTGCCCTTCAGAAGCTACAGAAGATACGTAAATGTTTCCCAGAAGATAAAATAAGTTAAATTTACCCTCAAATCTTCATTCGGTTCAAAAGTTTTCACCCCCGGCTTTTAATGCATCGTGTTTCCTTCTGAAGCATCAGTGAGCATTTAAACCTTCTGTAATACTTGCATATGAGTCCCACAGTTTTCCTCAGTATGAAAAGATTGATCTCAAAATCATACAGTAATTTTTGGAAAGGGATCAAATACACAAAAATGCTAAAAAAACAAAAAAACAAAAACAAAGAATATGTGGGACCTGAAGGATTTTTCTAAAGAACAGCAGGCAGTTTAACTGACAAACAAGGGACTTCTAAACAACTATCACTAAAAACAACCTGTGGATCATAGCTGTGGATCACTCAAGTAACAATACTGTGTTAAGAATCAGTGTCATTTTTATAAATTCAACCATTAATTCCCCTTGAACTATATGTAAACGTTTTTTGTATGTGAAATATCTTATTTAGGTCAGTACTGGTATTTAGGTTGTATTATCCGGCTTATTTTGTAATAAGTAATAATTAACGTTTCGCAGATTCTACAAGGTGTATGTAAACTTTTGACCTGAACTGTTTGTCTGATGTACAAATGAAAATTATTGTCAAAATTAAGAATAACAAGGGCTCTGACAAAAACTTTCTTTAAGGCTTTTCAGTTGTTTTATTGGCAAATCGGTTTTGAAAATGGCAGATACCGATAACCATAAAATGCTTAATATCGGCACCGATAATTGGTCGACCTCCTAAGATTATGCAATAAAAAAAAAAACACTAATGACCACAATTCTACAGTTTATAACATGTCAAGATCTACAGGAAGTGATAGAGCCCCTTTCTGAATTTACAATTTGATTCCATTCATCCAGCAACAAAAGGTTGGATGATTTACATCTTGCCCCTGCACACCACACTGCACAAAATGCATCTCTTCCCTTTTCCTTCTTTCCATCATCACTGGCAGAGGCATCGTCTATATGGTGAAAATGAAATTATTATCAGATAAAAAAATCATATTTTTCCAAACATCTCTTGCTTCTTTTTGATTTATTGTTTTTTTTTATATAATAGTATGATTTGAAAGCATGTAAAAGGCCATGTTCATTGCTAATATCATCTGTCAAGCCCTGATTTTGTGTAAACTAATTTATACTAATTTCAAAATGATCATAACAATAAAAGTGTAATTGCAATACCTATTTCCAGCTGGCAGCGAACACCAAGACTAGAATTATTATAACAGTTTTAATGTGCTTTGTTGTTTTACAGTATTATGTTCAAGTCTTGAATTAGGTGTTTGGTACACGTTGGTACATATTCATAGTAACCTATTAGGTTAT
>NC_133372.1:28087202-28151613 GCF_049309525.1 Garra rufa
GGTGCAAAAAAATCAAAATATTGAGAAAATCGCCTTTGAAGTTGTCCAAGTGAAGTTCTTAGCAATGCATATTACTAATCAAAAATTAATTTGATATATTTACGGTAGGAAATTTACAAAATATCTTCATGGAAGATGAACTCTACTTAATATCCTAATTATTTTTGGCATAAAAGAAAAATATGCGATAATTTGTCATTTAAAATGATCATTTGTCATTTGAAATTGTCATTTATAGTAAGTAAACTAAATGAAACAGAACTAACTAGCAGTTTTAAAAACTGACAGAAGTTTTAAGTTATCTTTTTAGGCTTTCATATAACTTATGTAGCTTTTGTTTACAGTGATATTAAGTTGTAAATAGAAAAAAACACAGTAAATAACATTTTGGCTCATGTCTGGAGATAATATTTTAAGTATTGTACACTGAAAAAATGTGAAAACACATTGTTTTCTGATTTACTCGAATTAAATTATATTAGTGATTTACTAAATGGTGTTTCTAAACTTATTTCTTTGCTTTTAGCAAATCTGATTCTCTATGTGCAGTCAAAAAAAAAAAAAAAAAATTCAGTATATTGTACGGTGGCCGAGAGAGCTCAACACGCTGCAAACTTAAGAAAACACATGCAAACAGAAAAAACGACAACAAATTAAGAAAACATCTTCATCAGTTTGACAACACAGGCGCTGCAAATCCTCGCAATGCAAACACAAATACGGAAACGCGCTGCAAATTCTCACAACACAACCAAACTCAGAAACGCGCTGCAAACACAGGAACGCGCTGCAAACTAACAAACGCACTGCAAATAGCACTGTCCACAACGGAAATGTTTCAGGGGGACCTCAAAAAGTGACGAACCCATCTGGGACCTGATTATTTATATCACTATATTACCTGATTATTTATATCACTATCACCTTTAAGTGATACTATACTATCACTAAAGGGTGATAGTTCACCGACAACACCTCTGCTCTGACCAACAGCCACTGAACAAATAATCAGGTCCCAGATGGGTTCGTCACTTTTTGAGGTCCCCCTGAAACATTTCCGTTGTGGACCGTGCTATTTGCAGCGCGTTTCTGAGTTTGGTTGTGTTGTGAGAATTTGCAGCGCGTTTCCGTATTTGTGTTTGCGTTGCGAGGATTTGTAGCGCCTGTGTTGTCAAACTGATGAAGATGTTTTCTTAATTTGTTGTCGTTTTTTCTGTTTGCATGTGTTTTCTTAAGTTGCAGCGCGTTGAGCTCTCTCGGCCACCGTAATATTGGCATTGAAAAACATTTAGAAATCATGAACCCAGCATATCAGCTCTAGGGCTTTTAAGAAATCAATAGAAGGGTTGTGGAGGCTAAGAAAAATCAACACACTCATGACACAACTGCTATCTGCATCATGCTGTTCTTCCATCCCCCACACACCTCTATGAATACGTAAGTACACAATGGACCTGCAGATATCTCCATCGCTCTCGTCCAAATCTTGCTGAAACTGTGCCAAGGAAATAATAAAAATATTAAAAATCAAAGCGGGTTAAAGCGGGCATTATAGCCATGGCTGTTAGCGCTGGTTGTTCCATCTCTTCAATCCCCTTAGGCCGATGCCTGACATCTCCAGCACAGAAAGAAGCAGCGGTCAAGTCCTCGCTACTCTTGTCTTCCCCCACTGTGGCTTCAGGGAGATAGGCTTATGGTACATGATGAACTCTGCTTTATGGTAATGCTAGAAACAGCGGGTAGAAAGAACTCCCATTGGCAAGCTAGCACTAAACCACCCACTTAACAGGCCTTCAGAATGGCCAAGATAAGTGTAGGTGAGGAGACAGAAGGTTAGAGGTTAGTTGAGATATCAAGCCTTACAGAGTTAACTAAGCCATAGTCCAAATGAAGTATGCCATGCATTCAGAAGTATAGGCTTATTTTTAGGCTGGTTTTTATATCATTCTTCATCATACCTTTGTCTTTTATCCTGCTGAATGTTTTTAAAAGTGACTGTTTTAAAAAGAAATATTTCATTAAAATGATAGGTGTCTTATAGAACACTTTATTTTTATCATATTAGCATCATATGTTTAATTTAGATTTTTTTTAAAGCGTAGTGTAATGTAGACGGCAGGAAGCAGAGTGCAGTTTATTTACAATGATATGAATCCATCAAACATGCATATTAACTAAATTCTAGATGGGAAACAAAACATTAACAATAACATGGAGCAGCTTAACATACTTCAGTATGTTTTAAAACTTTTTTTTTTTTTATTGAGCACAATGAAGCATAGATAGACAGCAACATAATGACATAGACTGAGACCAGTCACAGATATATACACATAAATATGCAAATGAGACATAAAGGGGTAGAAAACTAAATAAACCAAGGCAAAACAAGAGTGCAAGAGGATGGGAACAAAAATGAGGAAAAGACAAAAAACAAGCTGTAAATGTATGGATGTGGTAGTTTAAATGGGTACAGAGATATGTTAAATCATTCGACTTAATCATTCGATTTAACTATAGACATAACTGTACTAAATATTGAACAGGAAGCAATACAATATACAACAGTAGTGATATTATAATACAATGTTAAACAGCAATCGGAGCAGCAGATGTTAACCTCAGTATAATGAGACAGATCCAGGATACAATAATGGCAATGACAGATGATATCCTACTTTTAACGTGACTGAACAGATAACTAAGAGGAGCCCTAGTAGAAATATAATAATACCCTCGCTGGACGAGCGTATTCGTCTGCTGGACAGGCAGCTTCAGCGCTTCACTCTATGGCGGTACTTCAGGTGTACCAAGCAAAGCTCCTCCGCGGTTTGGATGAGTTGGGCCTAGAGGATTCTCCGCTCAGAGAGCTGCGCAGCGCTACAGACCTGGCTCTACGCGCCACGAAGATGACGGCACAGGCAATCGGGAGGTCGATGGCCAGTTTAGTGGTGCTGGAGCGCCACTTATGGCTTAATTTGACAGAGATCAAGGACGCGGACAAGGTCGCCTTCCTTGACTCCCCCATTTCCCCGACCGGCCTGTTTGGTCCAGCTGTGGAGGGATTCGCAGAGCGCTTCACTGAAGCACAGAAGTCGTCCCAAGCTATGCGACACTTCTTACCTAAACGCTCTAGCTCCGCAACGGCTCCTAGTCGCCCCAAGCCGGTGCCGACTCAGCAGCCCGCGAAGGCCACGCCCCCAGCTGCCCCACCAGCTCCTCAGACGGAGCTCCGTCCGCGTTCCCGCTCAGCCAAGCGCTTCCCCTTCCCTAAGCGTCAGGGACCTCGGCCAAGAGTGGTGTTGGACCAGGCGCCGCCAGCGTCTTCCTGATTCCAGGAGCAGGAAGAGGGAGGGGTCAAGTCTCGCAAAAGCCGGACCAGCCCCCAAGTTGCCTCTTTTAGACCTTTTTACACCCCGTTCTGTTCTGAGTGTAAAAGGACTCATGTTTGTGAAAAATGTGGCTGTAACTCACGGGCCCTTTGTATCAGCGCCCTTACAGCAAACCGCTGTGATAGCGGAAAAAAATAAAAAACAAACATTTTCAAGAAAAGAGCAAATTTCCTCTTCCAATGCTTCCAGACAGCAATCAGCTGTGCGAACCATTGCAGTCCCTTGCGACACGATCCGAGGCGTGGCAAGCCATCCCTGGAGTGTCAAAATGGGTTCTGAGTATAATAGAACGAGGTTATGTACTCCAATTCGCTCGAAGACCCCCTCGCTTTCGCGGGGTGGTCACCACCTCAGTTCACAGCAAAGACGCAGATGTCTTGCGCTTAGAGGTGAAGAATTTGTTGGCCAAGGGCGCCGTAGAAACGGTCCCCCCAACACAGAGCGAGTCAGGCTTCTACAGCCGTTACTTCCTCGTTCCAAAGAAGGATGGCGGTCTGCGAACTATCCTCGATCTCAGACAGCTGAATCGTGCCCTCATGAGACGGCCGTTCAGAATGCTCACGCTAAAACAGATCCTCTCGCAAATACGCAAAGGGGACTGGTTTTGTTCACTAGATCTGAAGGATGCATACTTCCATATTCAGATCGCCCCCCACCACAGGCAATTCTTGAGATTTGCCTTCGAGGGAGTGGCATATCAATATACAGTCCTTCCGTTCGGACTGTCGTTAGCTCCTCGCACGTTTACAAAGTGCATGGACGCAGCGCTTTCCCCTCTGAGACAGATGGGAATTCGCGTCCTGAACTACCTCGACGACTGGCTCATTCTAGCCCAGTCAGAGAACGAGCTAATACACCACAGATCCATAATCCTCAGCCACTTAGAGTGCCTAGGACTCAGGGTCAATTTCACCAAGAGCGTGCTGTCTCCCAGTCAACGCGTTGCGTTCCTGGGAGCAGTTTTCGACTCAACTCAAATGAAGGCAGCAGTTGCGCCGCAAAGAGCCCAGGCCATTCGGCCAGTCTAGGACGCCAACGCATCAAGGTAGATCGGGCCTGTGTAGCAGCCCTGGCTCCTTGGAAGAGCTCTCAATGGATGGAACAGGGCGTTCCCCTGGACATGGTAGTCAGAAGGAAGGCAGTCTCGACAGATGCCTCCAACTTAGGTTGGGGGGCGCTGTGCGACGGCCAGCCTGCTTTCGGCCAATGGTCAAAAGCAGAGAGCCGCCTTCACATCAACTGCTTGGAAATGCTAGCAGTGTGTTTAGGCCTTCACACCCTTCTACCAGTCTTGAAGGGACACCATGCCTTAGTCCGTTCGGACAGCATGACAGTGGTGTCCTACATAAACCACCAGGGGGGTCTCTCGTCGAGACGTCTATTCACGTTAGTAGAACGTCTTCTGAAATGGGCTCAGCGGCACTTCCGCTCGCTAAGGGCGACGCATGTGCCAGGCAAATTGAACCACGGAGCAGACATGCTGTCTCGGAGCAACGTCTCCTCAGACGAATGGATGCTTCACCCTCAAACGGTTCAGCAAATATGGGCTGTCTTTGGCAAGGCATCCTTCGAAGGAACAGGATGCATTGACCCAAGAATGGCCCAATCTCCTGTTATATGCGTTCCCTCCGATCGCTCTGTTACCGCAGGTCATCAGACGAATACGGGAACAGAAACTCAAAGTCCTGTTAGTGGCCCCATTCTGGCAGAACCAGCATTGGTTTCCAGATCTTCCCCGGATGCTTTCGAAAGCACCGTGGCCCGTTCCACTGAGACGAGATCTCTTAACACAGGCAAACAGAACGCTATGGCACCCCCAACCGGAATTGTGGGCGCTGCACGTATGGGCTCTCGACGGGAGCCTTTAAGTCTCCCTGAGTCGGTTTTGAGTACTATTTCGCAAGCTAGAGCGCCTTCTACGAGGCGGCTCTACAATCTCAAGTGGTCTGTCTTTTCCGCCTGGTGTTCCACTCGTGGTGCAGACCCAATTTCATGTGACATATCGGTGATATTGTCCTTCCTGCAAGAGCTGTTAGAAAAGGGGATATCCCCTTCTACGCTCAAAGTCTACGTGGCAGCTATAGCGGTATTCCATGACCTCATAAATGGTCAATCTGTGGGAAAGAACGACTTGGTCGTTCGTTTTTTGAAGGGGTCAAGGCGGCTTAATCCTCCTCGCCCCATCACAGTTCCTTCTTGGGACTTACCCACAGTATTGAGGGCCTTGAGAGACCCTCCCTTTGAACCGCTTCAGTCCATAGGCCTTCGCCCCCTGACGTTGAAGACTGCTCTGCTATTGGCTTTGGCATCAGTCAAACGTATGGGTGACCTACAGGCGCTCTCTGTGAGCCCTGTATGCTTGGAGTTCGGGCCGAATGACTCTAAGGTCATCCTGAAGCCAAGACGTGGGTATGTACCCAAGAGTCTCTCGACACCCTTTAGAGACCAAATTATTTCCCTCTTGGCTCTTCCTCCTTCGGAGCAGGACCAGGGATTTAATCCTCTCTGCCCCGTCAGGGCTTTGAGATGCTATGTGGAGCGTTCTGGGCCTTTTAGGCAGTCAGAACAGCTGTTCGTGTGTTTCGGTGGCCGCACCAAAGGGTTTTCGGTCACAAAACAAAGGTTATCCAAATGGATTGTGGAAGCCATCACGCTGGCTTACTCTTCTTTGGGCCTAGAATGTCCCATGGGAGTAAGAGCCCATTCGACTAGAGGCATAGCCTCGTCCTGGGCGTGGTCTAGTGGGGTTTCTATTGCAGAAATTTGTGCGGCGGCAGGCTGGGCCTCACCGTCCACATTTGCTAGATTTTATAATTTGGACGTCCCAGTCTTACAGACTCGGGTGCTTTCTGCATAGTGGTATAACTGTTACCAGTATGTTACGTATGGTGCGCCTTGGCCTCATTTGGAGCTCCAAGTTGTACTTATTCCCTTGAACGGATGTTTATCAGACTATCTGATGGAACAAATTGGCCCTTATTAGCCCTTTAGTGCTAGGGTCATGTCTGTCGTTCCTCTACCTTAGCAACGGCGGGATTGTACTGGTTCCCCATAAGCGTCTTACGACGCAGTACGAGTGAAAGTATCGAAAGGGAACGTACTCGGTTACTTTCGTAACCTCGGTTCCCTGAGATACGGGAACGAGTACTGCGTTGCTGGCCGTGCTAGGTAGCTGCACGACTCAGTCGTCGCTTCAGTCGAAGTACCTGAGTTCCTATGGCGAAATGCTCGCTTATATAGCCAGATGCACAGCCCCTTTTGGCGCGATCGGGCGCGAATCATCGCCATAGGTTTGTGCATCTCCGCTGCCGAGCCATTGGTTCGTTTCTTTAACACTGCACGAACCAATGGCCGTGCAGTTACACTGCGTTATTGAAATGCTTCAGTCTCAGGAGAAAAGGAGCTTTTCCCATAAGCGTCTTACGACGCAGTACTCGTTCCCGTATCTCAGGGAACCGAGGTTACGAAAGTAACCGAGTACGTTTCCTATTAATGAACAATTTGTCCAGCTCAATTATTTGACAAAGTTAAGTGTTCTCTCATGTCACATTTTTGTTGTAGCAAACAGGGAAAACATGACCCAAGTACAGAATGGCTTTTGAAATTATTTTCTCATCAACTCACCAAATACCCCTTGACTAGTTTTTCAGGGTCTTCATTCAAGTAGATGCAGAGACTTGATGACACAGGCTTCTCTGGTACGGTATGTACAGTGTCATCCTGTAGGGTGGAGACAAGATTACATCAACTTCAGTGGCGGCACAGCTTAAGAGTACTGAACGTGTTACTGTCTGTGTAGAATGTAATGGGTGAACTCTATACACATGGGTTTTAAGTCCTGCCCATGTCTTCAATGTGCATGCATAATTTAAATATATAGTAGTCAACAAAAAAGTCAATCAAAGTTGTCCTTAGGTCAAAAACTCAACCTTAACACCAAACCTGTCCCTTACCTTACCCATATCCCACCTTAATACAAGCAAGTGTTTTGCAATACAATATGACCACAATAAGTACATTGTACTTATTTTATGCTGCAAGTACATAGTAGTTAAGGCCACCTAATATAAAGTGTGACCCAAATTTTATTAAAGGTTTTAATGCACTTCAAATGTTGACTACTGTACATAAACATAATGACTGCCGCTTTCAAAGCAATGTTTAGTTTATAATGCTTAAGTAATTTGTACCTACAACTCTCCTTTGCAACACTTCCTGCACTGCCACATACATGTCACTGAAAGAGAAAGAAAAGAAAAGTTCAGTGTAGTTAGTTATAAATTAGTGTATGTGAGTGTTAAAAAACTACTTACCATGTAAAGGTGAGGTTCACACCAGAAGAGCATGGGGACAGCTATACATTGTGATGTATTTTTTTTTCTGCTGTGAAAAACAAAACAAACAAACACAGTGTATAAAAGTTATATACTATATTTCCCGAATAAAACTATGCATACCTATTCAATCATAACTTTAACTGCAATTTATTAGGACATTTAATATATATGGTCGATTGCATTATAGATTTTACTTGACAATTTTTGCAAACTGTATTCAATAAACTGGGTAGCAATATGTAACATTTTGGAACTCAAGAAAAACAAATAAAAAAAGTTCTATAAACGTTAGCTAGACTGAAAAGAGAGATGAGAAGTGCACACTGATTCATCATAGGACAAGTTATGTAAAAGTAAAGCGTATAGCATTAGGCTAACTACATTAACATACAAACAGAAAAAACGAGCGCATAGTGTGTTCGACTGCTTTCTTTCCTCCAGTTTTCCTCTCCCAATGTTAGGGTAGACCAAAGTCCTTTTAAGACAAGTCATGTCACTCGGCGGCCATCTTTGAAACGCCTCTCGGGCATCAAAGTGCAGCTCCTATCTCTTTGAATGGGGAAACATCTAATTCTCCAAAACTGTTCGCTAAACTTACGATTAAATTTCATATTTGAAATCTCCAAAGAAATCCAACAAGAACTGCCTCATAAATATAGTTCCTTGTGCTTGAATAGCGTTAAAAAAAACGCTAATTTTTCCGGCTAGATGAGCCAGTGCGCATGCGCAGTACTGAACGCACGTCTTAGAGCGCCGGCTGTTTCTATAGCAACCGGGACTTCTAACGGCAGATGCAGTGACGCGCTGACTTTACTAATCAACGATTGGCTCTTTCACTAAGAAGGCGGAGCTTCGCGGCCATGATGACCGTTTCATTGTTCCCCATTCAAAACTACACGAGTGACATGTCTTTGGTATTCTATAGTCTTTGGGTAGACTTCAGGTTTAACGTAGGTTATGTAGTTAATAGTTAGGCGTGGTTAGCATTGAATTGTGACAGAAATGCACAAATTGTAGCGGATATATTAACGTTAAGGTGAAACTTGTATCGACAAAGACAACGGGATTTACTTAAGCCTACTTTGAAACATCGCTAGTGTGTAATTACTTATTATCCCATGTTACTAAGTGCAAACTGGTACATTATATCAATCAAGTACTTACCCTCTCAATATCAAGGATGAAAAACGTTTAAATGCAGCAGTTCAAACCGCTGGCACTCACACAACTCCTCTTCTTCAGCCGTCTGTACCCACGTGATTCCGTCGCAGTGCTGAGCATGAGCAGTGACTCATCAGAGAGAGTTGTTGACATAGACATATGTCTATGGTTGTTGATATGAAGCGACTCGGGCTCATTGAATCAACAAGTGCTGATCTAATTCATTTGATTATTTCTTAATTTAGTTACAACTAACAAGAATCAATCATTTAACAGAAGTAAACTCGTTATAATCATTTTAATCAGACATATTTGTATTTTGCAAATCAAACAAGTGGCTAGTTGACTTTTTTGAGTGTATTAGCTGGTTTTTTCAAAGCTGGGTTAATTTGAGAGGTGTCGCCAATGAGACATAGTACTGGGAGCATTGGGATAATAGTTTTGAAGATTTCTGTTAATTTATTTGTGACATCTGTCCAGAATTGATTAACTGGTGGGCATAACCAAATTGCATGAAGGTGTGACGAGTCAACAGAGGAATCGTGAGACGTTGGATCCATATGCAACAGTTTTAATGAATCAGACAACTTAAACAGGCTGAGGTCAACAATGGCAAACTGATGTGGTGTAGGCAAATCCGAAGGGGTAGTCAGAGTCCATGCAAAGGGGTCGAGGCAGGTGGCTGAACAAGGCAGTAGTCCGTGGGGATAGCGAGGGTCAAATGAGGGCTGGCAGCAAAGGTTCACACACAACAGTAACAGTCCAGTTGGCAACAGGAAAGCAGTCCGATAGAAAACGCTCAGGATTGGGTACATGACCGACAAAACTTCGCGGGGAGTGTGCCAACGCGACACGCTGATATGGCCGACAAAACGGAAGTGACCCGGGTAACCCGGAACCGGAAGTGCACAGTCCCAGGTACGGGCTTCTGGGAAATGGAGTCAATATTCAGGTGAGGGTTCCCGCTGGCGGGGAACGGAGGGAGCCACAGAGACCGCGTTCGTGACAGAGCCCCTCCCCTGCGAGTGTCTCCTGGCACGAGGAGGCAACCGACGCCGAGGTCTTCCCCTTCCTCGGGGACCTGGTCGATCTGGGTGGGTAGAATGGAAATCCGTGGTGAGTGAAGGATCCAGGATGTCCACAGCGGGCACCCAGGACCGCTCCTCGGGTCCGTAGTCCTCCCAGTCGACCAGGTACTGTAAGCGACCGTTCCGGCGTCGGGAGTCCAGGATGCTACTGACTCTGTAAGCCTCCTCGCCGTCGATGATCAGGGGAGCAGGTCTCTGTGATGCGGTCTCATCTAGGACCTCCTTCCCTCCTGGCCGACCAGCGGGCTTTAACAGAGAAACATGGAAAGTGGGAGAGATTCGACATTCTGCAGGCAAATCAAGTCTGAATGACACAGGAGTGATTTGACGGGTTATTTGGAAAGGACCCACGTACCTGGGACTTAGTTTTTTGCAGGGTAAACGGAGGCGCAGATTCCGGGTTGAGAGCCAGACCCACTGTCCCGGATCGTAGGGAGGATTGGGACGTCGTTGACGATCTGCCTGGACCTGGTTGCGACGAACCGTTCTTTGCAGGTGGATATGGGCCCGGTTCCAGGTAGCCTCACTCCACTGGAACCATGAGTTGACTGCGGGTAGATCTGAGGGCTCCCCAGACCAGGGGAACAGGGGTGGTTGAAATCCTAGTATGCACTGGAAAGGAGTCATATTGGTATAGGGTTTGCGGATGGAGTTTTGAGCGTACTCTGCCCAGAGAAGGAAACGACTCCAGTCCTCCTGATGATGTTGACAGTAGGAACGTAGGAATCGAGTCAATTCCTGATTAAGGCGTTCAACCTGTCCGTTGGCCTCTGGGTGGTATCCGGACGTGAGGCTGATGTTAACGCCCAGGAGGCGGAAGAAGCTGGACCATTGGCGTGAAGTGAATTGGGGTCCCCGGTCAGAGACAATATCCTCCGGCAGCCCATAAAACCTGAAGACAGAATTACACAGAGCCTCAGCTGTTTCCATGGCAGTTGGTACTTTGGGTAGAGGAATGAAGCGACAGCCCTTGGAGAATCGGTCAACTACTGATAGGATTGTGGTATATCCTTGGGACGGAGGAAGGTCAGTTACAAAGTCCACAGCGATGTGAGACCATGGTCGCTCGGGAATAGGTAAAGGTTGTAGTAGGCCGGCAGGGAGCTGGTGAGAGGCCTTAGAGGTATTGCAGGTAACACAGTTCTTGACAAATGTAATGGTGTCAGCACGTAAAGTAGACCACCAGAACCGGTTGCGGAGGAGTTGGATGGTAGCCTCAATTCCAGGATGACCAGAGCTTGGAGCAGTGTGGACTTCGGAGAGGATGCGGGAGCAGAGAGCTGCAGGGATATACGTGAGGTTACCGGGACAGTCGTCGGGAGGCGGATCTTGGATTTGAGCCTCAGTGATCTCCGTCATAAAATCCCATGTGACGGGCGCCATGATAACTGAGGCTGGTAGGATCGACTCAGGAGGTTGGGGAACGAGGTCGGGCTCATAGATGCGGGAGAGAGCATCGGCTTTAGTGTTCTGGGAACCTGGGCGATATTTGATTTCAAACTGGAATCTAGTAAAGAAGAGAGCCCATCTCGCTTGTCGATGGTTGAGTACTTTGGCCACACGGAGATATTCCAAGTTCTTATGATCAGTAAGAATGATGAAAGGGTACCTGGCTCCCTCTAACCAGTGCCGCCACTCCTCTAAGGCGAGCTTTATAGCAAGCAACTCTCGATTCCCCACATCATAGTTTCTCTCCGCCGGACTAAGTTTGTGGTAGAAGGCGCACGGGAAGGTCTTTGGAGGTTGGCCCTGACGCTGTGAGAGTACCGCACCTATTCCTGTGCTAGATGCGTCCACCTCAACGAGGAAGGGCAACTGAGGATCCGGGTGACGAAGAACAGGTGCAGTGGTGAAGCGTTGATGGAGGTCCTGAAAGGCGTGTACCGCGTCAGAAGGCCAGGTAAGACGTGTTTCTCCTTTCTTGATCATGGAGGTTAACGGAGCGGCTATAATGCTGAAGTTACGGATGAAACGTCGATAAAAGTTAGAGAATCTCTGAAGTTCCTTGAGGGTCTTGGGACGGGGCCATTCTCGCACGGCAGTCACCTTGTCCTGATCCATAGCCACCCCCTCAGGACTGATTACATATCCTAGAAAGCCGATCTTTTCCTGGTGGAACTGACACTTCTCCTCCTTAGCGTACAACTTGTGCTGGATGAGACGCTGGAGAACCGCCCTGACATGTTGGATGTGCTCAGCGAGGGTGTTGGAGAAAATCAGAATATCGTCAATGTACACTATCACCCATCGGTTTAGCATGTCCCGGAAAACCTCATTGACAAAGGCCTGAAAATAGGATGGACAGTTGGATAGGCCGAAGGGCATGACCCGGTATTCGTAGTGTCCTGATGTAGTAGAAAAGGCAGTCTTCCACTCGTCCCCTTTTCTTTTTTGGTTGTGGCATGTTGATGAGTCTGCTGAAGTAGTCGTCTATGAAGTTTTCCAAGGTCTCCACTTTTGGGTTTAATCCGGTTCTAATATTAAAGCGCTGGAATGTGTACTAGTAGTTTTAAATATACATCGATTTGTTTGTTTTTGTTTATAGTTGCGTTCAGCGTGCGTTCAGTGCGCCACCATGATGGATCACACCCGTTGTCTCGCGAGATCGTCACAGCTCACGCATGCTCCCCTCAATTTAAAAAACATTTTTAAATTATGCATACTCACATACTCTATTAGTGATCCACTCATTAGGCTGACCCTTTGAGCCTATGCTTTATCTAATTTTATCTCTTTTTAATTGGACACTGTGCTCACAGAATAACTGAATTATGGATAATGTTTTATTATACAAACTGCATGTTATTTTTTATTTAGTATTGACCTGAATAAGATATTTCACATAAACAATATTAGTTGAATTTATAAAAATGATCCTGTTCAAAAGTTTACATACACTTGATTCTTAATACTGTGTTGTTACCTGAATGATCCACAGCTGTATTTTTTTTGTTTGTTTTGTTTTTTTTGTTTAGTGATATTTGTCCCTTGTTTGTCCTAAACAGTTAAACTGCCCGCTGTTCTTCAGAAATATCTTTCTGGGCCCACAAATTCTTTGATTTTTCAGCATGTTTGTGTATTTCCAACAATGACTCTATGTTTTTGAGATCCATCTTTTCACACTGAGGACAACTGAGGGGATATGCAACTATTACAAAAGGTTGAAATGCTTACTGATGTTTCAGAAGTAAAAACAATGCTTTAAGAGCCGAGGGGTGTAAACGTTTGAACAGAATGAAAATGTGTAAATTTTATTCATTTATTTTACCTAAAAATATATATTTTTTATTTATTACTGGCCTTTAAAAGCTACAGAAGATACATGTTTCTCAGAAGACAAAATAAGTTACATTTACTCTGATCTTCAAAAGTGTTCACCCCTTGGCTCTTAATGCATCGTGTTTCCTTCTGAAGCATCAGTGAGCGTTCTGTAATAGTTGAATATGAGTCCCTCAGTTGTCCCCAGTGTGAAAAGATGAATCTCAAAATCATACAGTAATTGTTGGAAAGGGTTCAAATACACAAAAATGCTAAAAAAACAAACAAAGGATTTACTGATTATGCAAGGTGTATGTAAACTTTTGGCCTTAAAGGAGAAGTCCGGTGTGATATTGACCTAAAGTGTGTTGAATCATGATACCGAGTGTGAACTTACCCTTCATAGTTCATTTCGGCTTGTCCACTGCAGTCCGAAATCTGGTGTTAGTTAGCCGATGCTAACAACAGGTTGTCAATGAGGGTGAATAGGGCATCGGACTAGCCATGTAAATAAATCACTGTTTTACACCATTTACGAGGCACAAAGTAGCTCCACACTCCATTGGTAGACTTCCAAGGGCCCTGACATTTAAAACGAGACATTGAGAACTTTGAAAAAGCACTGGTAGTTTATTTACAAGAAGATTTATCCAGACATTCCCCTTAGTAAAATTACCGGTCTTGAATTTAGTCACGATAAGTCGAGTGTTGAGCAGGAAGGAAACTACAACCTGATAAGTTGATAACCTGATAAGTTCCTTCCTGCTCGTCACTCGACTTATCGTGACTAAATTCAAGACCGGTAATTTTACTAAGGGGAATGTCTGGATAAATCTTCTTGTAAATAAACTACCGGTGCTTTTTCAAAGTTCTCAATGTCTCGTTTTAAATGTCAGGGCCCTTGGAAGTCTACCAATGAAGTGTGGCGCTACTTTGTGCCTCGTAAATGGTGTAAAACAGTGATTTATTTACATGGCTAGTCCGATGCCCTATTCACCCTCATTGACAACCTGTTGTTAGCATCGGCTAACTAACACCAGATTTCGGACTGCAGTGGACAAGCCGAGATGAGATATGCAAGGTACGTTCACACTCGGTGACTCGGTCACTCATGATTCAACACACTTTAGGTCAATATCACACCGGACTTCTCCTTTAACTGTATCTGGTTGCCCAAGTTTTTACTTCAAGTCCTGTTTTAACAGAACACTGTTGGATAATCTAATCAAAAGCCCAGAAGATCCAACTCCTCATGCAATCAGAGAGAGAACAATGGATTCCCAGTATTGCTCATTTCTCAAATGGACCATTTCCTTTTGAGAATGATAAAAAAAAAAATAATAATAGTAATAATAAAAAAGGAAGAGAGGGTGGCAGTTGTCTTTGGAGCACATGATCCACTCTCTCGTCATGCAGTGTGTTAGGGTTTGAGTTGCTTTAGAATCCAGAGGTTATGTTCAGTCACAAGATTTGCAAGAGAAAGAGGTCTTTGATTTACTTCTTACATTGAATCATTGAACCCGTTTGTATTTGTTTACAACCAAATTCTAGTGCTCGCTAAGCGATTCGGGTTCAAGACCTTTGGTCCAAGAGAGTCCTGTTTTTCAGGGCTGAGGTTCTGTTAGACTAACAGCACAAATTTGAATGTGATGTTGCATTATTATTTATTAGTTCACTTCCAGAATAACAACAAAACTATTTTTTTTTCTTCATTCAAAAAGAAATTAAGGAAAACATTCTAGGATTTTTCTCCATGTAGTGAACTTCAATGGGAGTCAACGAGCTGAAAGCCCAAATTGCCGTTTCAATGCAGCTTCAAAGGGCTCTACACGATCCCAGCCAAGCCAAGGGTCTTATCTAGTGGAACAAGTTTTGGTATTTAAAAAAATATAAATAATAATAATAATAATGTAATCTTCTTTCATTAGCTTGAATTCATGCATTACGTAGTCACGTTGGTAAGGTCACGTGACGTAGGCAGAAGTACCGACCCAGTGCTTACAAAGCGAACATGTAAAGAAAGTCAAACGCCCTTTACAAAAAAAAAGTAAAACAATGACGTTGGATGATTTCGAAGTTGAAGGAGAAAATTTGATTAGTTTTTCATCCTATACCTTTATGAACCGAAGTACAGACAAAGAACTAACCACGTGACTAAATACATTGGTTAAGTGAATGATTCATTGACTTACAAAAAAAAAAAAAAACCACTTGTTACATTGCTGAAATAATCAATGTTTCAATCTTTTGTTACTTGCTTTTCTTTAAAAAAAAAACCTTTATAGATTTGAAGTTAATGAGCTTGTACAGTGGTTTTATTTTACAATGTGACATAAAATCTGTTTCAGTTTTGTGATTAATTACACAGAAAAGTACTAGATGTATCTATTACAGGCAATGTAATGAGCAGCTGTTGCTGTCTGGTGGTTTACAAGTTTCTTTTTGCCAAATGATGTATCAAGACATAGCCTATACAGTGTTGCATACTGATTGTTATGTTCAACATTGTTTTAATGCAGGTTTCATAATTAGGAATTGCACCAAGAGCGGATGGACAAAAATCTACCCATCTTATGAGAATGCTTGTGAGATTGTGGAGGATGTGGAATCAGAAACCGAGGTAAAAACTTAACTACATGCAATATTGCACACATCCTCAGCAGGGTCAGAAATGAACTTTTCCATTGATTTCCAGGGGCATTTTTTACATGTGTGAGGGCAATTTTTATAATCATTATTATTAAATAAAAACCATTCTATGTTGTCTTTAATGTCAAACACTTAAATTTACCCAATTACTTTAAACTGTTTTCAATAACAATCGACTGTTTATTGTATCTAAATTATACATAAAAAACAAGAGCTCATAGGGCTGCAGTATTATGAAAAAAATCATTATTGTAGATTATTGCTCTTTATATTGCAGTAATGTTTTTTGTTCATGTTGGAGGCATTTTTGCCAAAAGCCCTAGTTAATTTCCGACCCTGATCCTCAGAGAATCTTATAGCCTTACCAGCTGTTCACTTTATACTTGTACTTGAAATGTTTTTTTTTTTTTTTTTTTTTTTTTGAGTAGAAATACAAAACAAATGCTGCACTATATATGCAAATTAAATTAAGTCACTTTTAGGTTTACCTCAAAGCTGCTGCTGACTTTCTTCTCACAATTGCGAGTTTTAATCTCACAATTCAGATTTTTCTTCTCACAATTGCGAGTTTACATCTTGTAATTCTGACTATTTTCTCAGAATTGTAAGATATAAACTCAGTTATAAAGTCAGAATTGTGAGATATAAACTTACAATTCTGAGAAATAAAATTACAATTATGACTTTTTTCCTCAGAATTGTGAGATTCTGACAGCAATTGCAAGTTATAAAGTCAGTATTGCATGATATAAACTCATAATTTTGTGCAATAAATTCACAGTTCTGAGAAATAAAGTTGCAGTTCTGAGAAATAGTCAGAATTGTGAGATAAATTTACAATTGTGAGATATAAACCAGCAACTGCAAGTTATAAATGCAGAATTGTGAGATATAAACTCACAGTTCTGAGAAATTATGTCAAAACTGCATGATATAAACTCACAGTGAGTTTGTATGTCAGAACTGCGAGACATAATTTAATTCAGAAATGTGAATTTATTTCACAAAATTGAGTTTGAGTTAAGTCAGAATCACAAGACATAAACTTGCAATTCTGTGAATAAATTAACAGTTCTGAGAAATAAAATCAGAATTGCAAGATAAACTTACAATTTTGACCTTTTCTCTCAGAATTGTGAGATATAAGCTTGCAGTTCTGAGAAATAAAGTCAAAATTGCATAATTTAAACTCGCAATGAGTTTATTGCAAGACATAAACTCACACTTCTGAGAAATTAAGTCGCAGTTCTGAGAGATAGTCAGAATTGTGAGATAAACTTACAATTGACTTTTTCTCAGTTTGCGACTTTATATTTTATAGTTAAGTCAGAATTGTAACAAACACGCAATTCTTAGAACATATCAGTCTTTTTTTATAACTTGTGAACTTTATAACTCGTAATTGCAAGATTATATCTCAAAATTCTGAGAAAAAAAGTCAGCATTGCAAATCTGTATTACGCAATTGTGAAAAAAAAACTCAGAATTGTGAGATAGTCGCAATATCCTTTTTATTTAATTTTGTTCAAGTTGGAGGCATTTTTGCCAGAAGCACTTGTTAATTTCTGTCCCTGATCCTCAGAGAATCTTTTAGCCTTACTAGCTGTTTGTCACACCCTTGGATTTTGAGTTGGTTTCTCCCATCCATTTCCCCCCCTGCTGTTTTCTGTAACTTAGTTTCTCTCTCATCGTCTGCACCTGTGTGTGATAATCAGTCTGTCTATTTAATGTGTGTGTTTACCCTTCTGTCTTGTTGGACCTTAATGTTACCTCCCTGTGTTCCCGTGTTTCCTGTGTTCCTTATGGATTATTAAAGACTGTTAGTTTTACTCCGTTGTTGTTCGTCTGTTCCTGTCTGATTCATGACAGAAGGTCCGACCGATACAATTGTTTTTGTGTGTTCCCCTCCGTTTTGTTTCCCGTTCGTTTTTCCGGTCTTTTGTTTCCATCGTGTGTTTACAATGTATCACCTCCGACCAGAATTCATCCTCCTCCAGCTGAAGCAGGGGGATTTACCGCTCGAGGGTTATACCATCATGTTCCAGCTTGTAGCTCACACCACCAGCTACCCGGACGACACGCTCTGTGCGTTCTATGACGCAAGCCTAAATGCGTCCGCATTTGTGGAGTGGACACTGGCGAGAAACCGATCCTCGTTCCCCGCCTGTTCCATGGAGAATCTAGCCGGTGCCACTCCGGACCCAGGGCCCAGCCAGTCACCACTCCGACCCGCGGAATACCTGCCAGAGCCCACCAATGACGGAGAGCTACAGCCCACCGCGACCAGCGAGCCATCGCCGAGAGGAGCGACAGAGCGGCTGATCGCCACGGAGCCTGAGCTGCACGAACCGTCAGACCAGGTGCGTGAGCCGGCCATAATGACCGCGACGGTGGAGGCTTCAGTGGAATGTGATAGTGCTGAGGACCGCATTACCCACTGCACCACTGCTGAGGGTGAGCTAAATTTGGATCTGGGACAAACTGTGACGAACTGTGAACAAGATTTAAAATATTCTGAGGACATTTTCATTAAACTCCCTGCACATCTTGAACTGTCTGTCAGTGTTAATTTCCCACCCTCCCTTCATCAGTTAACATCTTCCAATAGCCATAATGTTTCAAACATGCCACCACTGCTGTCTGTCAGTCCCTCTGCTCACCCTCAGCCCACCATCTGTGCAGTGGGTTCGCCGCAGGTCTGCCAGTCATCATCGGCGTCATGGCCGGAGGATCCCTCATCTCCGCCTTCAGCCTCTGAGTCCTGGACTCTGCCTCGGCCCTCCGACCCTGCGGCTCCACCCCGTCTCTCAGCTCCCTCGTCTCCACCGTCGCCCGTCGGTCCACCAGCTCCACCGGGCTCCATCATCCTTTTGGCTCCGCCCCGGTTTGTCGTCATCCCACCTTCGCCTCAGGAAACCGATCCTCGTTCCCCGCCTGTTCCATGGAGAATCTCGCCGGTGCCACTCCGGACCCAGGGCCCAGCCAGTCACCACCCCGACCCGCGGAATACCAGCCAGAGCCCACCGATGACGGAGAGCTACACCCCACCGCGACCAGCGAGCCATCGCCGAGAGGAGCAACAGATCGGCTGATCGCCACGGAGCCTGGCTGGAGGATCCCTCATCTCCGCCTCCTCCATCCCTCTGGCACAGCCTCAGTCCTCTGTCGCTCCGGCTCTGCCGCGGACCTCCGGATCTCCGCCTCCGCCGCCAGAGCCTTGGGTTCCGCCTTAGCCCTCCGGATCCTTGGTGTCGCCCAGGATCATCGGGAGGGGGGAGGTAATGTCACACCCCTGGACTTTGAGTTGGTTTCTCCCATCCATTTCCCCCATGCTGTTTTCTGTAACTTGGTTTCTCCCTCATCGTCTGCACCTGTGTGTGATAATCAGTCTGTCTATTTAATGTGTGTGTTTACCCTTCTGTATTGTCGGACCTTAATATTACCTACCTGTGTTCCCGTGTTTCCTGTGTTCCTTATGGATTATTAAAAACTGTTAGTTTTACTCCGTTGTTGTTCGTCTGTTCCTGCCTGATTCATGACACTGTTCACTTTATACTTGTACTTGAAATTTTGTTGTTGTTGTTGTTTTGTTAGTAGATATACAAAACACGTGCTGAGCAATAAATGTAAATGAAATAAAGCCACTTTTGGGTTTACCTCAAAGAAGTTGCCATCCTGTTTTTTTTTTTTTTTTGGCCTATTGCTTGCATAAAGTTGAGCGTTTTTCAAATTTTAAACACTGTCCAGAGGGACTTTGCACTGTTGCTTCCTTTGCTCTCAGACCCACTATCTGATTTGTTGATCTCTTTTGCACTTGAAAAACATCTCCTACTTTTTTATTCTCTCAGTTAAGACCACTTTGCTTTTGTTAAATATTGATGTAAGCAAATTGTATTCAAATAACCAATAAAAATAGCTTACTCACTTCAAAGCGTAAATAACCTTTCCTCTGCCTGGCAGTTCTCTTATTATTATCTCTTATATTATCTCTTTTTTTTTTTTTCTTTTTTTTTGTGTGGCAGAGGACTGCAGTCATATGGTAATGAGAATAGAGACAGTACTTTGAATGAAAAATGAGAGATAATATGATAATGTTCAATACACACACACAAACAAGCAGTCCAAGGTTAATAGATGAGCGTGTTCCTAATGTGAACGAGCCAATTACCAGTAGTTGAATCAGTCATACAAGAAGATAATACTCTCTCCTGAGTGCTAAATTTAATCTGTACCACTCTATTTTCATAATGACTTTCACCTGTGCCTACATCAAGGGAAGTAGCAATGGGATTGTAGGCGCACCTGAAATATAGTTAGTTGCGTATACTGTATTCCCAAAACAAGATGACCTGCTTTTAATATCAGCAATATCCGAAAAATACAGGATGCAAAGGTGGTATTAAAATAGGTTCTATTGGAGTATCAATCCATGAATTTAATAATAATACAGTAGATTTTAATTTTTTGATACTATTTATTATTTCATTTAACTTTTTCAGCATGACTATTTACATTTGCTTATATTTCTTGTTTACTGCACTTGAGGTTGTGGCACAAATACTAAACAACTGTATTTTCATTTGCACAACTCTGACCTGAGAGAATTTACAAAACACGGCTCACCTTTTTGTTACACTTCTCACAGTGGTACGCATTGGCTCCTTCGAGAAGATCCCCTTTGACGTACTGCTCTAAGGAGTCGAGGAGGTTTTGGTGGTTCCTGATGTCAACGTTCAACGTCGTGAAGGATTCCTCACACTCATACCTACGGAGACACACACGACACACGTATACGAGTAGAACAAATCAACATCCTGAGAATGACTGACAGTCCTTCACTTACCTGTGAGGACTACCCTGACAGATCTTCTGGTCCGCAAACGAGCCACCCAAGATCCTGCTGAGCATGGTGGGATGGCCGAGGGCTTTCAGAGCCTCATCCAGACTGTCCACCAGAGAATTGAAGAACTCCAGCGCGTCGTGCTGCTCTCTCAGACTGACTGGTTCTCCCCATAGCCTGCAGGAAACGTTTCAAACGCAGTTGTCTTACTTCACGTCGATTAAAGGTGGAATGCATTTAATTTCTGAGCCACTAGCCGAATGGTCAACCAAAAAGATACGCCTCAAACTCAAGCCAAAACAGCCGTCTCTGGATATTAAACTTAGAAACGAGAAAGGATTTAATCCTCCCCACAAACTACACACAAAATCTGATTCTGCTAAGGCTGACATACAATGCCATTTCAAAGTGTTCGACGCGCATTTTAAACTCCTATAAAGAGAACCTATACCTGAACTGTTTCCAGAAGCCTCTGGGCACGTAGTACTGCAGACGGGACGCGGCGAGGTGGCCGAAGATGACCTGCAGATGCCGCAGCACTCCGATGTTGTACTCCTTCCGGTCCTCGGCCTTATTGAGAGAGGGCTTGTCATCAAACTGGTGATGATAACTGAACACGTCATCCCTGGGGTCCACATTACTCTGCAGCACAATGACGTACATTCAGACCTGTTTCAGCGGACTCTATCTCTGCACTAAGGGCTTTCGGCACTTTTTACCTTGTTGTCCTGCTTTTCGTCTCCGGACATGTCGTCGTCGATGTCGCTGCCGGTGCCTTCGATGGCCAGGATGCCGTTCCGGATGGGCGGGATCATGTACAGCTGCTGAATGACGGAGTTCATGTAGCACGTGGCTCCCGCGTTCTTCAGACCCACGAAGAAAACAAACAATACGAACTACTAGGATCAAATCACAGTTTAATATACAGACAAATACCTTCAAGACTCAATAACTCCACGTGCCTAGATAGTACATGTCCGTGAGCGTGTCGACGATCTGTTTGAGGTTCCGCACGCAGCCGACGGCAAGTGCGACCAGCAGCTCGAAGCCGGCGTTTATAGACGCGGGACTGCCGCACACCGGTATGGCCTGCTCCGCCGGGAACTCGCCGCTCTTCACATACTGCAGGTACACGTTAGACGCCGGGAAGATGAAATCGTCGATCAGTTCCTGTGAGAGACGCAGACGGGTACAAATGAAGAGAACGTCCTTTTCACAACATATCTGTGTAAACCGAAAACGGCCGTTCACCTTTATCAGATTGGCGCCTCCTTTCTCACAGCCGATGTAGAATTTTTTTCTCTGGGGTCTGAAAGGCCAGCAGCTCTTTGGTGATGCCCAGATGACCCTCTAGAATGGTCTCTTCCACGCCCGTCTCTCCTGTCCTCTTCACCTCATCCTGAACGTCTGTGAAAACCAAAGGAAAGAGAATTAAAGCCGTCACTCCTTCCCGTTCCTTACGCGGTGAGTGAAAAGTGTAGCGGTGAACTCACCCTGATCCTCTTGAGCCAGTCGATCTCGTTGTTGAGCAGCACCTCGGCGTTGGGCAGGTTGATGTTGCTGTTGTACGCGTAGTTGAGTAAGTGGCGTAAGAGGGTGAAGTAATCGCCAGCGTGCTTTGCTCTTTCCTTAGCCATACTCTGAAACACAAGCAAACAATTACCACACAACCAGTGTCCAAATACGTCCTCTTACACTGGTGTTTGTGATGCTGTACTCACTCCCAGAACAGTGAAGAGGAGGGTGATGAAGAACAGGAGGGGTCTGTGTCCCATACAGCACCTGGTGGCCATGAGGAAGAACTGCTCCTGTGCCATCTGACGCACCGCTCTGAAAACACAAAGAAATTGTATTATTTCATCATAAATTGTTCATAAATTTTGCTGCACGCTGTCATTGGTTAAATCTAAAATCTGTTGTAATATCCATGATATTTCAGACCTTACGGTGAGACTGTTCTAGCCTCCATCCAGCCTTATACTCTCATACATGATTCATGAAGTCTGCAGATTTAAAATTATTAAGATTAAGATCCAAAGATCTGCAGAAAGCCCCTGGATAAAAGCCCCTTTTTTTTTTAAGTATGTAATATATGGTCTTCTTTGTGTGCTGAAGCTTTTTAATGTATGATCACTGCATTAATTCAAAGCACCTTGTGCAACAAGCAAAATAAATGTGTGTAAATTCTTTGCAAAATCAAATTGTCACATTCAGTTTAATAAGACTAAATAAATTTATTAACAGTCTTAAAAATAAAGGTGCTTCACAATGCCATAGAAGAACCTTTTTGTCTAAACGGTTCCATAAAGAACCTTTAACATCTGAAGAACCTTTCTGTTTCACAAAAGGTTCTTTGTGAGAAAGAAGGTTCGTCAGATTATTGAAAGGTAAGAAATAGATGTTTTTTTTAAAAGAAACTTTGAGTGAATGGTTCTTTGTGGAACCAAAAATGTTTCTTCTATGGCATCTCTTAAAGAAACCTTTAAAGCACCTTTATTTTTAAGAGTGTATACAGAAATTTGTGCTTATGTGTTAAGATTAAGCTTCAAGAGCAACAAAAATGTGTTGAAATGCACAAATCAACTTGAAAAGGCTTTTTTCTGTTATATCTCTTGATAAAAGACTGATATTTCTCTTGAAATTGATTTTACAACTCTGCCTTTTTTCTTGATTTTTTCTCTGTTTTAGACCACATATTACTCCACTTTCAAGCAGGTGTACACTGCGGGTTACGCTACGTCTTTGATTTCCCTCATCTCTGCCATCTTTGTGTTTACAGCCTTCAGGTGCATTGAGAATCCTTACAAAGCTCATGCAACCAAACACAATTTATAAATAAATCTCTGAGAGTTTAGTGACAATTCGTTGAATAATTTTCAATCTATGTTACTCTGCCCTGAACAGGAAGTTCCACTGCACAAGAAATTACATTCACATCAATCTCTTTGGCTCCTTCATCCTGCGAGCCAGTGCGATCTTCATCAAAGATGCAGTTCTCTTTGCTGATGAGAATCTGGACCACTGCTTCATGTCAACGGTGAGACTCGGCAGCTGTCACAGGCTAATGCAGAATTTTTTTTTATAGACGTCGTATCAACGAATAACCTAGTGCATGCTATTCAACATGTCAAAGCTCATTTCCCAGTCAATCTTGTGGTCAGTGAACATATTAGGTCACAGTATGATGCTGCAGCGTCTATCTGGAACAGCAAAGACATTTCCAAGCCTTACGCCAGTTTCTGTCAGCATAGTGACACTAGCTTCGCATTTTCTGCATCCACTTTCCCGCCCCTGTCAGTATCAACCGACTCATCTGTGCCTTAAAGGCACACTTTTCAAGATCTGCCTCCGCTAGAACTCACAAACACCTTCTTTGAAGTACAAAAACCACTTCTTACATAGCTAACACTCTTCTTCCCACTTCTCTGTAATGGCATTTGTGCTGCTTCTTATCAGCACTACTTAATTTATTTACCCTAAAATTGTACTGTGTTAAAATGTATGAGAAATGCAACAATATCATACTTTCATTTGCAAGTTTTAAAACTTGCTTCATGCTGTGGCAATTGCCACTCAGAAAGTATGTGTAGTTTTACACTGTATCTGCTGTTTAAAGATATGTATTCTAAGAACATACAGTAGCTCTTGACAAAACTATGGATTCTGACTTTTTTTCTCGCAATTGCGAGTTTTCATCTCACAATTCAGATTTTTCTTCTCACAATTGCAAGTTTACATCTTGCAATTCTCCCTTTTTTCTCAGAATTGTTAGATATAAACTTGCAATTCTAAGAAATAAAGTTGCAGGTCTAAAAAATCAAGTCAGAATTGCAAGATAAACTTAATTTTTTTTTTCCTTAGAATTGTGAGACAAACTAGTAACTAGTAATGAGATATAGGCCCAGTTTCACAGACAGGGCTTAGACTAAGCCAGGATTAGGCCATAGTTCAATTAGGGAATTAAAGTCATTTTTATAAACGTGCTTAGAAAAAAACACTACTGGCAGGCATCTTGAGACAAAACAAAGGCACTGATATATTTTAAGATCAGTCAGTCCATGTTTTTTTCAGTTAAAACAGCTCAGACTTAGACTTTAGTCTAGGACTAGGCTTAAGCCTTGTCTGTGAAACCAGGGGTTAAACTCGCAGTTCTGAGAAATTAAGTCAAAATTGCATGATATAAACTCGCAGTGAGTTTATAAGTCAGAATTGCAAGACAAACTTGTAGTTCTGTGAAATAAATTCGCAGTTCTGAGAAATAAAGTCAGAATTGTGAGATAAGCTTACAATTTAGATTTTTTTTTCTCAGAATTGTGAGATATAAACTCACAATTGCAAGTTATAAAGTCAGAATTGTGAGTTCTGAGAAATTAAGTCAAAATTGCATGATAAAAACTATGAGTTTATAATATCAGAATTGCAAGACATAAATTAGCAATTCTGTGAAAGAAATTCACAGTTCTGACGAGATAAACTACAGATATAAACTATCAGTTCTAAGAAATTAAGTAAAAATTGCATGATATATTTTTAAAGAGACTTCTCTAAAAACATTAAAAATCTTAATGTTAAAAAACTTTTGACTGGTAGTGTACATATACAATTACATGGAATGATACTCTAAATAAAAACCAGTAGGTGGCAGTAAATGTCATTGAGCCATTCATTCTTTCATTTAATTCATTAGATTTGTTTAAATTGTGATGAGTTTATAAGTCAGAAATGCGAGGCAAGTTCTGAGAAATAAAGTCAGAATTGCGAGATAAACGTACAATTGAATTTTCTTCTCAGATTGTGACTTTATATCTTACAATTGTGACATGAAATTCCGAGTTAAGACAGAATTGTAACATGAACTTGCAATTCTGAGAACATACCAGTCTTTTTCTGTAACTCATGAACTTTATAACTCATTATTGCAAGATTGTATCTCACTTATATCTCAGAATTGCAAATTTATATCACGCAGTGCTTAGAAAAAAAGTCCGAATTGTGAGATAAATAGTCACAATAACCTTTTTTATTTATTCAGTGGTGGAAACGGGCTTCCATACAAAACAGTTAAAGCACTAATACTGAATTCTGAATGTTTTCCTCTTCAGACCTCTTGCAAGGCAGCGGTGGCTTTCTTCCAGTTCAGTATCCTGGCAAACTACTTCTGGCTTCTGGTGGAGGGGATGTACCTACAGACTCTCCTAGCTCTAACTTTTGTCTCACAAAAGAAGTATTTCTGGTGGTACATACTTATTGGCTGGGGTATGTATCAGTACTGTAACATGTGCTTGGTAACACATTGTTATATAATATACAATATGATGAAAAATTACTAATTTATACTAAAAGTATGGTCACAAGTTTTGGGCATGGTTTCACAGACAGTGCTTAGGTTAAGCCAGGATTAGACCATAGTTCAATTAGGACATTAAATATCTTTTATAACATTACATGTGTGCATCTTGAGACAAAACAATGTCTCTGACATATTTTAAGATCAGTCAGTGCAGGTTTCTTTCATTTAAAACAGCCCAGACTTGCATTTTAGTCTGGGATTAGTTTTAAACCGTGTCTGTGAAACCGGAGATTAAATACATTAGAATTTTTAACAATTAAAAACAGTAATACACTAGTTTTTTTAAGAAAAGAAGTCTGTTTTCAACATTGATAATGATAAGAATCATTAATTATTGAGCGCTAATAATAATTGATCATTGATGAACAATGAATCAGCATATTATAATGATTTCTGAAGGATAGTGTGACACTGAAGACTGAATTAATGGCATTACTTAAGCATTGTGGAGTTGCCTTCTGTATTATGTTCCATTGGTGACACCTGTAGGCACGAGATGGAAAATAAATAGTTTTTCCCTAAACATCAACTTTTATAGCAAATCCCAGTATTATATGTTATATGAAACCTATTCTTGCCCTTCTGTGTCAGCATATTAACAAATATGTTTTACAATTTGATTAAATTGTATGTTTATTTAGTTCTGCTGTCTGTTTTCTCTAGGTCTACCAATACTGATACTGACCGTCTGGGTTCTAGCAAGGAATTTTTTTGATAACAGAGGGTAAGTCCTAAATGGATCTAAACCATTTAAACTAGCATGTGATATTCAATATTTGATTTATAGTGATAAACACTGACAAATGCATTTCTGCGCTGTTTGCAGAAGTGCAGCGTCTCATTAATAATCATAAACTTGTGAATGTTGCAGGTGCTGGGATGATACAGATGTTACTTACTTTTGGTGGATTATCAAAGGACCAATTACAGTGACTCTACTGGTACGTGTAGAAGTTACATCAAAATACAGTTGATTTGATCAAATATGAGCCCACATCTGAAATACAATGGAAAATGGTTGCAACAGAATTAAAATGACATCTGAAAGCTTCTTTTTAAATATAAGTTTCTATCTGAATATATAGCATGTTGATTTGTATTGTAAATGAGCTTTTATCTTCATCTATCATATTGAGTCACTTTTTTTAATCTACAGATCAATTTCTTCATCTTCATCAATGTGATCCGGATTCTTGTGCAGAAGCTGAAGTCTCCAGGAATGGGTGGCAGTGATACCAACCACTTCATGTAAGAAATAAAAAACACACTCAAAACAAAGGCAGCAATTAATATAAAAATGACAATGTTTGAGTCACAGACAATTGACAATACTTGTAGATCAGCTGCGCACATGCAAGTGAAGTAATGTGTTATTGTCATGTCAAAAAAGATGCTCCCACATGCAGCATGTTGTTTTTAGATTGTTTTAATTTAGTCGTTACACTATGGCGTTTAAATAGACTCAAAAGTCGCGCGCACGAAAACCACGAGCACGTGAATGAAGCAAGCGCGCAAAACAGACCCACAAGAGGAAAATAACAACGCGAGAGCGCATCTGTGCACCCGCGAGCGCACATTTGTACACCGCGAGAGCGCAGAACAGTATTTAGGAGCGGAAATGAATACTGGCGCAAGCCCCTGCTGCCTAGCGTGCGCGACTACTCAACACGCGCTCGCTCGCTCGCTCGAATTGACTTTTGACACTTTGAGGGCGGGGCAATGACTTTTGTCTTCCCACCTGTGATTGGTCATTTGTTTAATCAGTTTCACTCTTGTTTAAACATGTAGCAGGACTTTGTCTTTGTGTCCAGTGCAATATATTCAATATATGATATTGTATTGTACAATTTCGAAGGTACTTATTTTGTTTACTGCCTAATGCATGTAGATAAAATCATCAGTTAATAATAATATAATATAATAATAATAATATAATCCTCAGTTAATAATATAATACAGTATATAGATTATTTAGGCAACTCAATTTTTATATTTTTAATTCAGTTATAAAATGAGCAAAATACGTACAAAGTCTACCCATGAGACTTTTAACATTATTCATTTAATATCTTCATTTTAGATTATAAAATGCATGTCATCAAGCCATTACTACAGTATATATTAATTGAGAGGTAAACATGTTAACCTATTATTTACCTTATGCCAATATCTCCAAAAAGCACATGTAGGTTTACACTTTACACTTACCCTACTACTTTTATATTAAATGGTGATAACATTGCTGCTTTAATATCATGCATTATATGATCAATGTGCAAAATGATGTAATTGTCAATCTTTTAGAAAAGCAGATCAGTGTAAGTATAGGTAAGGATGAGAACAATCCTCACTGTCTCTTGTTGCAGGCCGGGAAAGGGTGCTTTGCAGCAGTGAGACGACCTTTCTTGCTGCCTCCTTATGGTATTAAGGACAATAATGCTTGCCATTGTGTTTTACCTCCTTTTTCTCCAACATCTTGGGGATTCTTTGACGAAAATGCTTTAAGGGGGAGGGGAGCCGGCAGATTTGTATTATTATTTTTTTTTTTTATTCAAACAGATGAAATATACAATCATCTTCAGGAGAACATTAACAATGTAAAGAAGATAGAAGTAAGAAGAGGATAAATAAAATACAGTAAGGGGGTATGTTGCTTAGAATAAGAAAAAAAACATATGTAATAATTAAAAATAATAATAATGTAAGAGCAATGAAGGAAAGCTATCTAAACCTAATCAGAGTTAACAGAAATAATTTCCAAAAACCTGACACATTTATTATTACTAGTCAAACAAAAAGATGTGAGCAATGAGTCAATCTCAATCAGAAAATGTGAAAGAGTGGGAATTGAGCCCATACATTTTTGCTTATGTATGAAGAATTTGCCAAACAAAATAAAAAAGTTGAAAATATATTCTTAAGATTTGTTGGCAGGGTCAGAGTAATAACAAATAATATCTTTGGGGAGCCGGCAGATTGTAGTTGATTGGGTTTTACAAATGACCAATCACAGGTGGGAAGACAAAAGTCATTGCCCCACTCTCAAAGTGTCAAAAGTCAACTCGAGCGAGCGCGTGTTGAGTAGTCGCACGAGCGCTCATGTGCAGTTGCGCGCGCTAGGCAGCAGGGGCTTGCGCCAGTATTCATTTCCGCTCCTAAATACTGTTCTGCGCTCTCGCAGTGTACAAATGCGCGCTCGCGGGTGCACAGATGCGCTCTCGTGTTATTTTCCTCTCGTGGGTCTGTTTTGCGCGCTTGCTTCATACGCGTGCTCGTGGTTTTCGTGCGCGCGACTTTTGAGTCTATTTAAACGCCATATTACACCCTCATGAAAATTCCCTCCAAAATGTACTTTCATTGTTTGTTATTAATCTGAAGTAATGCTGAACTTTCTGTATACTTGTAGGAGACTTGCCAAGTCTACCCTTTTCCTGATCCCTCTGTTTGGCATGCACTACATGGTTTTTGCCTTCCTGCCAGAGAACACAGGAGAAAACGCACGCCACTTTCTTGAACTTGGCCTGGGCCCCTTTCAGGTGTGTACAGCCCAGCATCTATCAAATTCACAGAATACTAATGCTCATCTATTGTGGAACTGTCTGATGTACAATATTTTGTGATATCACATTATATATGATAATTGTGTCATATATATGACAAATTTGTTCTCTATTTTAATACATTTTAAAATGTGATACAAAGCTGAATTTTTATCAGCCATTACTCCAGTGTTCAGTGTCACATATTCCTTCAGAAATCATTTTAATATGCTCATTTATTACTTCAATTCTTACCAATCTTGGTTGCTGCTTAATATTTTAGTTTCTAATGTGATTTTTTTCAGGATTTTTGGATGAATAAAAAGTAAAAAGCATTTATTCAAATTATAAATCCTTTCTAACAATATAAGTCTTTGCTATTTCAATTTAACACATCATTGGTGAATAAAAGTATTCATTTCTTTAAAAAAGAAAGAACAAAAATGAAATGGTTAAATAATTTATATTATAAATTTTTTAAAAGAGGTTTTTATTATGAAATTTCTGTTCCTTTTACATTTTTTATTTATTAAAGAATCCTGTAAAAAGTATCACAGGTTTCAACAAAATATTAAGAAGCACTGTTTTCAACATTGAAAATAAATCAGGATATTAGAATAATTTCTGAAGGAACATGTGACACTGAAGATGGGAGTAATGATGCTAAAAATTCACAGGAATAAAATATATTTTAAAATATATTCACACAGAAAACAGTTGTTTTACATTTAAATAATATTACACAATCTTACAGTTTTTTCTGGATTTCTGCTCAAATAAATGCAGCCTTCATGACCATAAGAAACTTTTTTTTTAAATATTGAAAATCTTGCTGATCCCAAACTTTTGAACAACAGTGTATGTAATGTATATCATTTATGTCAACTAATAGCTGCTGCATGTTTTACTGAATTGCATTATACTTTAATTGTTAATGCAACCTTACTGACTGACTGTTATAATGTGTTTCTGTACATCTCAGGGATTTGTTGTGGCTTTGTTATACTGTTTCCTCAATGGAGAGGTAAGCCACAAGTTTTACCTAATAGTAAATATATATACTACTGGTTAAAAGTTAGATTTTTTTCTCTTTTTTTATGTTTCTGAAAGATATATTTCAGTTACAGTTTATTAAGACCATGTGATACTGAATACTGGAGTAATCAGCTTTGGCATTACAGAAATAAATTTTATTTTAAAATTAAACTAGAAAACTGTTATTTTAAATTGTAAAAGTAGTTCACAATCACAATATGGGTTTTAACATAATTTATTATTAAACAAATGCAGTCTTGGTGAGCATAAGAGACTTTCAAAAACTGTAATCTAAACTTTTGAGTGGTAGTGTATGTGTAAAACAGGAAATAACATCTTTCTTTTAAAATATACATGCATTTGTTTGTCTTTTCAGGTACAAGGAGAGCTGAAGAAGAGGCTGTGGAAGTGGCAGACGCAAAATTATTTGAGATACAGTAAGAGAAGACGAACTCTCTTTACTGAGAGCAGCACAGTCACACAAATCTCAGTGTTAGAGAAGTCCAGCCCTAAGGAGCTGCCCTTAACTGAGTCCCACAACAGTGTGTCATCCGTCTGAAATCAAGCTTTAAAATTGATCTCATTCCCTGTTTAAAGGGTTAGTGCAGCCAAAAATGAAACTTCTGTCATTAATTACTCATCCTAATGTCATTGCAAACTCGTAGAACCTTTGTTCATCTTCAGAACACAAAGATATTTTTAATGAAATCTAAGAGCTTTTTGACCCTGCATAGACAGTAATGCAACTGAAAAGTTCCCAGGCCCAAAAAGTAGTAAGGACATCAATAAAATAATCCATGTGACATCAGTGGTTCAACCATAATTTTATGAAGCTTTGAGAATAATTTTTGTGTTTAAAGAAAACAAAAAAACTAATTTATTTAACAATGTCTTTACTACCTTTCTGGGCCTTGAACATGGTAGTTGCATTGCTGTCTATGCAGGGTCAGAAAGCTCTCAGATTTAATAAAAAATATCTTAATTTGTGTTCCAAAGATGAATGAAGGTCTTACAGGTTTGGGATGACATGAGGGTGAGTAATTAATGACAGAATTTTATTTAATTTTTGGGGGGGTTAACTATCCCTTTATTCCTGATTAACTCAACTGCCTGTAATTTTCCAGTTATCCTGAAGATCTTGATTGGCTTGTGTATGTGTCATTCTTTAAGGTTGGAGTTTAAGGACAGTTTCAAGTTTGTGTAAATTCATGCATTGTGATCAGGTTATAAAATGGTTGCTAAAACAATCCAAAGATATTCTTTTTTCTACACATTACTGCTGCTGATAAACAAGTCATTATTTATTCATAATGCAAAAGCACAAACCATGTTGTTTAGTTTCCTCTTCTAATTTAAAATAGATGCTTTAAACAGGACAGTTCACCCTGTCAAAAAAGAGCAGCTTGCCTTCTTTAGCAAACGGTGATCACAAAACTGATTTCTCTATAATTTGTATTTGTCAGTTCATAGAGATGTATGGTCTGCTTGGCTTGGAAGTTGAGATTGCATAGATGTATAGATGTTGAACACAGCTAACTGCCTTACTGTAAACAAAGACCTCATTTTGGATTCTCCACAAATAATAGATAACAATTTAAAGGTATTTTCATATATAAATGCATTTTCATAATCTTTTATTGTGTAAATTGTGTTTTAAGGCAGCATATTGCACAGTGCACTGGCCCTGTATGTATGGAGAAATATACAGTGAGGGAAAAAATTATTTGGTCCCCTGCTGATTTTGTACATTTGCCCACTGACAAAGAAATGATCAGTCTATAATTTTAATGGTAGGTTTATTCGAACAATGAATAAAAATCCAGACAAACACACTGCAAAAAAGTTATAAACTGATTCGCATTTTAATGAGTGAAATAAGTATATGACCCCTTCGTAAAACATGACTTAGTTCTTGGTGGCAAAACCCTTGTTGGCAATCACAGAGGTCAGATGTTTCTTGTAGTTGGTCACCAGGTTTGCACACATCTCAGGAGGGTTTTTGTCCCACTCCTCTTTGCAGATCCTCACCGAGTCATTAAGGTTTCGAGGCTGACGTTTAGCAGCTCGAAACTTCAGCTCCCTCCACAGATTTTCTAAGGTCTGGAGATTGGCTAGGCCACTCCAAGACTGTAATGTGCTTCTTGAGCCACTCTTTTGTTGCCTTGGCTGTGTGTTTTGGGTCATTGTCATGCTGGAATACCCATCCACGACCCATTTCCAATGCCCTGGCTGAGCAATAGAGGTTCTCACCCAAGATTTGATGGTACATGGCCCTGTCCATCATCCCTTTGAAGTGGTGGAGTTGTTCTGTCTCCGTAGCAGAAAAACACCCCCAAAGTATAATGTTTCCACCTCCATGTGTGACAGTGGGGATGGTTTTCTTGGGGTCATATGCAGTATTCCTCCTCCTCCAAACATGGCGAGTTGAGTTGATGCCAAAGTGCTTAAATTTGGTCTCATCTGACCACAGCACTTCACCCAGTTCTCCTCTGAATCATTAAGATGTTCACTGGCAAACTTTAGAAGGGCCTGTACATACATGTGCTTTCTTGAGCAGAGGGACCTTGCGGGCGCTGCAGGATTTCAGTCGTTTTACAGTGCAGTGTGTTACCAATTGTTTTCTTGCTGACTGTGGTCCCAGCTGCCTTTAGATCATTGACAAGATCCTCCCTTGTAGTTCTGGGCTGATTCCTCACAGTTCTCATGATCATTGAAACTCCATGAGGTGATATCTTGCATGGAGCACCAGACCGAGGGAGATTGACAGTTATTTTATTTAGCGGTTGAATATTTTCAGCCACGCTCTCCACATCAAGGAAAATAGGAGAAGCGTTGACTCCTCCTCCTGGAGGGAAGGAACCAGTGTGGGCTTCCTCATCCAGTAGGAGGTCAATCGATCCACCAGGTGAGGAAGGAGATAGGGGTTCACCCGTCTCCATTCCCTCTAGTAGATCGAGCTGCGAACCCCACGAGTGCAGCTGCCGCTCCGCCTCAATCGAGGAACGCTAGCGAAGGCTCCCTCCTCAAAGAGAGCCTTCCACCCGCAGTGGAAGTCGAGAGCTGACTGTGCATGCTCTGCACCCAAGCAGACCACACACAGACTGTGTGTATCCCCACCAACAATGAAACGTTGGCAGAGGGGCACACACCGTCTGTGTGGCTGCTCAACCGCTTTCTTAGAAACTCTCTTTCCCCCTTTTTTGGTTGACATATTGCTCAAATAAAAGTTGTGCAAACTGGCACAGAAAAACAGCAATATGTAACAGACAGACACACATAGAGCGCTCTCGCTGAATGACAAAAGCTGACGCCGGCTTCAAACGCACGTGCTTTGTACTTCCTGGTCGCTTATGTCACCACGCCTGTGACGTCACTCCCGTCATCTGATTGGTTGCAGACTACGTTCAGAGTGTGGCTCGCCAATGGCGTTCCCCAAAGCGTTTGATGACGCAGCTCGAGTTCAAAGGAAGGGAACTTGCTGATTCATAGGGAATCAAATACTTATTTCACTCATTAAAATGCAAATCAATAAATTTATAACTTTTTTTTAAAACGCATTTTTCTGGATTTTTTGTTGTTATTCTGTCTCTCAATGTTAAAAATAAACCTACCACTATAGACTGAACATTAAAAAAAATCAGCAGGGGATCAAATATTTTTTTTTCCTCACTGTAACATTTCTATAGGGCAAACAAAGTATTTTTCTTACATAACAGGTGTTTTCAAAATATTTTATTCATTATAAACCATGTTTCATTTGAATAAATCATTAGGATTTATTCAAAATTAAAATACTTAAAAATTAAAAAACACAATCAGGCTTAGTACAAAGAGTACTTACAAATTGTAAGAATAGATGCAAATTATGATTAATCATGATTTGAGTAGTTATAAGTATCATAATGAACAATACTGTTCTGAAATAGCCTGTTTAAGAATTCTTTGCAGTGCACACATCTGGAGCACTAGACTGTAAAGTTTCTTGTTTGCTAGAAATGTTACCTTGTTTTATTGTTGCTAAATATATTTGTAAATATGCTTGCTGTATATATTTTACTTGATGTACTTTGCCAACATTTGTGCTGTTATTTGGTGTTTTTATTACAAATATAAATTCTTAAATTATACATTTATTCATATTTTCATTAATAAACATTATTTGTTTGGAATTACACATATTTTGCAGGTAAAAACCCTATAAGCAGTTACAAACTGAGGCTGACTGAACTGATTCTATTTTTACTTTTCGCATATACATATAAGCCCATTTTTTATTTTGCAAAATAAGTTTATTTTCAGTCTATTTTAAGTTGGATAGAATATTTTTGCATATGGTGTGAATATTCTACACTAATGTCAGTTCGATAAATGTGCAAAAGTCTTAACCCCCGAACACCCCAAAATGTATTTTTTTTTGTTGCTCAATCATGATTTTAGACAAAAAAAAACTTTGACAGGGACCACAAATTTAAAAGCATTAATTTATATATCTATAAAAAAAGACTGTGAACTTTCTGACATATGGTTAGAGCATATGCTAAAAATGTATTTATTCTCTAATTATATTTAATGCTATGTTGTATATTGTCTTTTTAAGCTTGTGAAAATGTTACACATTTAGATAACTTCTGTTGTCTTGATTGGAATTGTTGTTGCTACATTCACCAACCTGCCTTAACGTATTCCGATGTGTATTAGCTTTGTTGAGTGTTACATGTATGGAGTAAATATTTTTATTATGTGCTTTGTGATGTTGTATTTATTATGGTAGATATGTAAATGCCCACCAGTTACCTTGATTGCCTAGTAATGACATTTTGATTTGAAAATCTCCGACTGTATTTTTCTACAGCGTTGACATTATAACTTACATAATCAGCTTTAAAACATATTAAAAGATAAGTTCACTTCAAGACTAAAAAATACTAATAGTTTACTCACCCCTATGTCATCGAAGATGTTCATGACATTTTTTTTTTCTTCAGTCGAAACGAAATTTAGTTTTTTGAGGAAAACATTCCAGAATTTTACACCATGTAGTGGACTTCAGTGGGGATTAGCGGGTTGAAGGTCCAAACTGCAGTTTAAATGTAGCTTCAAAGGGCTCAACATGATCCCAGCCAAGAAATAATGTTTAAAAAAATATTTTTAAACGATTTTAAAGTGGGAGGAGAAAACGAGAGGGTTTTTTCGCCCTTTTGAAGCTGAGTACACAGAGGAAGAACTAAGCGCGGGAGTTTCCAACGTGATTACATAATGTGTGATGACACTCATGCACATAGCAAAAAATGCAAGAGGAGTGTGAGTGGTTAAAACGTATATTATGCCGCGTTCCAAGCAACCCGTTAGCCGTGTTTTTCCAATCTTCTACCAGTGAAAGTGCACTCGAACGGCAGTCAAACCCGTGACTTCCCACCCATGAACTCGTACTAGATGACGTACTCCCAGTTCCGCCCTCTGTCATATAGCCCGCGAAACAACAATGGAAGCCCGGATGCGGTCTTTATGCAAGTGGCACACTGAGTCTGAAGGTGCGTTCCGATCGACAGGGTCCCTACGCAGTGTTCACTGCTCCCTACTCCCTTAGCACGGTATATCCGTTGAAGTGGACTTCGCTGACAATAATCGCTCATTTGGAATGCCCTGGAACGTCATCAAAGCAAATCAACGGCAGGTCCCGCAGATTATGATTTAACATAAATAAATATTGTAATTTATTTTACTTTCAAATTTAAATACATATAAAATACATATAAACGTATGTATCTAAAAAAATATAGTCCAAATATATGTTTAGACCGTTAATAGATTAACAGATTTTTGTGGTCTTATCTCACACACTTTTTTCCCCCCACACAGCCTATATTTAACTATCCTGTGGTAACATTACATAAAACAAGACAGAGCTTCACCTGGCCAGTTTTACTCTCATTCATAAAATACAACATGCAAATGTAACATTAAACGCCATAACCATTCATAAACACTCTAATTTGTATAATAATAACAACATTTATTGCAACCGCTCCATTGCAGAGCCTTTAAAAAACTTCAACGGCTCTGCTCCATCATTGGGCGAATTCCAAACGGCTATTTTGCGCCCTTCAAGGGCACTTCTAGAAGGGGACGCCATTTGTAGGGACGTTCCAAACGAAAGTGAGCAACTTAATCCCTTCACGAAGGGCCCTTCCAGAAGGCCGTTAGCGAAGGGAACATTCCATGGTCACTTCACGGAAGTGATTTCCGTTAGTGATCACGTTTGCGCAGCGTTGTCAAGGTAACATTTCGTCAGTCATTCCCTTCGCCAAGGGAGTTCCAAACGGTTAAAAGAGACAGAAATGCCCTACTCCCTTAAAATAACTCACTTCAAAGGGATCTGCCCTTCGGAGGGAGTAGGGCGTAGGGATGCGCACTTCCATTTGGAATTTGCCCATTACTTCTAACTGGTGACGCGGTGCGCAATGACAGTTGGGTAGTTTTCCCCGTCCACTTCCTGTGAAGTGAAGTACCGATGTTCCCTTATTCCCTATGCCGTTCGCAGTGCCCTTTGAACTGAACATGTTCGCTCCCTTCGGTTTGGAATCTCACTTAAGATGGCGGAATACCCTGTGAAGTCCACTTCGCAGTCCACTTACAGTCGAATGGAACGCACCTTGAGAAATAGACTTTAGGTTAATATAACGTTGCAATCAAATTAATAATAATAAATAGTAATACACACACGATTATGTATTACAATGTTATGTGTCTGAAACTATAAATATGTGCCACTTGCCTGGAACAAAGTCGTGAGTCCTAGTTTGAAGTCATGACTTATGGGCTAAAAAACCTGCCTGGAACGCAGCATTATTTTCATTTATTTATTTATTATTTATTTTTTTCACTAGACAAGACCCTTATTCCTTTTTTGGGATCGTGTATAGCCCTTTGAAGCTGCATTGAAACTGCAGTTTGGACCTTCAACCCATTTATCCCCATTGAAGTCCACTATATGCATGCAGAGAATTCCTGGAATGCTTTCCTCAAAAACCTTAATTTCATTTCGACTGAAGAAGGAAAGACATGGACATATCGGATGACACTGGGGTGAGTAAATTGTTTCTTGTCCCAATACAAAGACATAATTATTAGAAAAGTTCAACTTCATATTCACTTGTCAAAAACATTTAATGATGTTTCAAAATGAAGTCTATAATGTGCACAAATATTTACCATACATACATCCAACCGAAAACAATTTCACATCACAGTCAGTGACATAAAATATGCACAAAAAAACATAAAAAGCCAGCAACTCTCCACAAAAGCAAGTTAACATCATCTAGAACATTCAAATGAATCTAGTCATACTCAATACAAGTCTGTCAAACCACTGTATTATTAGTATTCTAAATACTATATTCTTGTTTTCTGTGATATGTTATAGTTTCAAATCAGAAACTAAGTTTCCACATGGAGTTACTTCAGAGTGAGGTGACATTGCATTACACTCCTCCATTCAAAACCAAATCTTCAATAAAACAACGTTTTATATATTACATCTAAATCCACAGCTTATTCTACAGTATTAGTTATGATACATTTTCACTTACAGAAAAAAAAAAGAAAAAACAATTTCTGTTGTGAAATATAAAACCCCCACACATTTTCATCTCCATACCCGTGTAACACACACAGTTTACTTTACTTCCCATCAGCCCGTTTTTATCTGTATTGGAAAATGGAAATCCCTTGTGGTGATTGCGGGCACCTGTGCTGAAAGCTTAGTGAATTCTGTTGAATGTTGTTATGAGGTATAAAATGTTCAGGTTTTCTAGTTCTGAATAAGTTTCTGTGTAGAATCTGTGCCAGCTCTGCAATCCCACTACTTTGAATGAGAGGTATGAGTGTTTGTTAGACCAAAATATGTCGTTTAAAATGTTCTCAACCTATACAAAAAGCACTCCCAGGCTATACAATAAAAATAGTCATGTGTTTTCAAGAAAGTGCACATGCTTGTTGGCCCTATGGGTAAGACTCTTATCTTCTCTTGAAACAACGATATTGCTGTACATCAATATAATAAGCCACCCACTTTCTTTGTGTGCTTTAGCGCCCAACAGATCACAGGAAAGCATGCATTGTTTAAGAGGAATAGGCAGCGATGATGAAAACTACACATTGAAACAACATTACCACCAAGAGCTCTTTAATCACACTTCAAATGACTTAAAATTCTTTTTAAATAAAACCCCATCTTAGGATCTGTGAAACGCCCACACTAGTTTCTGTGTTATTTTGACATTTAATACACTTAAAAGTATTACTACTTGTTTCTCTGCACACATTCTGTCCACAATGTATTGCTAAAGCTTGTTTTCTCAATGTGAAAACATTGAGCTGAGAGAAATATGAACGCAGTGATTGTGTCATTGAATTAAAGGGAGATTTAAAGAAGTAACATCTCATGAAAAGACAGTGTTTTAATTAAATATACAGAATATTCAACAATTATTACTCAGCTGTTTATTATTAGCTATTCATAATTATTTGTCATGTGCTAAACTGACATTTATTGAAATCAAACCCACCTTGGAAAAAGTTGAAAAGTGTCCTAGAGTAAAATGACGTCAGGCTAGGATTCACCCTCACTTTTTAAACAATTGTAAACACTAACCATTCCACTTAAAGTCAAATGCTCAATAATTGCTCAAAAAATCTATAATACACTGTAATTTTATATGTAAATAAATATTGATCATATAAAATTGTCAAATTTTTTTTTACCTTGTGTGCATTATCTTTTTGCAGTTATTGTTTGAAAACCAAGGCATTTGTTAAAATAATAATGCGTCACAAGGGAGAACTACAGTCAAACCCAAAAGTATTCAGACAACAGATATAAATTTTGGTATTTTTAACTAGTACACTATATTTCATTTATGCAAGTGAGGATAGCAAAATTCTTCATACAGTGTAAAATTGATTTGATTTGACACTTTGACCTGACCATGTTTTGTTACATAGATTAATTTGTTCTGACACAGTTTAACTCTTGAGTTCTTGTCATATTTTATTACCATTTAGTAAACTATAACAAGTAAACTGATAATGTGAGAATTGTTGAAGATGTCTGAATACATTTTGATTTGACTGTATATGTACTAAATTAAACTGGGAAGAAAAACTGTAATGTATCAGAATCAAATTTAAACCTAAGATTTTGGAATTGGTTTTTCATATCAAATTACATATCACACAAACTTTTTTCTTTCTTCAGCATTGCTAAAAGAAAATTGAAGGCCTGTAGAAAGAAAAAGGAAGGGAATAAAAACTAGCTTGAATTCTCTGAAGGCCTCTCGGTTTAGTGAAGCATAACAAAAGCACTTTTCACAGAGGGGTGCAGTTATGTGGTGCCATTTGTCTTTGTAAAACCAAACAGTTGTGCAAAAAAGGCACTTTGAAGAAGCAAAAAACATCTTCGTATGCAGTGACATCAATTGCAAATGCAAACTTGTACGGAAAATGGCGTCTTGGGGTCAAATATTCAACAAATCTTTGGAATCTTAAAAGTGCTCTATTTGTAAATGCTTCCATGACGTTAAATTACAAAACGAGCAAAATATCAAATATTATGAGTCAGAAAAGCTATAAGAAAAGCTCAGCTTTTAAGCAAGAAATTTAGCTTAGTTAAAACAAATGTATTCATTGATATAAGTGTAAAGGTTCATAATTCTTGCTGTAAATTCACTGTTTGACAGCTAGTGGTCAAAGAAGTGTGTGGGGGAGGAATCAACATGCATATCACAAATCTATTACACCCATATTACCTACATATCAATATGCCAAACGTCACGGCGTGAGATTTGTTGCATTGTCGTATTCTGACATTTGCTGTACTAGCGGCTGATAAAAAATAGGAGCATGTGAAATACAACAGGAATCAACTCATGAAAACAAGTCGACAAGTTTCGAACGCTAGTTTTGCTTTGCAAATGTTAGTTTTGACTGTGTAAAAGATTCAACACTCTGTCCACGAAGTGTCCCTAAACTTCACATTGATTTTCCTGCAGTCCTTCATTGTACAAGTAAGACATATGAAAATATTTACATGTTATATTAGTATTAAGAATTGGGAATCAGTTATTCATTAAGCTCCTGTGTGAAATATGTGGTTTCTTCTTTTTCAAAAATGACTTTTCATGTCCGACATCCCATCATGGCGAGGCCTTCATCTTGTCGACTGTCTTCATCTTGTTCGACGATGAACTATTGAGAATATTCGAAATATCTTGAACTGTCACTAATCTTCAAAGACAGAGAAACGAAAACATGAGAGACTCTGATATTGATATGTACAAAAATATCCACCTTGTTCAGCTTTCTGGATGAAAACATCCTAAATACTTGATTGCTATGGATTCATTATTTCCCCTCGGCCTGTAATGTCAAATCGGACTCCGTCCTCCACTATCCATGTTTGCTTGGCACACAATAAACCATTGGTTGCGATCTCCTCAGAGTTCCATAGCAAAAGCCTGTCATCTATGGACGGTTGATAGATATTACAGCTCCAACCGACATAATACGGAATCAAAAGATGAAACGACCTTGGATATTGACGTAGATTATTCTGTAGCTCTAGTTCTGAGGAGTTTGGCCTTCAAGTCTGTTCCTCTGAGCGCTCATGTGGCCGGTGTTTCAGCCTGCAGGCTGGACATGCGGATTTGTGAGCTGCTCTTGCTGAGGATGGAGAGCTGCGTGCCTCCGTTCACACCACTGCTAGCCAGGGACGGATGCCTGTGTTTCATATCCACCGCAAAGTACCGGTTCACCGTCCAGCTGCGCCATTTTCGTTTGATTTCTGACTGCACCTTTGGGGAGAAACTTCAGAGGGTTATTAAGCTGATTTGATCCTACAGGAGAAGATCTGCAGATCTCTTTCCATGCGGGTCATGGACAAGCTTGAATTTTAAATACAGCTGGTTAATAATTTATACGTAAGGCCAGTGTAATGAGCACTGCAATGGGAAAGGGCCTACAGAGACTTTGCTTTATGCAAATAGAATCCAATTAGGATTTAAAAAAAATTCTAGTTAGAATTTGTAATAATACAATTAGATTTTATGAAATTCTAAATATTAATAATTTTATAATAAAATCACGCTTTGTGACATATTCAATGTAAAGTGCCCACTGAGCCCACTACCCATACCACCAAACCTGTCCATAACCTTACGTGTATCCCACCTCAATAGGAGCAAAAGTGTTTTACAATACAATATGAATACAATAAGTACATTATACTTATTTTTTGACGTGAGTACATAGTTACGGTGGCCGAGAGAGGCCAACACGCTGCAAACAAGAAAACACATGCAAACAGAAAAAAACGACAACAAATTAAGAAAACATCTTCATCAGTTTGACAACACAGGCGCTGCAAATTCTCGCAACGCAAACACAAATACGGAAACGCGCTGCAAATTCTCACAACACAACCAAACTCAGAAACGCGCTGCGAACACACGAAGGCGCTGCATATAGCACGGTCCACAACGGAAATGTTTCAGGGGGACCTCAAAAAGTGACGAACCCATCTGGGACCTGATTATTTGTTCAGTGGCTGTTGGTCAGAGCAGAGGTGTTATCGGTGAACTATCACCTTTTAGTGATAGTATAGTATCACTTAAAGGTGATAGTGATATAAATAATCAGGTCCCAGATGGGTTCGTCACTTTTTGAGGTCCCCCTGAAACATTTCCGTTGTGGACCGTGCTATATGCAGCGCGTTTGTTAGTTTGCAGCGCCCTCGTGTGTTCGCAGCGCGTTTCTGAGTTTGGTTGTGTTGTGAGAATTTGCAGCGCGTTTCCGTATTTGTGTTTGCGTTGCGAGGATTTGCAGCGCCTGTGTTGTCAAACTGATGAAGATGTTTTCTTAATTTGTTGTCGTTTTTTTCTGTTTGCATGTGTTTTCTTGTTCGCAGCGCGTTGGCCTCTCTCGGCCACCGTACATAGTAGTTACGAGCACCTAATATAAAGCAGGACCTAATTTTATATTAAAATGTACATGTATGCTTTTCACTTGCAATAATATTTTAAAGTGTTTTTCTTTAAAATAAAAAAAAATAAAAAAGCTTGACGGACTTACCTCTCCATTAAGAAAGCAGTAAAGAACAGCTACTACAAAACCCTGAGAACAAAACAAGACAAAACAAAAAAAAAAGATAGTAAAAATGTTTGGTTAGCCAAAAGTAAGAAATATTATAATCTTTTTTAAGATATAAATTACATCTAAATATAAATATACACTACTACTCAAAAGTTTTTGAACAGTAATATTTTTAATGTTTTTTTTAAAGAAGTCTCTTCTGCTCACCAAGCTTGTATTTATTTGATCCAAAGTACAGCAAAAACAGTACAATTTTGATTTTTTTTAACTGTTTTCTATTTGAATATTTAAAAAATGTAATTTATTCATGTGTTCAAAGCTAAATTTTCAGCATCATTACTCCAGTCTTCAGTGCCACATGATCCTTCAGAAATCATTCTGATATGCTACTAATAATATATAATTTTTTAGAATTATTAGATGAATAGTAAGATTCAAACTTCAGCATTTATCTGAAATAAAAAGCGTTTGTAAGATTATACACTATACCATTCAAAAGCTTCAAGTCAGTATTTTTTTTTTTATTTAGCAAGGATGTTTTAAATTGATCAAAAGTGATGATAAAGACATTTATAATTATACAAAATGTATTTCAGTTAAATGCTGTTCTTCTGAACTTTCTATTAATCAAAGAAACTACTCAACTGTTTTTAACAAAATAATAATACATGTTATGAGCAGCAAATCTAAATATTTGAATGATTTCAGAAGGATCATGTGACTGGAGTAATGATGCTAAAATTCAGCTTTGAAATCACAGGAATAAATTACATTTTAAAATATATTCACAAGTAAAAATATTTCAAAATTTTACTGCTTTTGCTGTACATTGAATCAAATAAATGCAGTCTAAGTTTCATTTTCATTAAAAAGCTTACAGTTCAAAAACTTTTGACTGCTAGTGTATATAGGATAAATGAAGTTGGAATAAGTAATACTTTTTCAGGACAGATGGTCAATGACCTCAAAATAATACAATTTATGCATAATAATAAGAACTAGACTTCACATTTCAGTGCACAGATAAATAAATAAATAAAAAATAATGTCTCATTGTACAATTGTTTTAAGTTTCAAATATGAGGAGAAAAATTTAACTTCTACCTGAAAAGAACCAAGACCAAGTTCAAACACAAGTCTTTCTCTTTTGCTGACATCTTCTGGTGTGAAAGCAAACACGGTATAGTGAATGCCAAATAGAGGAATGAGGAGAAGAGTGGAGCGAGCCAGACGCCTGTCAATCACAAAACACAATTAATATCACAAAAAGACTCCACATCTGAATGTAATGTTGTTAATCTTAGAAATTGGTTTATATATATATATATATATATATAACTAACAGATAAATGCTGGACTCATTCCCTCCAATATCCGGAGACTGCAACTTCTGCACCAAGATTATAATGATCCCAATAAAGAGTATAAAGTTGATCTGAGAGTAAAGAAGACAAGAGATAATGTGTATAATTAATTCTGCCCTGCTGAGTGAATCAATACAACAATGCAAGAGTTTAACATCACAGTAAAAAGTCTTGTGAATATTTATGGAATATTTACTAGACATACCATGATAGAGGCAAGAACAGGACCCTTGATCACCCACCAGATGGCAGCATTGTCATTAATATCCCAGCATCTGCAGACGAAGTCAGAGATTTATCCAGTTTGACCAGTTTTATTTTGTTTTAAGCTTTTTCATTAAATAACATATTAATTATAGATATAATATATATTAAAACAAATCCGTCATCTTACCCAATGTTATCAAAATGAGCTCTTAAGACTGCCCAGATAGCCACACATATTGTTGGAGTACCTGGGAAAGCATGGGCAATGATATTTTTTTTATAGTAACTTTTTTTTATTTGTTATAACTACATAAGCTATAATAACACTGGTCTTACCCCATCCAATAATGGTGTACCAGTAGAAGTATCTTTTCTCAGGAAAGAAGGTCTCAACAAGCAGCGTAAAGAGATACAAGCCCTCGATGAACAGCCAGAAGTAGTTTGACAAAACGCAATAATGAAAAAATACCATCACTGCTTTACACTCCACCTGCAAAAAGACAACAAGACAAAAAAACAGAGTGAACAGCACATTAATAAAGTATTTATTTGATTTTGATTAACTACAGCATAGTTTACATTTACATATTCTCACTGGATAATTTGTTAAAAGTCATTCTGTTTTGGAATGATATAAAGTTAAGTAAATTATAATAAAATGTTCATTTTTGAGTCGACTATCCCTTTAAAAACAGAAGAGTTAAACTGTTGCACAGGGAAACATTCAAAGCACATTTAGGTAGCTGGCCAAGCAAAAAGCAACTGTGAGGTGACTACAGAGACCTCATTATCTGAAGCAAATTAAAGCACATAACAGCAACACAAACGTGTCATTCTGAGACTAATTCCTTCCTCAAAGAAATGACATGGGCAACCCGGGATGTTAATGGGCCCATCACCATGACTGCCTGGGTATTTGTGTGCAATGTGAAAGAGAGAGAGACTGGGACTCACGGTGTGTGTAAAGCAATGGTTGCTGTCCTCCTCTGCATATAAAATGCCATCTTTAATGAAGACTGAGATGGCCCTCAGGATGAAGGACACAAACAAGTTCATATGAATAAAATTTCTGGTGCAATGTAGCTTCCTGAGGGGAAAGCCAAACACAATAAAGAAATGTTACATAAAACATAACAAAAATGCATCCGATGTGTACAATGCCATTCAAAATGTTTAAGGTTTTTATGTTTTTTAAACAAATCATATGCTCACAAATGCTTCTAATATATTAGAAAATAATATACAGTACAGACCAAAAGTTTGGACACACCTTCTCATTCAAAGAGTTTAATTTATTTTCATGACTATGAAAATTGTAGATTCACACTGAAGGCATCAAAACTACGAATTAACACGTGGAATTCTATAAAATATTTAATTCTATATATACTATATATACTTCTGCACAACACAACTGATGGTCCCAACCCCATTTATAAGGCAAGAAATCACACTTATTAAACCTGACAGGGCACACCTGTGAAGTGAAAACCATTTCAGGTGACCACCTCTTGAAGCTCCTCAAGAGAATGCCAAGAGTGTGCAAAGCAGTAATCAAAGCAAAAGGTGGCTACTTTGAAGAACCTAGAATATGACATATTTTCAGTTGTTTCACACTTTTTTGTTATGTATATAATTCCACATGTGTTAATTCATAGTTTTGATGCCTTCAGTGTGAATCTACAATTTTCATAGTCATGAAAATAAAGAAAACTTTGGTTCAAAGGTGTGTCCAAGGTGTGTCCAAACTTTTGGTCTGTACTGTATTTTTGTATTGTATTCCTGTATATTTATTTCTGACAAAGATGATTTTTTTGCAGCCAGTGTCACATGAGCCTTCAGAAATTTGAGTTTATTAGAGTTATTTGAAAAATAAATCTTTATTAACAACATACTGACTTTAAACGTTTGAAAAGTAATGTATGTGCATATTTTTGTACATCTTGGTGTACTAGTTTAGTATTACATTACAATACACAAACTGCAATGTCCAAAAATCTACATACTAATTCAGTTCTAGCTACTAATTTCAGGGGCTTAACTGTATACTTTATAATTGTGTATCAAAATGCCTGTTAGTGAAAGCTCTCTAATAGCTGGTGCAGGTGTTTTTCTACACTTCACTAGGACAAATGTGTCTAAATTCTGTAGTTTCCACTGAAGATTAGAGATATAATGAACGCTCATGATCTCTTTCTTTCACCCAGGTTGACCTCTCACCTGAACCTACAGAGAATGACCATGGCAGTGGTGAGAGACACCAGTGAGGTGCTGTAGCCCACAGTATACAGAGCCTTTACTGACACATAGTACATGTCCTGCAAACAAAGAGAAGAAATGCTAATTATAGAAATATCGTAAGCTGAAAGGGGTTATGAATATTATGAGGTGTTACAGAATGAACAGAAAGCTGTAAAGGTGAAGGACACTTACTGGACTTGTTCCATTTTCATTAAAAGGGCAAACGTCAACGTAGTGAGGGAACATCTCTGACCAGCCATCCTCAGTGCAGTTACGACTGACCTTTCCAAACTCTAGAAAAGGTGCAAAAATCAGATACATTGTATGAAAAAAGATATATAGAGGTGTATCTAAATTTATACAACAGTTATTTTTGGTCCTTGAATCTGAGTGGTTGAGAGGAGAGGGATATTCTAGTGATATCACAACTTGTTTTACAGTTTGAATCACTTCACTTGCAGTATTTCTCACAGCGAGTGTCATGGTGGATGCCCAAATCCACTATAATTTTATAAATAATACTGTTTTTGTGTCACGGAAAGTACTTTTTGGAGATCATCAGTGGCATCAGTGGTTGGCTTTCATGAACCTGCCAAGAGCAGCCTTACTTCACCATATATATATATATATATATATATATATATATATATATATATATGTGTGTGTGTGTGTGTGTGTGTGTGTGTGTATATATATATATATATATATGAGAGACTTTACAAAAAAAATGTTGTAGTACTAAAATGACTACCTGATCCCATGACAAAAACATACCTGTGGGAACTTTTTCGCAAGACGTAAAATACGTACCAATAAGAGTATATCACTGTAATTTTCAACAGAAATGAAGACTAGAGGCATTAAAAAGCAAGCACTTGTAATCGTTTTCGTACACAGTTATGATTACGGCTCCATATGTTTTGCTTTCCGGTATTGTGCCGAATTCTGACCCCCACAAGATTACTACTGTAACAAGCTTGCTTGGTAGCTCAACCGGCACGGAATTGGACTTCAGACTTCAGAATCCTTGGGTACAAATCCCGTGAAAAACATGACTCACGATGAAAGAGAAGAAAGATGTGAGATTAAAAAAGAAGCTTAAACGGCATGTTTACGATTGTGTTTTTATGTCACATTCACTTTTGTTTACATTTAGGTGTAGTGCAGATAGTATGTTATTTTAAAATGTCACAGAGCCTTAGAGTTATAGCGCCTCAACGGACATTTCAAGTCAGAACTGTGGTGACACGTACAAAACCAACATCACATCAAACGTACTATATGTACGTTCATCTGTTACGGGGGAAAAACTAACACTCTTTTAGTGCCACTCAGTGGACATTTCACATCGAATATGTCACGAAATGTACATGCCACTGCATATTTTGCATCTTGCGAAAAAGTTGCTAGGGCTCAAATTAGCACAACCCCCAGTCCTAATGATATTCTGGTCTAAAGATAAGGATTCCCAGGCAAAAAAAAAAAAAAAACTTATTTCAAGGGAATGATTACTTAAAGGAAACTTGGTATTAAGACCCAGGTATGGCTTAATATAACATAAATTATGTCTCTTACTAAAATATATAGTAGAAAACACAAAAGATTTACGTTATTTAAAAAATCTGTCCTTTTTATACATTTTTTGGACTATGGGCGGCACCATTATTTCGATGATGTAAAATGGTTGCACTTGGTGAGCTACTGGCACTACCTGTCACTATTTTTACTGCAACACAACTTGGAGAATAAAATACTGATACGATGACAACAGCTACTAAAACAGCTTAAATGTGGCGATGTAAATAAGCAAATGCCGTACCATCGATTTTTCCCCATAAGGAGCCTAAACACCCCTGGACATTGAGTGAAATCCACGCTGAGAAACTCAGTGGCTGTGGCGTCATGACAAGAGTCAGCATGTTTACATCCTGCCAGGATGGCATCTAGTGTTTCTTGTCTCTGCCATTTGTAAGCTCTTCCATTAGCTGTGGTCTACTAAAAGCCTCAAAGGCATCAGGGCTAAAGTGAAAAGAACAAAGACGCAGGTCTTTAGGAAGTTTTATTTGTCCACAGACATCTTCCCATTCTTTCCTCCTCTTCTTATCGCTAAGAAAGCAGTAAATACTTACATCGCTTCCCTTGTTGCCCTGCGACTGAAAATTACAAGCAAAAGCCACACATAGTATCAGTATTTTATTTTCCGAGTTGTGTTGAGGTAAAAATAGCAACAGCTATTGGCAGTAGCTCACCGAGTGCAACCAATTCACATCATAGCAATAATGTTGCCACCCATAGTCCAAAATATGTATACAACGATGTGAATTTTTTAAATGACGTAAATCTTTCATGGGTTTTCTACTACATATTTCAGTAAGAGACTTAATATCTGGGGTTCTGTTTAAAAGCATATCTCAACAAACCCCACAATTTAAGGTATCATTCATGTACTCACCATCGTTCTCCTCACTCATCACTTCAAATAGCTCGGGACACGGCATCCACACCACTTGACCAATTTTCGCTGGCTGCCAGCAGGTGAGGTTGTCCCAAATCCATCGGCAGACTGGAGGATTAAACAAAAACACATCGAATATCATAGCTTTAAATCTCTGCCTAACCAACAAGTATATCTTATGTATTATAGCATATATGCCATGTGTTATTGTATGAAATTGCTCCAATATTAGGTTCCATATATGGTTTTACTTCATATGACAATATATTACATATATATGGAAATTTAATATCCGTAGATATATTACAAGTGTGTATAGGTCTATTGTTATTAAAAGTCTTTTAATTTAAAATGTAGAACTTCTGGGTTTATGTCAATGTCTCATTGTTAAAGTTTTGTGGTAACTCTGCCTCTGAACCAGTTTTTATTGGGGTATTTACGGCACCTGAGAATAGAACAGCCTAGTTTAAGATATATTTAGGTGTGCTACTTGACAGCCATTCTTATGATTTAGTGAAAATCAGCGCAAATGACAAGCGACAAAAATAGGCTTCCATCTGCTTCAATAAACCAATAGATTGTAGGAACTCAATCAAAACAATATAAAATAGAGCTTAAAGAAAATGCAACTGAATCAATAAACATCAATCAAGTTTTGTATTTTTTATTTTATTACATTAATGATTTTCCCCCCACTTTAAATATCTCTCTCTTTCTCTGGCTTTCTCTACACATAATTACATGCTGTCAGAATCGCTTTTGTGTTTTTTTATTGTGTGTCTGTGTATGTGTATATAAGCATGCAGAACATCTTAGCTTATTTATCCCTTCATCTATTTTTATTTTGGCATTGCTCTTCAATAAATCCCTCTTGTGATATATTCACAGGGAAAAGAGCCTTTCACAGTGAACCAACCATGTGATTCTAAAGAATCTTATCATCTCCATCAAGGATTAAGGATCCAAAGAGAAATAGTAAAGAGAGCAAGAGTGTGTGTGTGTGCTTGAAAAAAAGGCTGCTGATCTTGATTTGCATGAGCATAACAGCATCTGCCAGCTGTGTTTTCCTCTGCTCTCATCCCTATCATATGTTAGAATGTTTTCACAAGTGCTTTCGAAATATTACTCAGACATTCTTGCAAAGACTTTATTAAAACAGAAGAACTATAACAATATATTTTATCTAGTTACAGTTAGTATTGCAGATTTTTCTTTGTCCATTCCATTTGCATTCTTACATTCTTATTAGTAAGCTCCCACACAACGTTCTTTGCTGCAACCTAATAAATCGCAAAAGTGTACACTTTAAATTACATGCATAAATTCAAACAACGTAAGGTTGACATTTGCTTCTCGGTGGTCTGTGTAAATGTCAGACATTTATATTAACAAAAGGCCAAGTGTTTTAAATATTCGGCATCTCAAGCCAAGCACTCAAACATCTTGTCTCTTGAATTATAACAATCTGCAACAAAGACGCACAGCAATACTTTAAACACTCAGAATGAATTGTTTGCTTGGTTTATTTCAGTTTGGTTTATGTCTAACATTTTTGTAGCTTTATAAAATTAACATTCTAGAATCCTTTTTGTGACCCCAGCGGTTCTAAACCTTTCTGACTCCTTCAAAGTAAAAGGCAATATTTCGAAGGCCTCCAAGATATTACTAGAATTGCTCATTCTCAAGTTTTTTTCATTTACAGAAATGAACATTTTAATTAGTTTAATTAAATACAGTATATAGAATATGTATATATAAATATACACTGCCGTTCAAAAGTTTAAAAAAAGTTTGTTTTGAAGACATTTCTTATGCACATCAAGGCTGCATTTATTTGATAAAATAATCCAGAAATTTTTTTATTTCAGTGTAAAGTAACTGTTTTCTATGTGAATATATTTTAAAATGTAATTTATTAATTTGATGCAATTTATTCCTTTGATGCAAAGCTGAATTTTTAGCATCATTACTCACATGAACCTTCTGCTGCTTAATTTTTTGTTGGAACCTTTTTTTTTTTTTTTTTTACTTTTTTTAGGATTCTTTAGTAAATATGTTAAAAAGAACAGCATTGATTTAAAATCGTTTTTTGTAACAATATTATTTACCTTTTAAATGTTTGTGGTCAAAAAAATTTTATTCTTTCTTTTTTTTGAAGAAATTAATATTTTTATTCTCTAAGGATATGTTAAATTGATATAAAAAAAGTGATAGCAAAGACTTATATTGTTAGAAAAGATTTATATTTTGAATGAATTATGTTATTTTTAACTTTTTAAAACTTTTTATTTTTTTAACTTAAAAAAAAAGAATCACAGGTTCCAAAAAATAATAATAAATCAACATATTAGAATGATTTCTGAAGGATCATGTGACACTGAAGACTGCAGTAATAGCTGATGAAAATTCAGCTTTGCATTACAGGAATAAATTATATTTTAAAATATATTAATATGGAAAACCATCATTTTAAACTGTTTTTTCTGTATTTTTGATCAAGTTAATGCAGCCCTGATGAGCAAAGGAGAATTAATAATCTTTAATAAATTAACTAACTTCATAACTATGTAATTTCAGAAGTTTTAAATGAATGCTCTTCAATGTGACAAAGTTACATCAGTTTTCTAGTCTAGTGACTAGTTTTTTTTCTATTATTTTTCTTACAAATAGCCATTTCTACCTGATTAAATAGAGTAATAACATTTAAAGTTAAAATATAGTTAAAATAAAGTTAAAATAAAATGTAGAGCTTAACATAAGTAGAAAGCACTATATCCATTATAAAAATGTCCTTGACTTAGACATTTAGTCATTTCCATGATGTTTCCAGGTTTTAAAGACAATAAAAACTCTAGTTTTATTATATTATACCAGTAATATCATTTTCTTTTTCTTTTTCTTTTTTTTTTTTTTTTTACAAAAATTAATTTAAGATGAATAATTGATGGACCTCTGGCCGTATTGTCTCAATGCTTAAAGCAAACTGACAAGTATCACTCAAAAGCTGGCACTAAGAAGCCATTAAAGACCGACAACTGTCAAACACTCTTTATTGTCTGTCATGTTAGGTATTTATATCAATCTTATTTCCTCTGTAGCAGTGCCAAACACAGATCCGAAGGAGGAGCTTGTGCGTAAACAAGCTCCAGAAACTGGATAAAACCCACATAAAATAGCTGGGAATTGATGGAAAATAGCCCAAAAATAATACCACTACATATTCCAAAGCTTTGTCTGTTTAGTAAGCCATAATCTCTGCCATAGCACAGACTCACAAACAAATATTCTTTTATTTATAGAATAAGAAATTAATGCATATTATATCCATATGAACACAAACAAGCAGAGTTCAATTCTTTAGGGACGCAAGGAGGAAATTTTTCTTCCAGGGATTCATTGCACCGCTCACACAAAATGACAGATTATGATTTCTCTCCTGAGAACAGCTTTAATTACTTGTGTAAATTGGACACAGATGCCTGATTAGATAAAAGACAGGGCTGCTTGTCTTTGTTCTCCAGAATCTTCTAGAAATCCTGCACATCACTGCTTTCCATATTGCAGGAGAATTTCTGAGAGCTGACTTATGAATTATGACTACTTATGAAATAAATAAATGATTCAAAGAGCCAATGATCCAATCAGTGCTTATTTTCAGCAGCTAAAAATAGGCAAAGTATAATTAGTAAATTTGCCAAAATAATGAGATAAAGATGAAGCGATGTAAACAGTTTATTTGCTTTAAAGGAGACCTATTATGCCCCTTTTTACAATATGTAATATAAGTCTCAGGTGTCCCCAGAATGTGTCTGTGAAGTTTCAGCTCAAAATACCCCACAGATCATTTATATCATTTGAAAATGCCTTTTTTTGAGTTTTGAGTGGAAGTAGAAACACACTGTTTTTTCGTGCATGGCTTTTTAAATGCAAATGAGCTGCTGCTCCCCGCCCCCTTGTCCAGAATAGGGCTGTGCCTTTACAGCTCACACCTCAGATCAGAGCCGGCCCTCCCTATAGGCGAACTAAGCGGCTGCTTAGGGCCCCGCCGCCACTAGGGGGCCCCCACTAGTGATCCAAGTCATTACGTTGCAAAGCGCGTGGCTGTCACTAACCAAGTTTCCATCCAGTTTTCGAACTTTTTTGTTAATCGACAAAGAGAATATGCGTAAAATAAACCTGCGAAATTTGCTGTCCAACCGGCCTTTTACCGATAAAATGGTGTGCATAATGACCTCATCCCTAAAAAAAAAAAGAAACCGTGACATAAGATTTGGTGTATCGCAAAAAAAAAAAAAAAAAAAAATTGCCCTTGAGCTGTTTCCATACATAATTTCGCCTATATTGCGTAAATTATATAGGCTAGTAGCCTGTTCTTTATCCATTTGAAACAAAACCTAATACTAAATGTAAGTGTCAAGAGGTATTTTTTTTTTTACTTTGTTAGACTATTTACTTGATCATCAACAATAATCATAAAAAGGAGCAGTTGTATTTCTATCATTTTTTCTGATTAACTTTTAAATAGGAATGTTAATTTCGATTATTTCTCCTGACAACCGACGGTCATTTTTAACCGTTAACCGACAAGGTTATGTTAAAGTACAATTAAATGAAATTTTAATTAATACGCGGCTGTGACCCATAAAAAATACCTAAATTTGTTTTCCATGGATTAATTTTATACACGCAAAAAGCAGCATAAACAACAGAATGTGAGGATTCACATGGTCACGCACCTGCAGCGATTCTGCAAATGGAGGAAAACATTATAAAAGCTATATAAAAGAAACAAATAGATATGCAAAATATATTTTTCTAAATAAATAATGAATTAACAAAACGAAAAAAAACGTGAAACAATTAGTAGCCTATATCAACCTATGCAGAATTTAGTTTCTTTTTTCTGATGCGCTTTTGAGAAAGCGGCATCCTTTTTGTTTTCTTTTTTACAAAAGCAGACTGTTTGTTTTTAATGTGAATGTGCATAAATAAAATAAATATTTAGAATAGTTTGGAATAATGTCTTACTACTCTTATATGACCACAAACGAAGGAGTAGGCTATTGTAAGTTTCTTCCACTTTTATAAGGGGGAAAAAAATCAAGTGAGCGTGCTGGCGCCTCCTGCGCGCAGTTAAGCATTAGGCTACTAACTGGATCGACAACGCGGCTTCATTGTCAAAATAAAATACAGTCAAACATATTGAAAAACATGCTGTTTTATTTCCTCTCATTTTAGGACAAATCATTTAAATTTAATGGAACGATACTCATAACACAAGAACAAAAATATAAGAAGCTACTAACAAGCCAAAACGAGTTAATTTAAAATGTTGTACTTATCATTCCAATATCCACATAAAACAAGATTTTCAGAACAAAATGAATACATTTTAACTTGCAACGTAGCCTACTAAAGGAACATTAAATTAAGATATGTATGTTTGAGAGGTAACTTGTCAGTTTAATCAAATGAATATGATTTATGCGTTTTTTGAACTGGAAAACGGTGCTTTAACATTAGCAACACGAACAGGGACGCTGCCTCACATTTATTTGCCTCTCTACAAAAAGTGTTTCCAAACAGATTTTTGTGACATTTGAAGTATGGATTAAGAATTAATGTTCTAAAGTTAAACGAAAAAAGATTGTTTTGACACATAAGAAATTTAATCGACAAGGCATTTCCATCAGCTATGTCGAAAGCGCAAATTCCGAAGCTTTACATGTTTTTTTGTTTTTTGTTTTGTTTTGTTTTTTTTCCCACAAAAAAAATCTTTGGATGGAAACCTGGCTACTGGCAATACTCGATTTTTTTGCATGCTTTTGCAAGGCAGGGCCCCAAAATTATCCTGCTTAGGGCCCCCAGATGAACAGGGCCGGCCCTGCCTCAGATACTCTGCTAAAAAACATCTGTTTTGTTTTGATTATAATGTCTATCGTGCTGAAATCATGTGTTTTAAACCACATGGCATGTGAATACTAACCTAAGTTCTTTCATGTCTTATTGCGCTTAAACTGTCAAATACACATAAGTTCGTGTTAAAACACTCATGAGTTACAAAAACAGTTGGTTTTGTCTGTGAAGGTAAACAGCTGGGAAAGAAATAGCATGTTTATGTTAGACCTGTGTGGCAGCAATGTAATATACAGTAATTCTGGGCCTTGAACATGGCAGTTGCGATGCTGTCTATGCAGGGTCAGAAAGCTCTTGGATTTCAATAAAAATATCTTAATTTATTTTCCGAAGATGAACAAAGGTCTTGGTTTAGAACATAAGGGTGAGTATTATTGACAGATTTTGATTTGTGGGTAAACTATTTGTTTAAAGTTATTAAAAATTATTATAATTATAAAGTTAAAATCTATGTATTAAAGGGGTCCTATTATGGTGGTCCTATTATGGTGGTGCACTAGCACATGCTCTCATGCTTGGTGGTTTGATAATCATTATTTTTTACATAATTTACATTATTACAATAGCTTTCTCCCTAGGCTGGCACAAATGGCTCGATTAGTTCCGCCTTCCGAAAAACTTGTGATTGGTTAGCAGTCTCACTGCGTTGTGATTGGTGAACAGCTTAGACTGCGTTTCAGTACTGCTACACCCCTTCCCAAAGCAGCAAGTTCCATGTACAACTGCGCATTTTAAATATGGACATTTTTCTTACAAAAACACACTGGATCGCTAAAGGAGGCTTTCACTGAGCCCCCCAGAGCCATGTGAGGCACTATTATGGATCGACTTGTTTTGGACTGATAGAGAGAAACACTTGTCTATGCCATTAAGTCTATGCCGTTCTAAAGCTTGGGAGTGCCAGGATTATTTTTAATATAACTCTGATTGCATTCATCTGAAAGAAGGAAGTCATATACACCTAGGATGCATAGAGGGTAAGTAAATAATACGCTACAGTAGTGTTGGTCCTATAGTCAGCCTGCGAGATCTCTGTTACATTATATTATCATTATTGTGCTAATTTATTGAATTGTTTACATGCCCGAAACCAGCTCCAGCATGGAGTCTATGGCATCTACGGCGCGGCTCAGATGCAGCCACCGATGATCGTCACTCTAGTCAATGCTTGTGTTTACGTCAGCCGTGGCTCCGCATGTGTTTCGTCCCTCTATACTGCACACGTCAACGGCGCGGCTCCAGCACGGCTACCGGAGCAGTTCACGGACACTTTAGTCAATGCTTGCGTTTATACGAGCCGCCCTGAAGCATCTCAGAAGCAGCTGTCCATTCTACATCGCTAAAGTTAGGCGAATCCCTCACCTCGTCCCTCCCCACCTGCCAACGATTTGAATTTCCGTAGATGGGATTTATTTGAATGACCGCGTTGTGACATCATAGCTTCCGGAAAACAAACGCTGTAGTCCTAAGGAGCCGTTCGATATAGTTCTTGAAAAGGGAATTTAAAAAACGAAATATCTCTCTTTGGAGTGAACTTTGAGATTTGTAACTTTGTAGATGTGTTTTATGCCCAAACATACACACCACACACTTGTTAAAATTAAAAAAGTGAAAAAGCATAATAGGACCCCTTTAAACATTCAGGGAAGAAAATTAAAATTTAATGGAACTTAATGGAGATGTTCTTTTTGTCAGCTGGGCCACTCCCTGAGTTTCAGCTTATAGCTTATAACTGTGGGCAGCTCTAGTTTCATGTTACCACATGAATCCATTCCCTAAGGACAGCTCCTTGTCAAATCAAAATGTCAGCATTTCATTACTGACTGTGATTGTGACTGTCCAAAGGATTATGATCAGTGCCACATGCAGACAGCACCAGAGGGGTCAGTCAGTCAGTCAGTTCTGGAAAAGCTCTGAGCTTATGATCTTCCCCACACTTCCTGTGAACCGTCACAAGGTCTTAAATTCTCCAGCTTAGTCTGACAGCTTTAGGCTTAATTTCATCACGCATTTATTTCAGATCACTTCTAAAATCCATAATCTAAATTGAAACTGATTTTAAAACTTGTTTCTTATTATAAACATCTGCAAGCATGCTATATGTAGATGAATAAAACAGCAAGCTCTGGTAAATCTATTGCTTCACTTCACAGTTGAACACTAAGGCCCAATCCCAATTCTATTTTCTACCCCTTCGCCTACCCCTCGCCCCTTCCCCTTGTCCCTTGAAACAAAGTGTAAAGGGGAAGGGCTAAAATATTTCCCCTAAGAAATGGGACACCACTACAACACTGTTATACGTCATCATAGGTTGTCGCTAGTTCCTAATGTTACGTCAGAGGACATGTGCAGATGTTTATCACTCATTCCAAGATGTCAAAATGTTGTCATGTTTCAAAAAGTACAAATGTACGGTGTACGCACCGTTCATTCACATGTGGCCGTAAGCAAAACAAACAACGCATTATCACATGCGCGGCAAATTGCTAATCAGTGTAGTGGTGCCTGGAGAAGTATATGCTTCATTTGTGAATTTCGTTTTCAACTTTCTATTTGAACGCGTTCGTTTTCTGGATCCTTGGACTAAAATGTTTACAGGGGTTCACTTGTTTAAGAAATTTCTGATCGTAAAAATCAGCTTCTTTTTATTTGTAAGGTATCGTTTTTATTATTATGTACTGATTTAAATTACTGGTGCGGTAGACGTAGCGGGCGCAGGTGCATTAGGCGCAATCATCAAATACATTTCAAAGCAAGCCGGCTCCACGGTCCTGACTGCATAATCACTGCCTTTATTGGGTGTTTTTAGCGAATATTTACATTTATTCACATGACTGGATGTGGTGGACTGCCATGATTTCGGCGAATGTAGGACACTACTGAATAATGCGCATCAGAGGGGATTTAAAAAGTGGAAGTGTGTATACACCGTATACCTGCGTACACCCTCCACTACACCACCGTTGCAAATTGCCGTGCCACTGGTCTTTCATGTTTCTAACATGCAGTCAAGCAGGGCCGGAGTGGGACTCCTTTTCAGCCCTGGAGTTTCAAGCCTTAGACCGGCCCACTTTAGTTCACGACTGACTATATTAAAATGACGTCATTTCCAATTCAGTGCAAATACAGTAGCCTAAGTGTTGCTTCACAGTGAAGATTTATTTGAACAGTTAACACAATATAATGTTTAACAGTATCAGTATGTATTTTCTGTTAGAATTAGTGCTCATAAATATCCAAACCTTGAAATGAAAAAATATCAAATAAATACAAATGTATATTAAGCTATATGTATAAAATAAAGATTAAAATAAAATGTATTAAACTTTCTAATGACACTATCATGTCTTTTTCAAGTAAACAGCTGCTTTATAAGTTCAAATATTTTTCATAAATGAGAACATTAAAGGGTAAATGTCTAACACTACTCTTTGAAACATCACAATGTCCTTTTCTGCAATATCTGAATATATATTCTGTGCAAAATTGTTGAGTCCTTAAACACAAATAAAGAATAGAACAAGTATTGCACTGTCCTACCTGCCCATTCTAGTGTGTTGGGCTCATGACTGGTGCTTGGTAATGTTACGGGGCCTGGCTTTTCACTCTTAGCAGCAAACTGGACTAGAGGCTGCTGCTGCTGCTGAAGAGCAACAGTACAAGAAAAAGTTTGATACATAAACATGAACGGTGATTTGCAGACATCGTTGTTTTGCACTGCTCCTAACTAGCTTGACGTTAACCAGGGGCGGACTGAGACAAAATTTCAGGCCGGGAAATCTCACACTTATCCAGGCCATCCCACACCAAAATTTGAAACCCTGGACAACAATATTTTTCATTATCACATAAAGAAAAGTTGAAATCAACTGGGTAAAATAATTAAATGCTATCTCTTGAACTTCCAATTTGCCTTTTAATCTCTTTTAATCTCTCTGTCTCTCATGTGTGTTTACTTTTTAAACAAATTTTCTTGTATCTGTCACTTTTTTCATAAACACATCTCGACCTTTACAACCACCTATACAGTACAGATCTAAGGTTGGTCTTTTTTAAAGAAGACAATCAGCAGATTATTGCAGAAATACTGAGACCTTTTTAAAGACATGTTTTTGTCAAGATTGTAAAAAGTTGTGATTTTGTAAAATGACACTTGACATTGCTGCTAAGGGGGAGGAGACAGCCACCAGGATGGTTCTTGAGCTTCTAAGCTTTCAAAATTATATATAATTTATGATTATTACTAAAACATTTGATAGAAAAAAAGGGCAACAGAAAAAAGAGGGCCACTACATTAGGACCATGTGTTATTGTCGTAATGTTAAAATTAAAACAACAAAAATTAGCTACATCTTGAATATATATTTATTAAAAAATCTTAAAACTAAACATGTTTTGCATTATCATGGGTCATGTTTGGCCCTAAGGAAAATTAACCATGATATTATTGAGCCTATGGTAAACATAGTAACCATGTTTTTTGGGGGTTTTTTTTAGGATTGATTCCCATTAGTATAATCATAATTGTATACCATGGTGAAAGTATAGTGTAGCAAAACCATTGTATATTGTATAATTATTGTATAACTATAGTAAACATGTTTTGTAAAACCACCGTTAATTTTTATAAGGGTAGCTCCCTAAACCTGTTTTAAAACGATATTTTTTATAGATTAACATTTGTTAGCAGTTCAATACTTAAGTAAACAAAGACAAAACTACAATAGTCTGTTTACAGATGTAACAGACCTGCGCTTTAGGTCCTAAACAGGACAGATTTGTCTCTCTGCTCCACCTGGGCACTTCTACTTCAGTCTCGCGTCGTTTTGGCGGACGGCGGACGCGCGGATGCGCGGAGCGCGCGCGAGACGAAACGCGTGCCAGTCAAGACTAACCGATTTATGATTTATTAGAGTTTTATTATTGAATGGCTAATTCTGAAATAACCACTTTAGTACATTAGGCCGGCAACAAAAACAACAACAACAACAATATTAAATAATAATAATAAAAATTGGAGGGTAGCGGGCCAAAAATTCTCCCGATGGACAGTCCGCCCCTGGCGACTGCTGTGAGTGCAGGACCGGCCGGCCCACCGGGAATTCTCCCGGTCCTCCCGATTAGCCAATCCGGGCCTGCAGTCAAGTGTATATGACATAAAAATATATTTTGTAATATCGTGCAATCAGTGCTATCTGCTAGCAAACTTTAGCGATTTTTTGCAAACGTTTATTTACAAAACAACACCATAAACACAAACACAAGATTGAAGGTAATATACATATAACGGAACATTGTCATCAAAATCCTTATTAAAGGCAAAAATTACTTATATTTACGAGTCTGCTAGCTTGAGTGAGCAGCCATGTTGGAAATTTCTCTTAGCCCTTCGTTTGAAGTGAGGTCCTGAAAAATCTTCGTTTGGAGGGCTATCTGGCCCTTCCCCTTACCCCTACCCCTCCAACCAAAAGAGAAATGAGACACCCCTACCCCTTCACGTGAACGCGCCAAACGGAGGGGTAGGGCTAAGTGTAGGGGTAAGGGGTAGAATTGGGATTGAGCCTAATAGTTTTGCACTGCATAACAAAACGGTAACAGGCAGCATTTACTGTATGTGTGAATCTAAATGCATAATGTATAAGCAGTCTGACACATAATAAGTACCACCACCACATTACCAAATCATGATGAGGATTGTTTTTTTTTAGAAAATTTATGTAAATGTAGTATTATATGACTATTGTTTTCATTACGACAAAAGTTTCTATACGCTTTTACTATTTTTTCCCAATTAAAAATGTTCTTGGATGACTTCTTGAGACAAATTTGTCTCTATAGTAAATACAAACACAGACTGCAGTTCTTACCCAGTTCAGGTTCACTGTTAGGGTCATCCATGGCCATCCTTTCCATGCACTTCTCCTTCTCTAACTGAATGACACAGTCTGGGTGCATGCAGTAGATCTGAAAGACACAGCAATTAAAAGAGTGAAATGTTAGACTTTATGCTGTTTATGTAGAACTTACTTTTTAAAAGTCACAAAGTAAGTATTTGTTTGAAAGACGTATCTACACAGAGAGTATGCAGATTCTAGCAAGCAATAGGTTTCAAGTATGGATTTGTTCATAGAGCAATGAAGCAATGAACCACCAAATGTACTGTTTTGGTTGCGAGTCCAGAAAGTTTACGAGTGCAAGTTTGCTTATAAAATGCGGTTGTCGCATTTAAAAAAAAAAGTAGTTTACACAAAATAAAGATGTGCTCAACATGTACTCACCCTCAGAGTATGGTTCTTTATCAAAACAGATTTGGAGAAATTTAACATTACATCATATGCTCACCAACAGATCCTCTGCAGTGAATGGGTGCCGTCAGAATGAGAGTCCAAACAGCTGATAAAATGTCGCAATAATCCATAAGTAATCCACGCATGTCCAGCTCATCAATTAACAACTTGAGCTAAAGTTTGAACTCATTCTGACGGCACTCATTCACTCCCAAATTTTTCCAAACCTGTTCTGATGAAGAAACAATCTCATCTACAGCTAAAAAAAAGTACTCAACCATTTTGAATATTGATAATAATAATAATAATAATAATAATGTTTCTTAAACAGCAAATCAGCATATTAGAATGATTTCTGAAGGATCATGTGACACTGAGGACTACAGTAATGATGCTGAAAATTTAGCTTTGATTACAGGAATAAATTACGTTTAAAAATATATTCAAATAGAAAACAGTTATTCTAAATAGTAAAAATATTTCAGAATTTTACTGTTTCTGCTGTACTTTGGATCAAATAAATGCAGGCTTGGTGAGCAGAAGACTTTTCTAAAAAAAAAAAAAACATTACAAATCTTACTGTTCAAAAACTTTTGACTGGGAGTGTATAAAAAAATACCAATTAATTATTTGTAATAATAATTAGTTATTAAGTTAACACTGTATTTTCTTTGATAACAGAATAAAATCATTTTTGGTATATTTCTTTTCAGTTCTAACCAATCTTTTTAAACACTGGTCAGAAATTAACTAAATAGATCGCAAATTATTTGTTATGTATAAAAGTATGAAAGAGCAATATTCTCAAATTCAGGAATTTATGTTTTCAGGAGGTCTTATTTCCTTCATTGTCTGTTTTGTTTTTCTTTTTTGGACAAAGGACCCCTTACAGCCCCTGGGTCACATTAGATTAATGTCTGAACTTCTATAAAGCAACACTTTATCCATCAAGAGTTCTTGTAGCCTGTGATAATACATCAGAACTGACAGAGTACAAGGTCAGTTACTAAATAAACAATGACAGCAGCCCAACAGCAGCCAAAGACAGTGAGACTTTCAAGGAACAATGAATAAATTCAACACAATTATTGCATTCTAAATTAGTATATCTGTTTAAACCCGCTTCAGAATTACAGACAACAAACATCATTCCACTCTACATCTAAGTATCAAATGCATTTATGAGACGGCAACCATAAATATAAACAGTTTAAGTTTTAGATCTTTTATAGAGGCTAAGAGCTTTGGCAAAATATTGGTGCTGCTGTGGTGTTTTCTTAAAACCATTCTTTACTTTTGTGTAAGGAGAAAAAATGATATTCATATAAACCACTGCCCACTCCTTGCAGGTCTTGAATATTGCTTATCTTAATGTTAAACAGTTTTCAAATGGAGACAATATTACACACACCCACACACGGCACACAATACATTAAATATCTTCAGCCTAGGGTCGAATGACATTCTGAGCCAATCCAAACGTGTGCTCCTTCTTATCTCTCCCACTCAGTGTACGCTTTAAACAATCGCTCCTTCCTGCTTCATGTATTACCAAGCCATTCATCTTATATCTTAGAAAAACAAAAATGACGAATGTTCCACAGCACATACATTTCTTCACACAGAAGTTGGTGCACTCCATCTAGTTGAACAGTTGTAATAGATTCTATTGAATTTTGTTGATATACTGTTGGAGTACCTCTTGACGCTCACATGTATCCAAGCTTTATTAATGGATATGAGCAAAGACTTGTTTGTTGCTGTCAACTAGGTTACAGTTGTGTGTTTATAATTGTAGTTAAGGCCTAATAAACCATGTTGAGAAATGTTTATATATTAGAAATATTGTTTGGCAATCCTTTAAAAACGTTGAGATAACAGTGAAGGCCAAATATGTGAGAAAAATGATTTGCTTGGTTAAATTATAAAATATTAACACTTTAGGGATGGATTTAAGTATTTGAGACCCCTTGTGTCACAAATTGTTTTCAGTTATGAATAAAAATGGTTTATAAATATGCATGTATGAATTACAGAAATACAGTCAAGCACGAAATTATTCATACCCCTGGCAAATTCTGACTTAAAGTTACTTTACTTTACTTTACTCACAGGCTGCTCCCAAAAGATAATAAGACGATGTAAGGTTTACAATAGCTTTTATTTACATTTGAACAAAAAGTGGCATGTCCAAAATTATTCATACCCATTGTCATAGTCTATGGGAAAATACAAAGTTCTATACCATTCCAAATAGTCCAAGCTGTTTTAAAGCATCCTAATTACCCTGATTCAGAAAAACAGAAGCTCTCTGCTGTTGGTTTGTGGACAGTCATGGCTAAGACAACGGAGCTCACTGAGGACCTGCAGCTGCACATTGTGGCTGCTCACAAGTCAGGAAAGGGCTATTAGACCATATCTAAATGTTTTGAAGTTCCAGTGGCTACAAAGTATTATTAAAAAATACAAGACCCTAAGAACACCATCCCCACTGTCAAACAAGGTGGTGGGAACCCAATGTTTTGGGGGGGAGGGGGGGGGTTCAGCCGGTGGACCAGGGAACCTAATCACAGTAAACAGCACCATTAAAATGGAGCAATACATCAAAATTTTCAACAACAACATCAGGCAGTCTGCAGAGAAACCTTGGCCTTGGGCACCATTTCAGCACGACAATGACCCAAAACACACAGCAAAAGTGGTGAGGAAATGGTTAGCAAACAAAAACATTAACCTTTTTTCAGTGGCCCAGCCAGAGTACTGACTTAAATCCAATTGAGAATCTGTGGAGGGAGCTAAAGATCAGGGTGATGGCAAGGAGACCCTCCAACCTGAAAGAGTTGGAGCTCATCGCTAAAGATGAATGGGCATAAATACCAGTGGAGACATGCAAAAAGCTGGTCAGCAATTATAGGAAACTTTTGTTTGCTGTAATAGCCAATGAAGGCTTTTCTATTGATTATTGAGAAGGGTATGAATAATTTTGGACATGCCACTTTTTGTTTAAATGTAAATAAAAGATGAGTAATAAAAATAAAATAATAACATGCTGGTTGAATAAAAGTAACTTTAAGTCAGAATTTTCTAGGGGTATGAATAATTTCGGACTTGACTGTATATACATTTATATACATATATATAT
>NC_133372.1:28152113-28310019 GCF_049309525.1 Garra rufa
CATGATCAGGTATTGAACGTGTTTTAGCACCACTTTCAGGACATTTCACTTTGAAACTTCCTCGAAACGTGCAGTAAGGTAATTGCGATGTTGCAGAAATGTATATAGAGGCATGTATTTTCATGAGCCTGGGTTGTTTTTAGTCATTTTAATTAATTTATGATATTGCACTCTATCCACCTGCTTTTGGTTTTTCCTCATTTGTTAATGATAATGAAGGTTTATTTTGGCTGTAGTTCATGCATGTTTTTAAATCTGTTATTGCCTTCCATTCTACATGTCAGCAGAAGTAACATTGTTCATCCTGTAATGGTCATAAGTAAAACAGCTAACTGAGACAGAGCAGAAGTATAGCTTTCGTAAATATTCCATTGCAATGTCACTGCCAGCTTTTAGTGTTAACATAAAGTGAAATAAAACAGCATGGCCTTTGTCGCTTGAAGTACTCACTGTACCATAACTGTTTTGGCTCTTGGGCAGTTTACATTTGGCCTGTCTGGTGCCAGTGATCATTGGATGCCAAGTACCATCTAAGTGCCAGAGTGTATGTGACGTAAATTGCCCTTGGACGTTTGTTTCTCCTCAGCTGGAGGCACAGACAGTAGACCAAAGAGAGAATGGTTCTTCATGTAAACAAGGAAGGCACTTCTCGGCTCAGTTATGAGAGGATATACCATGTATGAAACAAGCAGTCATCCAGGAAACAATAAAAATGCCTTTAAATTTGACTGACTGTATGTGGATTATTTACACAAAGCAATAACAAGATAGAGGATGAAAAAGGACATGCGGGGGTCTTTTTTTTCTCACCCAGACCCCACCCCGCTATAAATTTCTCTCACGCTCTTTCTCCCTCTCTCTTCCTCCTTCTCCTGCATGGTGCGCGCTCTCTGTCTCAGACCTTTTCAGAATATTTATTTTCTGAAGCCTTATGTTGTTGTGTTGCGCTTTTCAATTCCATCATGTTTAAATCAGTGACACTTTTATGCAATTCAGGCCTATTAATCCAATGGATCTGCCTTGTTTGTAAAAGATTAAATGTGCACATAGCTTACCAAAGGGAGAAGGATGAGTGCTAAAAACAGGTGCTGACATTTTCTCACTGTGGAAGCCATTTTGTTTAGAGCACTGATGCGATTATATCCGGCGATCAGCAGCAGCAGAGAGGAACAACAAAGTGCTGGATGGTAAACAGGTACACTGGAAAACTGCTGCGGTACTTCAAAACATCATCGGATCTGAAAAAAAGAAAATGATAATAAAAGGTTTTAGATGCAAGTGAGATTGTAGTTCCTGTTTATTCCAGTCGAGTTTATGAGGCACTCAATCAAACTGTGTTAAAATGTCAAACCTCAAGAGCAGTGTATTTGCAACCTTGCAGGGACATAAAGGTGACAGTTCACACATGTGCGGTTTTCCTCACTATTGAATTTAAGTTCAGACCAATCAGATACAAGTAAAGAAATGCTATGTTAAAAAAAAAGCATGCCTCAGGGACTAATAGATTTTAACTTCATAGTAGTTGTAATTAATTGTGTAATTAAATGCTCTTCTTTTTAACGTTTTATTCATCAAAGAATCTTGAAAAAAAGTATCACAGGCTCCAAAAAAATTTTAAGCAGCACAACTGTTTCCAACATTGATAATAAATCATCATATTAGAATGCTTTCTGAATGATCATGTGACACTGAAGACTGAAGTAATGATGCTGAAAATTCAGCTTTGCATCACAGGAATAAATTCTAAAGTATATTAAAATAGAAAACCACTACTTTAACTTATAATAATATTTTAAAATATTACTGTTTTTTTTTGTATTTATGATCAAATAAACACAGCTGTAACGAGCAGAAAAGGATTCTTTAAAATACATAAAAAATCTTGCTGATCTCAAACTTCTGAACGGCTATAAGTAAATAATTCTATACAATTTCAGTATTGTGTGAAAAATATTGATATCTATTTTTACAGAAATTATGACTAGTAAGTTGTGTGATTTTCATCAAAATCATCAGTTTTGCCACTTAAAATATGAAAAACTTTTTAATTGCCAAAGAGTCAAAAGCATCATTGAAGAAAATGTTTGAAATGAGATATGAGAAGAAAATACATAATGTAAATATCACGTATGTAATTTTTTATGCATCTCCATTTGTCAATTTATGCAACAATATTCTTAATATATAATTTGTGCTTTTCATAAAATTCTAAAATTAATCTTAGGAAGGCATCTTCCATTTCATTCTTTTTTTATATCTAAATTACTCATTACCACCACAAAATGTCAACATCATTGTGGTGAAAATGTTATATAAAAATGACACATTTCTCTTGTGATGCATGTATATATATATATATATATATATATATATATATATATATATATATATATATATATATATATATATATATATATTGTTGGACATTGTTATAGCATACACACACTCTCATAATGATAAAAGATAAAAGATATAACATAAAAGGGGTATTACATTCTATTGACTTCCATTCAAACACTGCCGTTCAACAGCTTGTTGATGTTTTTTTTAATATGTTTTCTATGCTCATCAATGCTGCATTTAATTGATCTAAAATTCAGATAAAAACAGTAAAATTGTGAAAGTTCAGGTTTCTTTGATGAATAAAAAGTTAAAAAGAACAACATTTATATAAAATAGAAATCTTCATAACAACATAAACTACCATTTAAGTTTGTGGTCAGTAAATTTGTATTCTTTCTTTTAATTATTCATTTTATTCACCAAGGATGTGTTAAATTAATAAAAAAAAGTGATAGCAAAGACTTATATTGGAAGACATTTTATTTAAAAAAATATTTTAAATGCTGTTCTTTTTAACATTTTATTCAAAGAATCATTAAAAAAAAGAATCACAGGTTCCAAAAAATTGCAAGCAGCACGAGTGCATCCAAAATTAATAATAAAAGTAATAAATCAGCAAATTAGAATGATTTCTGAAGGATCATGTGACACTGAACACTGGAGTAATGGCTGATGAAAATCAGCTTTGCATCACAGGAATAAACTATTGTCACAGCATACAAGGAGGCAGAGACGGAGGTAAGTATAAAACATTAAAGGTGAGTTTATTGACAGAATGGTAAGTATTTTGCAGCAGGTTTTGAGGTGAAAAAACATTCTTTGAAACTGTAAACACATATCACAATGTTACAGTTTTTTTCTGTATTTTTGATTAAGTAATTGCAGCTTTGATACGCATAAAGGAATTCTTCAACAAACATTAAAAATCTTTTTAAAAATCTTTTGAACAGCAGTGTATTATTCAAAATTATTACTTGTTATAAGCTGAATTTATGCTTTTGGAAAAGGCACCACAGAGCATGTCATTGCAGTGTCCAAAGAAATTGTATATGCTCAAATTGCATTGCTGCATGTTTTAGCTAATTGGTACCTAATTTATATAAATTCATACAATCTCATAAGTGCATTTTCGTATGATCTGCCCGACAGATAGTTGGCTTTGGGGAAGGGGTTAAGAAACCTTACAAATTCTTTCATTAAAATTCATATTAAATCACCACCTTGTAAAACAGCTATATTTTCTCATCTGTACTGTAGATACAGTACTACACCATACACATGGCCACCAACTACACCGACCACAAACAGTACATGCGTCTACCCGAGAATATAGAGCCTATTATTCTTAAGTTGTTTATCCAAAGACCACAGCCTTATGACGCAACTCACGGTATTGCGTAGAGATAATTGCTGATTCAATTCTCAATCACAAACACCAATCTCATGAAGGCAGGGCAGGAGGAGGAAGGAGCTGCAGGGGAGACTTTGGTAGACTCAGATGGGAGAGTGAAAGAGATAAAGAGAGCATAAGTGTGATGGATGGATGGATGGATGGATACGTAGCTAGATGGAGGACTGGAGGGAGATAGGGAGGAACGAGTGGAACAGCTGCTCTGGAAACTGCTCTTGCTGTAATTAGTGGGTATAATGAAGCTGACTGGCTGAGAACTCCCCCAGCGGTGTCTCAAAATCACACTGAGACATGCTAGACAAGGATGCTTGCAAAAACAAACAAGCATGCATGCACAAAAAGTGACATTTACAGTACACAAGCGAAAAACAGACCAAACTGTAACCAAAAGAGAGACACATGCTTGCCAGTGCCAAAGCCGCAAATGGCAAACTTGGGTTTTCTTACCCCATTGTTAACAGAATTCAACTAAATGTCAAAACATCCAAAGAAATATAGTTGAGGAAATGTCCTTTTTTGTCTCTAGGAAAGTGTACGTCTGTGCATGTGTGTTTCCGCTGCCATTGAAGTGTGACTATGGGACTCGGTGGGTGATAGTATTGCAGTATTTGCACATGTGTGTTAGTGTCAACATTCCAGAGTGTGTGCTTAAGCTATCAGAGGCCACAGAGAGGCTGCATGCCTAAACACTTTCCTTTTCCACACTCCCCGGGGCACATTTACCATAGCAAATCCTCTCCACAAAAGGACATGCCTTTCGCAATTAGGTACAATTATTTCTACTGACAGAACAACATATGTGAGGAGGGCCATCCTGTTTGAGGAAACTGACAGGCTGGATGGTTTTTACCAAGGCGTTTTAATATATGATATTTCGTCTATATTGGCAAAATATTATGTGGAGTGTGAGTGTTAGCATTTGGAGGTCAAACACTGCTACTGACAGCTTGGCTAGCTGAAGGGCATACTTCAGGGACAGGTGGCACTTCATAGCCTACAGTATGTGACAGATCTAGTGCCATGCCTTAAGCATTTCCCTGGCTTTCAGGTCTATGACATCCGATGTAATTTCACTCCATTCTGGATTTAAATGTGATTTCTTTTCATATCGTTGAAGAAGTAATGACATTTGCATTTATAGCATTTATTTGAAATTGACATCCAAAAATAAAAATTCTGTCATTAATTACTTACCCTCATGTTTTTCCAAACCCATAAGATCTGAAGAAAAATAAATTAAGATATTTTTGATGAAATCTAAGAGCTTTCTGACCCTGCATAGACAGCAAGGCAACTATCACGTTCAAGGCCCAGAAAGATAGTTAGGACATCGTTAAAATAGTCCATGTGACATCAGTGGTTCAACTGTAATTTTATGAAGCTACGAGAATACTTTTTGTGTGCAAAGAAAAAAACATAATGACTTTATTTAACAGTACCACAGCATTCTGACGTAGAACATCCATCTCTTTAAGTTCATCGTCTGTGTAACGGAGTGACAGAGACGTGAAGCGGGCAGATCCATACGCAAGCTTTTATTATTACAAAACATGGTCAAAACAGGCAGGGTCGAACACAGGCAAACAGGTATACTGAGGGCAAGACACAAGAGTAATCTGAATAACAGACGAGGGTCGATCAACAGCGAACGTAATCCAATCCTGACAGACAGTCAGTAGATCATACGAGGGGCGAACAGGGTCCGAAACGGCAAGATGAAGGGTAATCCAAAACAGGCGAGAGATCCAGGGCAGGCAGGACAAGATAAACCAGGCAGGGAATCAAGGCCCGGATAACTAGACAAGAATACAAGACTGAACTTAGACTAAGGAAGGATTGGCTCTGTAATTGTTGCTAACACTAGGTGAGTGCTAAACGCAATACAATACTCGGCCCAGAATTATTGTAATGGCCTCATATTTATACAGATAGTGACTGGCTACAGCTGTGTACGTAATGAGTAAGGTGGAGCATGGGAAGTGTAGTCCAGGGTGATGTGTAACAGTCAGTAAGGCGTGAGAGTCAATGTAATGCACAGGCAACTTCTGGTGGCGGGCAGACTGGAGATCATGGACAGGATTCTGGTTCAAATAAATAAGGCTAGGCAAATAAGCCAAGTCATCCTTTCTGTCAAAATCTTCAAACATGTTTATGAAGACTGTTTTATGTATAGCGTGCAACTTTCTCTGCTTCTAAACAAGGTGCAGTGCATCCAGGTTCTATGTAGAACACATGGCTTTAATATTTTTACCCATGTGCTGGGTAGTTTTTCTGCACTCTAAAAAATGCTGGGTTATTTTTTTTTTTACCCAGGTGCTGGGTAGTTTTTCTGTAATTAAGCTGCTGGGACATTTTTAGAGGGTTATTAAATATCGGGTTCATTTTTTCTATCCATCCTCTGGGTTGAGCCTGTCTCAGATGAAACAACCCAGCTGTTGAGTTACAGTCAGAGCACAAACTTTATTGCATCCTCTACAGAAGAGAGCCGATTTGGTGTACTTCTTAAGTAATTTGTATACATTTGATTTAATTTATAAAGTTTTTAGTGTTCTAAAATTTTATTATTTTATGCAAAGCAACATACAAGGGTAAGATGTCAGTTAGCTGTGTCAACAGCGGACATTTTGTATGCTGGAAACACCTTTTGCCTTGCATAACATAAATTGATTTTATTCATTATAATACTGAATTTAATTTAACTTGATGTTAAAATATGTTCTCTAATTTCAGTACTGCTTGTTTATGGGCAGGTTATGGAGTCAGTCATGGCATCTTTCCACTACAAGTGAAAGGCATTCTGAGGTTCATAGGTCCCTCGACACAACGGCACAAGAATTAGCACTATTTCGTTGAAAAGTGGTTACAGAAAATGGTTGAATACACCTAAATTAAAATGCTATTTTAAATGCTATTTGTTAATTTTTTTTATTTATTTCTAAACTGATTGTTAAACGAGTTTAAATGTATTGTAAATTATGCTGTATTCACCCAAATCAATTCAATTTGTCATATTTTTGTCCTTGGGTGTTCTTGTTTAATAATAAATGTTCATCTTTTGATTATTGCTGTTGCCTCTATAATTCTGTGTGTGATTTTTACCCAGCATCTTGGGTAAAAACATTTAATCTAACCAGCTGGGTCAAAGTAACCCAAGCATGTGTTCTGTCCAATATTTACCCACTGCTGGGTTGCCAAATAACCCAAGTTGGGTTGTTTTAGCACAGCATTTTTCAGAGGGTAATACTCTTGTGAACACATGGCAAAGACTGTCACGGAAGAGAATAAATTGTTCAATAAAGTTGTTATTTTTGTTTGTTCTTTGCACCAAAAATGATTCTCGTAGCTTCATAAAATCATGGTTGAACCACTGATATCGCACTGACTATTTTAATGATATCCTTACCACCTTTCTGGGCCTTGAAGTGGTAGTTGCGTTACTATCTATGGAAAGAAAGCTCTCAGATTTCATTAAAAATATCTTCATTTGTGTTCCGAAGATGAACAAAGATCTTACAGTGAGTAATTAATGACAGAATTTTCATTTTTGGGTAAACTAGCCCTTTAATTTCTTTAAATGTTATATATACATTACCTACCCCAAACTTTTTATTGGAAGCATAGGTTTATACTGGTTTTCATTTCAAATGGACAGTCAAAGTCATGTTTCATGTTGTGGAGAAACTTTAAATCAAAGAGATAAAATCCTGAAACTCAAACCCAACGAGTGCAAAACTATTCTAAACAGGATGCTGGTGTAAACAAAAACAAGTCAAGCTAGCTCTCCCCTACCTCCTAAGGCCAGTGATCCAGCCAAGGTTATTATCACACTTCAAATGACTTTGCAGAGGTAATAAGGCATGTCAGTCTGACCAGTTGACAACCCAGATTTTCACTCCCCACAATAATATCTATCAAACGCACCCACAGCACAAAGACACCACAATGTTGCAATGTTCCAATATTGCTGTATAGCTGTATTAGATCTGCCCTGCGCCACTAGCTAGTGGTCATGAAGCTAAAGTAATTTGTCACAGCACCACTCACAATATACCCAGACAGGTTTAGTGTGCAGAAAGAAAGAGCATAAAGGCAGAATATGGTGGGAAATAAAGGGATATGCAGTGGATGTAACCATTTTCATCCTTGAGGATGGATGAAATCTGTCGCATATGCATTAGATAGATCTCTGGCCTCATTTCTCCACTGAATATTCCTCATAAATCTCATTAGAGTGTGTTAATTCTGAACTAGCCTGACCAATCGTGAACTAAGTCACTAAAGTCTGCACAGCTATATTTAGATTGTCAATTGTTGTTTGAAGAGGAAGGAGGGGGATTACCATTAGCATAAAGACACATTTCTCTTTTTAAAACACTGAGCGAATACATCGCGTAAATCAGGAATTAGGGAATTTGGAGTCTCTTTCTCTCTTCATCTTTTTCTCTCAGTACAAATCACAAGGGATTGCATGGGGTGACTTCAATTACTGTGCCATGAGCCCCCAGGTAACAGAGGGATTTGTTATTATCAAAGCGGCACTGTAGTGTATGTGATACAAGCACAAATCATTTAAACAGGGTGGCAGCGGCTGACAACAGGCTAGCAAAATGTGAATGTAGAATTTATGCCCAATGACAAAAAATGCTGAACACACGGAAAATAGTAAGGTGGAGTGAGCTAAATGTGTATATGCAAGTACATATATGCCCATATCTGCTAGTGTGTCACTGTATGTGAGATGCACACATTATAATACAAACTAATGGTATGAGACACGTGATAAAAAATATTGCATTAGGAACTGGGGGTGGGGGGGGGGGGGGGGTGAAAACTTTTTGAATTTGAAAATCACGGTAAATTTAACTTATTTTGTCTTCTGAGGAACATATAAGTATCTTCTGTAACTTCTGAAGGGCAGTACTAAATGAAAAAAATATATATTTAGGTTTAGGAACATTCTGTTCAAAAGTTTACACCCCTGGCTCTTAATGCATTGTTTTTCCTTTTGAAACATCAGTGAGTGTTTGAACCTTCTGTAATAGTGCAACTATTACACTATGAGTCCCTCAGTTGTCCTCAGTGTGAAAAGATGGATCTCAAAACCATACAATTATTGTTGGAAAGGGTTCAAATACACAAAAATGCTGAAAAACCAAAGAATCCGTAAGACCTAAAGGATTTTTTTTTTTTTTGAAGAACAGTGGGCAGTTTAACTGTTCAGAACAAAGAAGGGACTCATGAACAAAAAATGCCTGCATTACTAATGTCTCACCTCTTTTTAAAATATGTTAAACTAAGACCTCAACTCAATATCGAACACATATAAACCTGTTCATCTTGACTTCTTATATTATTAGCGGTGAGTGGATGTAACTGAACACCATATAATGTGGTGTAATTTTTAATGCTGCACTAGCAGAGGTCCATTGAACTGAACTGAGTGTAAAATTGTAAAGCAGTTCATTTGCACACACACATGCAACACAATAACTTGAGGGGTCTGTTTCAAAAGACACCAGAGAGCAACAAGAATAGAAATGAATACCGACATAACAGTTACAGAGGCTCTGCAGTGGATATTTTATACCATCCAACACAAACAGGGAAAGGAAAAAGGAAGGAAGGAGAGAGACTGATCTCCTACTCACTGCAATCAAATCATAGGTTTGTTTATGCCGAGTTCCTTCAAAATAGAGATCAACAAGTAATAATGACATCATTTTATGCTTATGTAATCAGGGTTATCAGAAATCACACCACCAGGGCTAGTAAACAAAAAAGTTGATTTAAGGGTAAAAGGTGACTTTACACATAGGTGAATATGTAAATATGTGACCCTGGACAACAAAACCACTCATAAGTAGCACAAGCAAAGACCAACAATACATTGTTTGGGTTAAAATTATTGATTTTTCTTTTATGCCAAATATCATTAGGATATTAAGTAAAGATCATGTTCCATGAAGATATTTTGTACATTTCTTACCGTAAATATATCAAAACTTAATTTTTGATTAGTAATATGCATGGCTAAGAACTTCACTTGGACAACTTTAAAGGCGATTTTCTCAATATTTAGATTTTTTTGCACCCTCAGATTCCAGATTTTCAAATAGTCGTATCTCAGCCAAATATAGTCATATCCTAACAAACCGTACATCAATGGAAAAAATTTACCCTTATGACTGGTTTTGTGGTCCAGGGTCACATATACTTACAGTAATATAATGTAATGCATTAAAATTAGGAATTAACTATACAGCAATGGGGTAAAGAAAAAAATGCAAAAAGACTGCTTAAAATGTGGTTAATTTGTGTATATATAAAATTCAACTCACTGAACACAATTTATATATACATATTTCAAGAATTTCTGCAATACATGAATTGGATTTAAAGTATTAGGTTTATATATTATATATATAATGTATGTATATATATTTCCCTATAAGTTGGTGCTGCCATTTTGTGGCATAATCATCGCACTATAGTTTGGGTGTGGCGTGGCTATAGCAAAAAGGTTTCAACATTTATAATTCATGCAGAATCAGTACAATCAAAGTGTTGTAAGTCATTGACTATTAATGTAGCAATAACGTGAAAAGAGCTCATCATATATAATACAGTGGACAAATTCTGCGTTCTGCTGAACTGTAAATTAAAAACATTTATTGGCTAATAATGCTTTAAGTTGTGTTAGGCTATATTATACAAGCTCTCTTACTAACGTGTTTTAATGACAACATGAGCTGCAGCTCCATGACAGTGGTCTGTCCTTAAAGCGAGGCGATGTTGCACGCTGGACTTGTGTTTTCTTTTCTTTTTTTAGCTTTTAATGCACTTGGTTTTATTATAAGGAAAGCACATTGCCTTTAAACTGTATATTGAACAATTAATAATTCCTGCAAACCCCACAAATCCCAGCTGGCTGCTATTACTAAACATACAGTAGAAACCGCAGACCGTCTTCAAACCACTCTCCAACCAACCTTATTAAATAGCATTTCGCCTAGCAATTCCATAGAAAAATGTTTAATATAAAAACTGACATATAAAATGGAAATATTCGCTCTATAATTCATCCATACGAGAGCTATTGATCCACAGTACATTCCATTTAATTACAGGCTACACATGCAGCAAAAGAAATCATATGCGTTTCGATACAGAATTCACTAAATGGTCACTGCAAGAATAAACAGTATACAATGAATCATGAATCTTACTGTCCCAGAAGGCTGGAGGGTCTCGCAAAAGGACGTATCAACACGATGCAGAATGCAGAGTGTCTCTCGCTGTCAGTCACAGGCGTTGTAACTGCTGCGGCGAGCGCTGGTGCACAAACATTTCCTCAAGACGCCCCGAAAAACTTCTGCGGACAAGTAGTGTGTGTGTGTGTGTGTGTGTGTGTGTGTGTGTGTGTGTGTGTCTCTCTCTCTCTCTCTCTCTCTCTCTCTCTCTCTCTCTCTCTCTCTCTCTCTCTCTCTCTCTCTCAAAGATGAACGAGGGAACAATAAGGCAATGAATGAAAAATACACGCATACGAATACACAGAAAAGCCACGCTTTGAAGTAAAAGATGTAGTCTGGAAATAACTCGCTATTTTCTATATTGTTGTAACAGTCCGCTGCTGAGCGGTTATTCGCGCAGACTCACAATGATCCCTGATATGCGCTGCGCATTTAGATGAACCCCTTCAAACACCCCCATTTCTCTCTCTCTTTCTCTCTCTGTCCCTCTCTAGTTTTTTTAAGGCTGCAGTGAGTCCAGTCCAAAAATAAAGCTCTACTAAAAAATGTCAAAAAATCAGTGGTCTGAAAAGTCAAAGGTGTGGGTAGATCATAAAATATTGTTTTTTACACACATACACATGCATAGGCCTATATGTTTCAACAAGTCAAAAAATGAGAACAGAATTAGCTCTCGCGTGATGAGGTAACCATAGCAACCATTGCTGATCGCGGATAAACCGGGTTTTTTTAGGTTCCCTATTGGGCAGTTAGACAAAAGTTCTGTGATTTATCACTTTATACATACTGTATCACAACTAAAACCACAAATATATAATTTACTAGTATTTATCTTAGACATTTTATCGTCTAATGTCAATGTTAATTTGAAGTCCAATACCAACGTCAGCTGACGTTGATAATTTGTTGTTTTTAGGTTGTATAACCCATATATATATGTATAGACCATTTCAAGCGCTATTCGGCGGCTTAAGGAAGTGACGTCATTGGTCCCAGGACGTTTCCGGTTAGTGATCCAGCGCATTCAAAACAATGGCGAGAAGCGCTTTATGAACAGTGGGATTGCGGTCATATATATACAAACATCCTGCTTAAATGTCTAAATTAAAATTAGATCCTTGTCGTTCGGTGGTTGTGTGCTCCCTCTTGGGCGGTACTAACATTCTGAGACGTGTTTAACGGTAGATTTCCGCGAAACGTACCCGTGTTGCGGCAGTGAAGGAGAAGGCTGGATAACAACAAGCAACTCTAGGATATACAGCGCACATTTCGATTCAGGCAAGTAAATATCGTTTTTAATTAATCGGTTTATTTTATTTGTATTTGTATTACGTTAACTCTTCAAGTATGATGCTGCATAATTTAAAGTAGCATTTTGTCATTGTTTACATATGCATCTAGCTTTCGTGTGTAACGTTAATGAAAAAAGGCAAGTTTTTTATTTCTGTTTTATTTCTGTTTTATTGCTAAGTGTTATGTGGGTTAAATTCATATTAGTCGTCTAGTTATTTTGTCAGTTGACAAATGCAGTGAGTAACATGAAAGTACGTGAATGTCGTATTGTGTAACAGTTAACGGCAGTAGTTTACAAAACGTAATGTTTATGGTAAATATTATTTTCCATCACATAAGCTTTGGTAATGTTAATTCCAAGATGTACTGACGTATTAAGCAATAATAGCATTATTATTTTTTTATATTGTGCATTATATTAAATGATTGTTTTTCTACTTTTATCCTTATATAATGTAAACAAAATTTATACAGGTGATTTCTAATATAATTTGTTTCTTAGTCTAGGAAGCATTTTGATGTAAGCAGTTGTAAATATGCAGCAGGGTCACTAAATCTGACAATACAGTGTAATACTGAAATCTGTTAGCTCCCTGTAATTCCCATAGAATTGGTTAAATGTTATATACATTTTCATAATGATGGCTAATATCCTTTGTTTTGTTTTCTAGAAAGTATTCTAAACTGATGTAAACAGTTGCAGAAATACAGAAGGGTCACCAAATCTGAGAAGGCAGGGTAAGGAGAGCCATCATCTGTAGACACCCAAGGACAGCTGATCATCCTGCAGTGACAAACCACATCTGACCATATCAACACCCAGATGTGATTGAGAACTTGAGTGTAGTATTCAGTAATTTAGTGTAGTACTTAAAGCGACTGATGACCAGGCCAGATACAGACTGCTGCTGCTTTTGATATTTGTTCCCCCTTTGTACTCCATTTCAGTTCAAATGTTGTTTCAGTTGTTGTTGTTTCATTTGTTGAAGCATTTTATGTTCATACAAATATTTACATATCAATACATGTGCTGGAAATAAAAACAGTTGAAAGTGAGAGAATGCTTTTTGTTTATATACAGTACTGGTCAAAAGTTTGGACAAAGTAGTTTTTTTTATGTTTTTGAAATAAGTATTTTATGTTTATTAACATGATTAATTATTTAAATGATTTCTATTATAAAAAATATGTTGTGCAAAGCTGAATTAGCATCAGCCTTTACATTACACCAGTATTCATTTTCACATGAATATATATATATATATATAAAATTTGTGTGGGCGTGAACAGTAAATACGTGCATAAAAACATATATGAATGCTTTATGTGTGTTTGTGTGTGCATTTATTAATCTGCAGATATACAGTTTTATGTAAAACACGTTAGCCAGCATTGAATTGCGACGATCTTGTTTATTTGTGATCACATGATGACTCGGAGCATTCATACCCTCCACTTGCACTGTTCCACAGCAACAAACTTGACCAAACTAACGTTGAACACACGTTGAAATGAATTCAACACGTAATAATAGCATCGAGCGCTTAGTTTAATAGCATACATTTAGCGTTGTTTGGAACGATATGTATTGTGAAAAGTAGTGTACTAATGAAAACAAATATTTAAACAGAAATACAGACTGACCACGCAATGCAAGTAAATTAATCACGAACAACCTCCGGATATCTTGGGAACAAAACATGAAGTAAGTTGCACTGCTTGCTTCAGACTGATGACATCCATTGTACGAATAAATGTTCACAATATTTCCTTTCATGTAATATGCTTTTAGCAATCTCCCGTGTACACGCACGCAGCATCGATTAGTTAATGAGCAGCTTTTTTACCTTAACTAGCTTTTTCGCTAGATTTTAAAAGAATGTGTTCGTATTGACAGATCGGAGAAATAGCGCTACCGGAAATGTTTCAGGACCGGACATGCGCAGTAACGTTCCAACGCGCTTGTTATTGTTTACATCCTTGAAATGGTCTATAGATGGATGCCCTGTTAGCGGCTGTTTTTATGGGCCGCTATACATAACATAAATATGTACAGTAGATGCCCCATTTGATCGCTCCAAGTATGTAGACATATCCACCATCTAATGGTGGCAGCCGTGGCCTAATGGTTAGAGAGTCGGACTTGTAACCCAAAGGTTGCAGGTTCGAGTCTCAGGTCCGGCAGGGATTGTAGGTGGGGGGAGTGAATGTACAGCACTCTCTCCACCCTCAATACCACGGCTGAGGTGAGTCCCTTGAGCAAGGCACCGATCCCCCACCTGCTCCCCGGGCGCCGGCTGCCCACTGCTCCGGGTGTGTGTTCACGGTGTGTGTGTGTTCACTACTGTGTGTGTGCACTTGGATGGGTTAAATGCAGAGCACAAATTCCTAGTATGGGTCACCATACTTGGCCTCCCTTCACCTCCTTTCCTTTAATAACGGTCGACTTGAGGTCATTCACCTTACTATGGGTTCGCAGACCATCGGCTGTGGATTGTGGCATCTTCGAATATTCATCAATTATGGTGAATGACATCAAGTTGACCATTACAACCTTTAAGGCTTACGTATAGCGGCCCATAGAAACAGTAGCTAATGTGACATCTACATAGCCATCCACCATATTGGATTGTCTGTGAACACTCCAGAGCAAGTTGCAACTGTTATACGAATATCGTACCTTAAGTAGACAAATATGCTTTTGTTAAACTAACACAATAACTAGATGAAGCCATTAGCCAACAAGGCATTTAAAACGTACTTTAGTTTAAAAACCTGAGTTAATATATAAAAAACACAAACCAACAAATTCATACCTGTGAGGTTTATCTAGTTTCGTCAGGAATTTAAATTTACACGGTTTTGAAAACCAGATGCTGCACAATGTTTTTGCATCTTGAAACATCTTGAAATTTGTTTTTATTGTGAGTGAGGACATAGACCGTTTCAAGATGGCGGACACGTCGACGTGTCTGGAGCGGTCGAATGTGACATTTACCAAAGTCCCTTTCTATAGTCTTTGGCTGTATCCGAAATCGCCCCCTAAATGGACAGCCATTTTAAGTGGTGTTCGAAACCATATTGGACGTTTCCGAGTGCACTCATTCAATCCCACAATGCACCGCAAAAACGAGTGTACAATCGATGTACACTTAACGGCTAGAAATAACCCATAATGCACTGTGAGAGTCGCGCCGATTGAATTCCCGTGTCTCGCCAAAAGATGGTGCCCGCAGCTGAATCATCCATCCATTAATTTTACAACGCGCTCGTCCTGGCGTAATACAGCGTACAACACAGGTACAAATTCGTTGTAAATTGATTATTCAATTTGTTTAACTAGGGTTTATACGTAATTTCCGTGACATAGTTCAAGATAAATCCTTTAATATTACTACTGGAACTGTCCGTTTTAAATGAGTGTTAAACAGCAAGCATGCAAAAGCGCCAGTCCTTCCGGTGCAATTAGTGTCCGAATTCACTCACTCGATTTCATTCACTCCTTCAAGTGGACTGTATGAGTGGACTAATGTAGGGAATAGTGAATGAGGGTATAGGGGGCGATTTCGGATACAGCCTTTGTATCTACCTATTCATATCTATGGTATAACCAAAATCCAACGTTAAGTCAATGTAAAATTGACGCCAAAAACGGACGTCAACCCGATACTCATTTTTAACCAAAATGCAACGTCTATCCGACGTTGGGGTATAGCGTCAACTTGACGTTATCCTATATTGATCGGCCGGTGCCTAGTGGGTAAATTTAGTAATTACACTGCAAAAATGGTGTCAAAACAACTTTCAGAAACCGCTTGTAAATTTAAAAATTAATTACAAAGAAACAGCAATTAAAGCTGAATTGAACGTGCAAGTTTTACACCTACAAGTAATTTTTACGTTGTATTTTATAAAACGTCTTTATTAGGCCTATCTATGCAAAGACAACTTGCGTTGCACAAAACGAACCTCAGCACACTGTAGCCCTAAAATGACAGAAATGACTTTAAGAAGTCGACCTTTCCAGTGTAATTGTATAATTCGCGCTCTGGAGCGCTGGAGACACTTACTAAGTGGTTAAGAGTGAAAGAGCGTGACTGTCAGTGGGTTATCCTTTGTTCTGTGCACGCCGATCGGTGAGTTAAGGATTTCACTATTCAGCTCATGCTTGACCCATATCCGGAGACAGCTGCGCTGCAGTACATCTACTCCAGAAAACGCCTCAGGACCCTGGACAGCGGCCGACGGAAGGTTTCATCGATCATGTTACGTCACCCAACGTTGGAGAAACGCATATGGTTGATAAAATTCCAAACATTTTAAGATTTTTTTATGGTGTGTAAAATACAGTCTGCAGTAGTTGCTGTCAAATACTTAGTATTATAGCTCGAACAAGCTTTAGCTCAAATAACAAGATACATATTACACCATGTTTTATAATAACGTATTTAAAAGAAGTCCAAACTAAAAAATAAGTTTGAAATATTAATGCAGATGTAAAATCTAAATAGTAAATTATGTCGTCCAACTTAATGTTTTTTAGCAGTTCAATTCAAAATGATAATGACTGTAACTTCAGCACCTTTATGACTCAGATTTGACAGCTTTAAATGTCCTTGAATATATAGACATGAGTATAGGACAGCTGAGATTGAGTCATACCAAAATATATACAGAAAAAGACAAGAGTATTGAGAAATTAAGATATTAACATACATTAGATGTCAGAAGCTGGCAGAAAATGTTACACTCTCCAAACAGAGCAGTTATGTCACTCTAAAAGAGACAGCATCAGCTTTATTCATGCTCTGAGGTGTAGATTTCTTTTTTGCCATGTGCCATGACTTTTTTCTTACATACAAAAGCATGTGTACTAAAGCAACTGCAGGAGATTGACTCATCACTAGCTGGCTGTGTAGGAGGGCAAGACAGAAGGGGACACATTTTCTCATGAAAAATAGAGATGAGGAAGAAAGGATAGAGAATGGTGTCAAAACTAAGTGCAAAGAGTTTGGCTGCTTGTCTTTTCAACTGTTGAGCAGTCTTGTTTTTCTATGTCATTTTTTCTGATCTTTTCTTCTAAATTCTTGTTCTCCACTGAAACTCCATGATTTAATTTGGTGTTCTCGTTCAAAAATGATTTAAAATGATTGAATCTGAGCAGTTTTCTGTAGCATGGACATTTTGGGAACATCACAAGTAAAGGTGGAGACCACACAGTAAAATCCACAAAAACTGAAAAATTACCTTTATATTTATTATGTAACAATTTTAATGTCTATGACCTATTCTCGGCTATTCCTGTGTCTTTTTATGCTCACCTTAAAGGCACAATTCACCCAAAAAAATAAAAATAAAATAAAATCCTGAAAATGTACTTACTCTCAGGCCATCAAAGATGTAGATTACTTTGTTTCTTCATTGGAACAGATTTTGAGAATTTTAGCATTGCATCATTTGCTTACCAATGGATCCTCTGCAGTGAATGGGTGCCATCTGAATGAGCAATGCTTGGAAGCAACAGCTTGATGTTGATGTCAACTTGATGAAGTTGTTTATTACAAACACCGTTTTCAAGAATTTAATTGATGGACTGGAGTTGTGATGATTACTTGTGGATAATTGGGATGCTTTTATCAGTTGTTTGAACTCTAATTCTGATGGCACCCATACACTGCAGAGGATCCATTAATTATAATGCTAAATTCTTCAAATCTAAATATCTCTCTCTCATTTTTCTTCATTCACCATCTCTCATTTTGAGCTGCATAGATGCTTCCTGAAAATTTGTATCTGCAATGTGGATATCGCTTTATGGTGCTTCTTTGAAAGGTGGGAAATATTATGGCACTGTGTGTGGTTACCACGGTAACAGGCATTTTGGATGTGAAGAAGCAGAGATTGCTGAGGAGTGTGGGAAAAAGAAAGGGGGGAGATACAAGTGCTGTGTGTACTGTCTATGTATGCGAGTGTGAAATCTTTGAGTGTATAATAGCAATGACAGTAGTCAAAAGAGAGTGCTGCAGGGTTCACAAAAACCATGTTAAAGGATTTTGCCTTCGTGACCCTGAAACGAACCAGAGGTCTTCTGTGCTAACACGTTATGTTAAATTACTGAACTTCATGGTTGCTCTTTTTCATACTGTATGTGATGCTGTCCAGGTGCAGCCGCTTGAGTGGGAGTCTCTTCTAGTCTAATAGCTGGTGGCGAGAGTTCATTCAAGCCCTGTTTCTTGGCTCTCAAACAGCCTTTGATTCCTCCAGTAAGGCCCCTCAGGCTTTGAAGTTCACTCAGGATCCAAATGTATTTGAAGTAGACTCTTCGTCTGCAGGGCAATCTTAGAAAGTGGCAGTGGCCAAATGGCCTCTATCTTATTGGACCCTTGTAAGCTTCTCTGGCCTTTTCTTATAATGTCACCGTTAAACACTGTTGAGCTGTATTTTTGAATTTTGCTTTCAAAAGAAGACTTATGTCCGTAAATGCTAAGAAATTTAAGCCTTGCCGTTTTGAACATATTGCTGGGTTTGTTTCATAAATTAGATTCTTAGATACAGTTGTGGTCAAAAGTTTACATCCCCCTTTTCAGAATCTGCTAAATGTTAATTATTTTACCAAAATAAGAGAGATCATACAAAATGCATGAATTATTTAGTACTGAACTGAAGTTAACATATAGTCCACGAGATAAAATAATAGACAAATTTAAAGAAATTACCCTCAAAAGTTTACATCCCCTTGATTCTTAATACTGTTTTCTTACCTGAATGATCCACAGCTGTGTTTCTTTTTTTTTTTTGTTTAGTGATACTGTTCTTAATCATGAGTCTCTTGTTTGTCCTGAACAGTTAAACTGCCTGCTTCAGAAAAGTCCTTTTTTGTGTATTTGAACCCTTACCAACTTGACTGTATGATTTTGAGATCCATCTTTTCACACTGAGGACAACTGAGGGAGTCATACGCAACTATTACAGAAGGTTCAAACGTTTACTGATGAGAGCCAGGGGGTGAAAACTTTTGAACAGGTGTGTACATTTTTCTTATTTTGCCTAAATACCATATTTTTGTTATTTAGTACTGCCATTCAGGGGCTACAGAAAATAGTTACATGTTTCCAGAAGACAAAATAAGTTTAATTATTAAACAGTATATTTAATTTTTTGACCCTGATCTTCAAATTCAAAATGTTTTCACCCCCTGGCTCTTAATGCATGGTTTTTCCTTTTGGAGCATCAGTGAGTGTTTGAACCTTCTGTAATACTTGCACATGAGTTTTGAACAGGGTAATTTTTTTATAAATTTAACTATTTTTCCTCTTGTGGACTATATGTAAACATATTTGTGACCCTGGACCACAAAACCAGTCTTAAGTCGCTGGGGTATATTTGTAGCAATAGCCAAAAATACATTGCATGGGTCAAAATTTTTGATTTTTCTTTTATGCCAAAAATCATTAGGAAATTAAGTAAAGATCATGTTCCATGAAGATTTTTTGTAAAATTCCTACTGTAAATATATCAAAATGTAATTTTTGATTTGTAAAATGCATTGTTAAGAACCTAATTTGGACAACTTTAAAGGTGATTTTCTCAGCATTTTGATTTTTTTACACCCTCAGATTCCTGATTTTCAAATAGATGTATCTCGGTCAAATATTGTTCTATCCTAACAAACTATGCATCAATAGAAAGCTTATTTATTGAGCTTTCATATGATGTATAAATCTCAGTTTTGTAAAATTTTACCTTATGACTGGTTTTGTGGTCCAGGGTCACATTTTATGTGGAATATCTTATTTAGGTCAGTACTAAATAAACAATAACATGCTTTTAAATGTGACCCCTCTTATTTTGCTAAAATAATTAATATTTTGCAGATTCTGAGAGAGGGATTTATTTAAATTTTTGACCTCAACTGTAACTGTAACTGTAACTCAATCCTTTGCATTGTCATATTTGCATCACAGGTAAATAATTGCTGGACAACGATGGACAACAGAGCTCCATATTCAGGTATATGTGTACAATGAGGGGTATAAAGATGCAGTAACAGAACGTCATGATACAATTTTAATAAATTAATCTCACCAATTTACATATATCTTGCTAAATATATTAAATATCGATCATTTTATAAAACGTGATTTTGATGAAAATATTTATCAAAATTATTACCATTTCGAAGTGAATGTAAACATGTGACACCATCTGTAATTCTTAATTATTATTATTATTATTAATATTTTATCTTTACCCCTCATACGTCTTTTTTGTCAATATCGTCTCTCTTTGCTTTATTCACTTAACTGATTCGTTACGAAACGAAACAATTAACTGGCTTTTATGAGTGAATCATTGAATCAGTTCAACCGCACTGATTCATTCAAGAACGAATCACTGCTACTGTTTTGCAAAGTTTCACTTTGACACCATTTTGGAAGTATTTGCGTTGGCGGAGCAAATCTGTCAGTTTTGTGTAAGTTACTCGATATCAATTTCTTGCTTATTGAATTGCTGTATTTAACGTCACACTTGCATTAGTGCTGCTGTTCTGAATATTTTTAGCGTGGTTGCAATTACCTACACAAGATTGTTATGTAGCCTAGCTATATTCAAATAAAATTGTTGAATGTTTAAACGAGACTATTATTAGTAATTGGTCTTTGTTCTATAATAGACATATATGATACTGAAAACATATCGTTTTGTGTTACAAATGAGATATAAGACTTTTTAAAGCAGCATTGATCTTTGCCTCCCCTCCCCCCCCCCCTTCACTGTAACTTTGTTTCCTCTCAGGAAGAGTGTTCAAGTCAGAAAACACTGGCTTGTACATTGACTGATGTTTAGTGAGCCTCGCTGCAGCCAAGATGAATTCTTCATTCTTGTAGAGAAACATACAATAGTTCTTAATCTTAAATGTATTTATGTGTATTCCAAAGCTAGAGAGAAACAATCAGGTATCAATATACCTCTATCTGTAGATAGAGGTAGCTTAGGTGGAAACCCATATGTTGTAGCAGACAGAGTCTGCTTATGTTTAAGCATGCAAAAATAATCATCTCCTTAGTTCTAGAGACTATTGGTGTTGTCATGGCAACAGATTCCACCTTAAAGCTGGGTTGTGGAGAATGAAGGAAAAAAGCTGAAAATGGTGGAAACCTGATTTTGCTAAGAAAGGTTTATATACTGTAGGATTGACGAGGAACATTACAGTACAGGAATGAAGAATAGAAAGCAAAATAACATTTCTTATAATGTGATGGGCATTTTAAAGGTTCCTTCAGGCATTTTTTCTGTCTTTATAAAACAGACAAAAGTAAAAAAAAAAAAATCGATAAAGAACACAACAGACCCTGTTTTTGGCCCTGTATCAGTTTGGCAGGTTTGGCCCTACACAAGCATAATAGAATAAAGTTAAAAAAGCCTGCCTTACGTTCATGACCTTACTCTTGTTTATTCTCTTACTTGGAGGAGCATGTCTGCTGTGTGCTTCTGGAGCAGCTCCACTCAATAAAAAAATCTCTACATGGGGTCCTTGTGCAACTCTGCCCCGTCTCCTCAATTAGGTCTCTAAGCAGCAGCATTGTCATGGAGACCAATGCAAGCAATATAAAGCCTGACATATATTCCATCAGATTTATCTGAATACAAACACAGAGCAGAGTGGGAATGAATGCCTTCTGTTGTGTCTATCTAGTCATAATGATAATGAGATGTAAAACCACCAATGATAAAAAGGTGTAAATATTAATGGGAAAAATATATATATATATATTAATACCTTGCACATCCCACTCGTTTTCTTTACGCAAACTATGAAACCATTTGGCCCCTTTCATCTGTGTAAAACAAGCACATTTTATTAATATTCTAAACAGTGAATAAGTGAATATTTTTTATATATATTGTTTTTAACATATTAGCAAAAGATAAATGGAAACGTCTTCTTTATTAACCACATGCAATTTCTTTGTATTTATGTATGTGAGTGTGGGACTCCATAGGCAAGAATATCCTGGATGATTCCCCTGGCCAGAAATCATTACAAGACCAGCATAGGACTGAAAAAGAGAGGAAAGAATGCAAGTGTGCATTTTAGAGGTGAGCAGGATGCATGTCAGCAGAAAAGAGATTAGACACCTGACATCAGTGCACATAAGAAACCTATTTCATTTGTAATATTCCTACCAGAAGTACAGTAACTAACTTTTGCAAGTAATGTTTTAGTTTATTGTAAAATAAAGTATGACCCTCAAACCAAAATTGCAAGTCATTTTCACTGAACTCACTCAAAAAGATGTTTTAAAAATATCTGTATTGATTGTTACTGAAACTATCCATTATTTTAGAGGAGGGTTGAATTGCATGCACATACTAAACATGATATGACCATGGTGAATTGTGCACTAAATTATTACTGATGTTATTTTTATTGAGCAATACAAACTATCCCTGCTTACCCCTGTATAATTTTTGTCTTCTGTGTAAGACAAATGAAGGTTTTTTTGTTTGTAAAACATGTTCCCACTGGACCTTCAATGTACAGACAAAGCAGTATTTGTATGAAAATCAGTAGTTTAAATACATTTAGTATAAATACATAAAACTATATGCTATAGCTTAATCACAAAAATACTGTAATTATATCCCATTACTCCTACTATATTACATTTAATACAATAATAATACTATTACAATATATTATTATTATATTAATAATATAATAACATTCAATACGAATACCAACAATTCTGACACAATACCATGGTGCAGTTAGTGTTACTACAGTAAATCTATGGTAAATAATGGCGATTTGTAGAATAAAAAATAGGGATGCATCGAAATGAAAATTCTTGGCCGAAGCCGAATAAAATTAAACATTGTTTAGCGAACACTTTTTTTGTGTGTTTTCCCCCCATGTATTTTGCCATTTTTCACCATTCCATAAATTAAATAGCCATGTGCATATGTGCTTTTTACAGTTTTGTCTTGCTTTTCAAAAAAATGATTGATTATTATCATTATTTTTGTCTTACTTTTTTATTTTATTTTACAGAACAAAAGAAAATTTACAATGCTAACGTTTATTAATGTTGACTTTTATTTTGGCGGAAACCCACAAGAAGACCGCAGTATTACTTTTTGCTGACAGCAGAAAATTTATGAATGATTCTAATTACCGCTGTTTCAGAGCAGATTTTCCTCACGCTTTGGACTTTGAACCCTAACAAGCTCATCTAGAGCTGTCAGAATACATACAATTTGTGTGTGTATTAGACAACATAATGTTCTGTCGTTTATTTACTAATGGTTTAAGGCCATTTCGCGATTTCAGTCATCATACAGTAACCAGCAACAACCACCCTCTTTCTGTTCTCATTGAAGACATGCAGTACGGTCATTCTCGGACAGTTTTAAATGCTTCCACACTGCCGACATGTTTGCTGCATTAGTGCACTCTTCTATTTGATAACGTCACGCCATTTTTTTCGGGATAATATATTCGTCCTTTTCGCTTATTTGGTCGAATAATTTTGGTTGCCGAACATTCGGTGCATCCCTAACAAAAAGCCTTCACAATGTCTTTCCTGTTTGTCAGTGCTGTATCTATAAACTATTATACAGTTATTTGTGTTTTTCACTAAATTCAAGTGGCTCTAATATATATATATATATATATATATATATATATATATATATATATATATATATATATATATTAGGGGTGGGCATAGATAAATTTTTTTAATCTAGATTAATCTAGATTAAAATGGCTAATTTGAATTCTGCTGAAGGCATTCAGAATATGTGTGCTACCCAAATAATGACTAAAAGTAAGTCTTCGAGAACGGGCCAGGTGGCGCATTAGATCAGGCGCTCATCTCCTGTTTCCAAAATGCATCACAAACTGCTTGACAATTGCATTTACAACATAATTACCTATACAAACTTGTGTAACCAAGTACTTCTGTGCAAAAGGCTGCACGACGTGCGCATTGCCGTTAAATACACAGACGCGCACGGGCATGGATTTCTGCGTGCATAGTCTTCCATTAAACTGCGTTGCTTTTAGAAGCGTCAATTCAGTTGTTGCATATAGTTTAATGTCTTTATTTCGGGATTATCAAAGTAAATTATAACTCACGTGCCCCAGTAAAAATGGTCTAGCAACGCACCTGCCCTGAAGCGGCTTCATAACTGCATCCATGTTTGCACGTCTCATTTGATGTGGTAATTTCACAAGTTGAAGACTCGTTCTCGCCCCCTACAGTGCAATTCGACTAGGTATACGTCATCCGCGCTAAAATATCAAGGTGAAAGTCATCATATCTTACGTAGTTTAGACCCAGCTCCCAACCCAACTTTGAGAATAGATTAACGGCGATATTTTTTTTATCGCCCGATAAGAGTCTCTTGTTAACGCATCACGTTAACGCCGATAACGGCCCACCAATACTATATATATATAAATACATATACATATATATATATATATATATATATATATATATATATGAAGTGGTTCAGAAAAGTTCATCAAAGTTGTCCTAAGACAAGAACAGGTATTGTTTGGGTTTTAGGACAACTTTGATGAAAGTTTTTGATCCACTTCAAATGTTGACTACTGTATATATATATATATATATATATATATATATTACAGACCAAAACTTTGGACAAACCTTCTCATTAAGGTGTGTCCAAATTTTTGGTCTGTACTGTAAATATGAATTCAACTGAAAAAACTTGTGAAAAAATATCTTTCAGGTGGTCAAATAGCAAATAGCAAATAGTGGAGCTCTGCAGTCACCTGCTGGTAAAAGTTATTTGTAGTTGTTTTTTTACTTTTAAAACTGGATTTTCCAAAAGATGGGCAAAATCTTACACTACTGTATAAAAACCCATTTAAAAAATATTTATTAATTAATTTATATATATTAAAAAATATCACTAACCCACTGAAAACTGCACGAATGTAGAGTAAAAACTTTAATAAACAAAAAAATATACAGTACAGACCAAAAGTTTGGACACACCTTCTCATTCATTTGTCCAAACTTTTGGTCTGTATTATATATATATATACATGACTATATATATATACACATGACTATATATATATATATATATATATATATATAGGACTAAAGCTAATACAGTGGCTGGAAATCTGTTTATCCTTTATCATTCGATTCCTCATTTTCAAAGAGAGCACAGTTCATGGTTGCTCAGAGTGCTTTGGAAATGCCATTGATTCTCATATTGCATATAGAAGGACAACGATATATCGTCAAATCGCTATTTTGTCCCACTCCTAGGCAAAACATACACTGATATAGTGCTGTGAGAGTTGACACACTGCTGCTGCACAAATAGCATACATAATAACCCATAGCAGATCTATACAGGTGGAACTTGGGAGGTGGAGGTTTTCAGAAGAACTTTGAAAGCGTGCAGTGAAATGCTCAAGTGAATGCTAACCAGTTTAAATGTAAAGCAGTTAGCTCATTGGCTGAGTGTGCAACATGAACAAATCAGCTTGTGTCTGAAAGTAATTTACCGCTATGAATATCACCAGTTTGCGTTAAACGACCCATCAGCCTGTGCTATCTAGAGTTTCATGACAGAACTTGGCATACACCACATTTAATATTTAAACATTAATGTAGGTTTTGGTCTGCTAGCTCTCAAATCGCAGGTTCTCAGTGGCTGAAGGAGATATCAAGCCTTGCTTCACACATCCTGAGGAGCTTATTACTAATTCCACTTCTGACCTACGGCCATTTGTGCCCTTAAGCCAGCTGCTTAATGCTAGCATTCTCCAGGACAGCTATTCTGTGAACTAATGTAGCCTTGTTAAAATGTGTATTGATGGCCATAGAAATCCAGGAGAAGTGAAAAACAAGATGGTTTGTTAGTCATTAGTATGCAAGAAGCACTATTTTTCATCTTTTCATTCTTTCTTTCACCCTCATCTGCAACCTTGTTGTCAAAACAAAAAACTCATTCAGCCAGACACTCTAAATAGACCATTCCTCACTAATTTAGTCTGCTTTTTTATCAAAATATTATGGCATCTACTATCCATCTTCTTTTGTTCAGTTGTTTACTTTATTTTCACTCTCTGTTAATGTCTGCATCACTATTCACCAGACTGTGACACGCAGATATGAGGATGGCAGCTCACTTGTTCTAGTGGCCTTTGTTGTGACAAGCTGTGTTCTGGTAGGTCAGAGTAGCATTGTTCAATCTGCCAAATTCAAAATATTCCCTGGCATCCCTCCAGGATCATCACCCCATGATCATTTTTCCCCAAGGACAAGTAAAGTAAAGTTGACTGTATTTGTAAAGCTGAGTTTCTATACGCAAGCTGAATTGTAATCAAAAAGAGGAGATGGGAGAGAGAGAAGAAGAAAAACAGGAAGGAGAGATACAGATGGAAATATATGTCTGTCTTCCTCTCAAACAGCAATTACTTGTATGTAAGCATGTGTTAAGGCCACAGAGGCTTCACTAATGCAAGTGTGTGTGTGTGTGTGTGTGTGTGTGTGTGTGTGTGTGTGTGTGTGTGTGTGTGTGTGTGTGTACCTGGTATTCATCACGTTATGGGGACCAAATGTCCCCACAAGGATAGTAAATTATACCAGTAGATTTTGACCTTGTGGGGACATTTCTTAGGTCCCCATGAGGAAACAGGCTTATAAATCATGCACAATGTGTTTTTTTGAGGAAGTAAAAGTGTGCACAATCTCCTGTGAGGGCTAGGTTTAGGTGTAGGGTAGGTGTAGGGCGATAGAAAATACGGTTTGTACAGTATAAAAACCATTATGCCTATGGAATGTCCCCATAAAACCCAACACAGGGTCAATACAAACGGTTGAATTTGCAATATAGATATATAATACATGTATTTAAAAGTAGATATAACTATTTTTAATGTTTTAGAAACTCTTGATACCTTGAAAAATTGAGTTTATATCTTTCAAAAAAAAAATGTTTTTTTTTTTCATATACAGTGCATGTACAGTGTCAGCAGAGTGAGTTTTCTTCAAGATGCAATGCACGAATTGCTTTGCGTGTGGAAATCTCAGGCAAAATCCCAGCCTTTATCACAGAATAATCACTGTAATTGTGTTGTAATTGTATACTGTCAGACTGAGAAATGTGTACAGAGCTATTTTGAATAACAGGGGTCTTTTTCTCCAACATGCTCTTCTCCTCTGGTCAAAATGCCACAGCATCGCGCATTAAACATAAAGACAAGTATGTTACAAACAAATTCATGGTAAATTTACATTTGGATGTAAAATTATGTGGCATTTTGCAATCTAGTGGCCATGAAAATAATTAGCATTCTGGTTTCATTAAAATGGGAATTGACAGAACATTCGATCGTTTTGATGATCGTTTTGACAGATGATCATTCAACATGTAGTTTGTCCTTCAAATTGCCATTAACATGCACTGAAGAAGACAGGAAAATATTTCACAGCTAATAAGTAAACACTAAGTTTTTTTAGAGACCATTTTTTATCCTAATTTGGTTCATATGTGCTTACAGGAGGTTGTTTATTGTCTTGTACAGTGTTAAGGTCATGTACAGCAATAAAAACAGTGTATTTATTAAGACATTCACTGAAAAAAAACGAAGGCATATTCTTGTTGTTTTACTTGGTCTGTTGTGCTTCAGTCTCGGTCTGCTGTTATTTCATTATCCAGTTCTTTGAACACATTTCTCTCTAGTATTTTGAAGAATTCATTCATAGGTCTCCACTACAAACAAAAAAGGTCATGTTTGAGAGAAGAAAAAAAACTGCAGGATATTAGATGTGTGGTAGTATGGGTGTGCAGATGTTGCAGCTGTTTCATTGACTGAAAAAGCATAGAAACAAATCCATCTAATCATAGTGACATCAGGAAGTAATTTCCCTGTGCACTGAAGATCAACTTTATGAGATTTGCCTTGCGCACAAGAGGAAATGATAATCAATTTCTCTGTTTAAAAAAAAAATCGTTATATGGGGATTTCAAAAGCCGAAGTAAGCGTCTAATAGCATTAAGATGAATCATAAAATGTTAAGGATCAGAAGATGCTGCATAGTGAACGCACAAGCTTTTTTCCTTGATGTTGCCATGGTGATGTTCCTTGAACACTGTCCTTAGCTTGTATATGGATTAGTTGCCCTATCGGTGCCCTTGTCGCAATGTGAACAGGACAGTTTGTCTTGAACCTTTGTATAATTCTTAGTGTATAATTCAATATAATTATTCAGTATAATTCAATTTTCAATGCCCTGGCTGAGGTTTTCACACAAGATTTGATGGTACATGGCCTCATCCTTTGTTCCTTTAATGTGGTGCAGTTTTCCTGTCCCAAAGCATAATGTTTCCACCTCCATGTCTGACAGTGGGGATGGTGTTCTTGGGGTCATAGGCAGCATTTCTCCTCCTCCAAACATGGTGAGTTTAGTTTATGCCAAATAGCTTGATTTTGGTTTCATCTGGCCACAACGCTTTCACCCAGTTCTCCTCTGAATCATTCAGATGTTCATTGGCAAACTTCAGATGGTCCTGTACATGTGCTTTCTTGAGCAGGGGGACCTTGTGGGTGCTCCAGGATTTCAGTCCTTTACCGCATAGTGTGTTACCAATTGTTTTCTTGGTGACTATGGTCCCAGCTGATTTGAGATCATTGACAAGATCCTCCCGTGTAGTTCTGGGCTGAGTCCTCACCGTTCTCATGATTATTGAAACTCCACAAGGTGAGATCTTGCATGGAGCCCCAGACCAAGGCAGATTAACATTATTTTAAGTTTCTTCCATTTGTGAATAAGTGCACCAACTGTTATCACCTTCTCACCAAGCTGCTTGGGGATGGTCTTGTAGCCCATTCCAACCTTGTGTAGGTCTACAATCTTGTCCCTGACATCCTTGGACAGCTCTTTGGTCTTGGCCATGGTGGAGAGTTGGGAATCTAATTGATTGATTGCTTCTGTGGACATGTGTCTTTTATACAGGTAACAAACTGACCGGCAAAAACCTGAGATAACCTGTATAAAAGACATCTGGGAGCCAAACATTTTGCTGATTGATAGGGGATCAAATACTTATTTCACTAATTAAAATGCAAATTTTATGCAATTTATAACTTTTTTTGGATTTTTTCTTGTTATTCCGCCTCTCACTGTTTTAAAAAAATATACCATTAAAATGATAGACTGATAATTTATTTGTCAGTGGGCAAACGTACAAAATCAGCAGCAGGATTTTTTTCCTCACTGTAGGTCTCAGGTGTCCCCAGAATGTGTCTGTGAAGTTTCAGCTCAAAATACCCTACAGATCATTTATTATAACATTTAGAAGATGCCTATTTTGAGTGGAAACAGAAAAACGTTTTTTTTTCGTGCATGTCTTTTTAAATGCAAATGAGCTGCTGTTCCCTGCCCCTTTTTCCAGAATAGAGCTGTGCCTTTACAGCTCGTTCATCAGATACTCTATCAAAAAACATCTATTTGGTTTTGAAGATCATGTCTATTGTCCTGAAATCATGTGTTTTAAACCATATTAGTTTAAACTTCTGATACACGTTTTTCTAAACGCACACATCAGAAGCATGTGCACAGAAAGTGTCTGTCACATGACATGTGAGTACTAAACTAAGATATCTTTCATGTACTATTGCGCTTAAACTGTCAAATACACACAAGTTAATGTAAAAAAACACACAAGTTACAAAAACAGTCAGTTATGTCTATAAAGTTAAACAGCTGGGAAAGAAATCTGATGTTTATATTAGATCTGTGTTGCAGCAGCGTAATTTACAGTACATAAATCAGTAAATCCATTGCTCTCTTGTCTCTTCTTGTCTTGTCTATGCAGCCAACAACAGAACAGTTAGCATGCTTTGCTCAAACTTTAGCCATGGCCTTAGAACTGGTACACACAGAATACAGATTAAGTAGCGGTACTATCATAACCTTGTTTTTAGCACCTTGTTTTTAGAACACCTTGTCTTGTACGAGACACTGCAAAAGACACAAGATGTGAGCGCAATGGTCAGACACGTCATCTGTCTAGTGTAGGGGTGTCCAAACCTGTTCCTGGAGGGCCACTGTCTTACAGAGTTTAGCTCCAACCCTAATTAATCATGCCTGAACCAGCAAATCAAGGTCTTCAGACTAGAAACTAGAACACTAGAAACTTCTAGGCAAGTGTGTCGAAGCTGGCTGGAGCTAAACTTTGCAGTCTCCGGTCAGACTTGTCCATCTAGTGCATGTTCATAGAGAAAATCAATAAAAAAGTAACAATTAAACAAAAAAACAAAAATACAATACACAAGCAGCAAAACGGGGGAAAAAACAAGTGAGCTGTGTAATTAGAATGGTGTGTTATGCGCAAAACACTGCAAAAGGCCCTAACACTATAATACTAAATATCGAGTTTGCCAGACTTTCCCTGCTCTTCGAACTCTGCTCTCAAACATAGCTGAAATCATTAACCCTGCAGAGCGTTTTATGAACATTTGTGATTCTGTGTGACACAGTCCACCTACTAATTAGCGAGTAATTGACCTTAGTCTCACAGTTGTGCCCCCATTACTTGGGCCCCACATCAGGGACAAGGGGTGTTGAGGGCTACAGACGAGATCTGCACTGGCAGAGGAGGCGCTGGCATTTGGATAATTGCTGTCAAATCTAATTAAAGTTCCTCGTTTGGATGACGTAGAACACCACAGAGGATTTTGCAACTAACTCAGCTCTTTTAGCCACTTTTCTCTTACACTGTCGTGTTTGTGTGGAGTCTTTTGTGAATTTCCTTGATCTGAGTGGAAAAGGAAAATGCTTTGCGTTGGAGTGAATCTAATTGTTATAATGGACAAGAAAAACAGTAGGTCCATTGGAGGGCTAAATCTAGCACGCTTGCTCTTCTAACTGGCCATCACTATCCATATGAATAAAATAATTAATGTGATTACTATGTGCATTAGAGTTTCCTTGCAGAGGAGCTTAGAGTTTATTGAGATACATGGGCCTTTGACTGACAACGCTGACTAAATGTGTCTTAGCAAGGAAGAAAGTAAAATAAGGACATTTGATATTGTTCTGAAAAGGTCAGGAAATGAATTTTAGATAGACTGAAAGGGTAGCAGCTCTGTGGTTGTGTGTTTACATACAATCAGACTACAGACAGCTGGCACTGTGTACCCTTAACAATAATTTTACCTGAAATGTAATGAAGTAATTAGTAGGTAGTATTATGAGAGTCAGACAATGATTTCTGTGTAATTACGTGAAGCGTTTAGAAAGATTATAAAGCACAATTGTGTCACTGACACTAATGGAAATACTGTAGCTTTCCTGTTTTAATCATATATTTTTTTTAAATGTGAAATGTGAAAAGCTCTTTGTGCAATACTAAAGCAATATAATCATTAGTATTTTTAATTGCACCAGTCTAAACAGTCATTGCAGTTTTATATCTTCCATAAAGCCAGAAAGGAGTGGGGGTGGATGATATTATTTGAAAAGAAACCAATGACCAGGAATGTGGTAATTGAGAAACTGATTAGGGTGAATGTGACAGAGCCTAGAAGACACAAATAAAGCATCTAATGATATGCTGTATCATCTGTCTCGTGTACTACGTGTTCCTGTGAACACAGACATGACCTCTTGCCATCAGAAAATTGTTGCCATTAACAATGTGTTGCCCTGAGCAACACTGGCAAGTGAAAACGGCCCATTTAGCTATTCTCCAGAGACAATGCAGCAATGAGATGTGCTAAGTCGTGTGTTACAAGAGCGAGGACATGACAAGTGGCACTGTTACAGAGTCAGGGGCGAATATAGAGAGACATGCGTAGTAGACATTGATATTATACTGGAAAACAAATACAATTCGTTCAAATCCAAGAGTTAACTTGTAAATGAAGGTGTTTATTATGCAATTGGTTTTATATGTAAATAAAAAAAAGTTTACATAGACCTTGAAGAATCTGCAAAATGTTAATTATTTTTACAAAATAAGAGGGATCATACAAAATGCATGTTGGTTTTTATTTAGTACTGACCTGAATATAATTTTTCCACATACAAGATGTTTGCATATAATCCACAAGAGAAAATAATAGTTGCATTTATAAAAATGAACCTGTTCAAAGGTTTACGTACACTTGATTCTTAATACTGTGTTGTTACCTGAATGATCCACAGCTGAGTCCCTTGTTTGTCCTGAACAGTTAAACTGTCCGCTGTTCTTCAGAAAAATCCTTCAGATCCTACAAATTCTTTGGCTTTTTTAGCATTTTTGTATATTTGAAACCTTTCCAACAATGACTGTATGACTTTGAAATCCATCTTTTCACACTCAGGACAGCTCAGGGACTCATATGGAACTATTACAGAAGGTTCAAATGCTCACTGATGCTCCAGAAGGAAAAACAATACATTAAGAGCCAGGGGTGTAAACTTTTGAAAAGTATGTGCATTTTTCTTATTTTGCCTAAATCATTTAGTACTGCCTTTCAGAAGCTAGAGAAGCTACTTACATGTTTTCCAGAAGACAAAACAAGTTAAATTTACCCTGATCTTCAAATTCAAAAAGTTTTCACCCCCCGGCACTTAATGCATTGTGTTTCCTTCTGAAGCATCAGTGAGTGTATATACATTTTTAATGTTATATTTTGTCATATTTAACTCAAGTTTTGTAACCCACAGAATTGAAACAAGAAATAGACTATTGCTGGTAACACAACAGAGGTGTGAAGAAAATGAGACTGAGTTTATATAAAATGATGAAAGACAACTAAGAACAAGAAAGGGAAAGAAAATGAAAGGGTTGAAAGGAATGCTCGACAGACGCACAGTGTGACCGTGATGTGAAGTTATTGCTCTGTCTCATTGTGAATTGTGTTGGTCATGCCTCATAATTCACTTTAGCCTGTCTAAAGCCCAGCAGAATTAGAGGCAGCTTAATAGATGCAGGGCAGCAGGGAAAGCACCATTTATCTTTCCAGATTACCAATGAGAACACTGCACTCACAGTTCCTCTCCCGTCTCTAGCCCTGCTTAACAAATGTAAGCCTTCTCTTACAGAGGTATAATAATAACAGAGCAAAAGAGTGACTCCAATGAACCTGTAGTTGACTGCACTAGAAACAAGTATTCTGTAAAAATAGATTGAGGATAAGTAAAGAAACTATTTTATTTAGTTTTATTATTTTAATTAATTGTAGTGTTTTTTGTTTTTGTTTTCCTGCATCCAACCTCACATTGGATGAGCAGTTTTATTTTGTTTTGTTTTGTTTTCGTGTCCTTTCGTTGCTGCAGTTTCAGTGTTCTTTCTGAAACATGCTATATTATTTAATTTTATTATAGTATTTTGTTTTTGTTTTGATTCCTTTCCTCATGACCCCAAATTTGAGAGGCAGTATGTTTTTGTTTTGTTTTGTTTTGTTTTGATGTGTTGCTACCGTTTCAAAAGTCCTTCTGAAAACATGCTTTATTATTCCATTTTATTATAGTGTTTTGCTGTTGCTTTTTGTCTCGTTAGACCCCACATCTGACAGGCAGTAGGAATGTGTTTTGTTTAGTTTTGCTTCGCTTCGTTTTGTTGCTGTTTTAAAGTTTTAAAACATGGTTTATTATTGAATTTTATTATAGTATTTTGGTTTTTTTTTTTTTTTGGTTTTTCTCACAACCCCACAATCAACAGGCAGTATGATTGTGTTTTGTTTTGTTTTATTTTGTTTCATTACGTTTCATTGCTGCAGTTTCAAAGTTCCTTCGAATAAATACCTTTTTATTTTATTTTATTGTAGTATTTTGTTTTTGTTTTGTTTTGTTTCATGATCCCACATTCGACAGGCAGTATGGATGTTTTGTTTTTTGTTTTGTTTATTTTCGTTCATTTTGTTTTGTTGATGCAATTTCAAAGTTCCTTCTAAAACATGCTTATTATTTAATTTTATTCTAGTATTTTTTTTTCATGACCCCACATTCAGCAGGCAGTATGAATGTTTGTTTTGTTTTGTTTTGTTTTGTTTTGTTTTGTTTTGTTTTGTTTTGTTTTGTTTTGTTTTGTTTTGTTTTGTTTTGATGTGTTGCTACCGTTTCAAAAGTCCTTCTGAAAACATGCTTTATTATTCCATTTTATTATAGTGTTTTGCTGTTGCTTTTTGTCTCGTTAGACCCCACATCTGACAGGCAGTATGAATGTGTTTTGTTTAGTTCCCTTCCGAAGGGAACTCTCACTGCGTCCTCTAGAGGGCGCTTTTGGGGAACGCTGCAGCGTGCCTCGAGTCTGAAGAATGCATAGAAAAACTACATGAAATGGCCGGCGCCAGCGTATGACGTCACCGCGGCGCGTCAGTCGCTGCCGTTGCGTCACTACCGGGCGACCATAACATAAAGAGGCGCCCGTGCAACACAATACATCTTCGCTGTCTTCAGCTTTCCCGGTTTGGATGTGCATGGGAAGAAACGGTAAGAATCCTTTCTTTGAACTACTATCATGGCAAGCACTAGCAAGTCGTTTAAACGGTGTGTTCATCCGTGTCCGCGTTATTTGACACCTGATGACACACATGATCTTTGCGATATTCTGTTTGGGCTAAGAGCACACACGCGATGTCCTTGAGGGGGCATTGTGTATACATTATGAGCGCTTCTCTATGAAGAAGCTCCGGTCTCGTCTGTCTCTCTTTCTGAGGAAAGATGAGCGTCCACTTGCCCCTCGCGGTTCGGGTCCTGCCGTTGCCGAGGCACGGAGGAAACTGAGCTCGTGGGGCTCGCAAGTGGAACTGGCTGACGATCTTGAGAGGGGTCTCTCTCTCTCGCCAGCCGGAGACGACGACAGGCTCCTAGCTGATGATGGTGCGTTATCGCTGACGTCATCAGATCCAGGAGCAAGTGCTCTTTTGGGTTCCACCCAAGAAGAGCAGGAAATGCTAGAGATGGATGAAGACGCTGAGGCTGAATCCTCTCTACCTTCCTGCCCTGCATACGAAGAGCTGCCAGAGGTTATGGACCGCACCACGGCCAGGCTTGTCCTGCTGTGGAAGCGGGCTAGAAAGATAGCGCCGCGGGGTCGCCTTGACGAGCGATATCTTTTCAGGCCATAACCATCCAGCTCTGGTGAGTCTCCCATTCCTTCCCGATCTTCATACCGAAATCGAGAGGGTCTGGAAAAAGCCGTACGCGGCGCGCATTCATAGTTCGTCCATTGCGAACTATGCTAGTATCGAGGGTTTGCGCGACCACGGCTATGAGAGGACGCCCCTTGTGGAAGAGATGCTATCTCTCCACAGGGCGGGCTTTCTCTCTCAAGACTCCCTCTCTGCCTTCTCCGGCCCTGCTGAACGGCAGAGCGTATGCAGCAGCAGGTCAGGCGGTGGGTGCACTGCACACCATGGCAGTGCTCCAAGCCTACCCAGCCGATCTGCTGAAAAATCCTTTATCCCTCGAAGGTCCAGGTATTAGCCCGAACACCACAGGGGTCCTGCTCCGCCTCCTTCTGAGGAACGGAGGTAGGTGCAGAAGGCTAGTGTTGCATCCCGCGCTCCTCCCCCGCCTGCGAGCAGGTCTAGGAGGCGACGCGGATCGAGAGGTGACAGACAGGATTTCAGGGAAGTCATCCAAGCGAGACAAAATTCTCGCAGGGGTCAGAGTAATACCTCTCCTTCCCTCGGTCCAGTCGGGTCGCCATATTAATTCCCCTGTCTCCATTTAAGCTTCCTGCACTCCCCGGACCCATGATGTCCTTTGGGGGTTCTACCTGTATAGAACCCTAATTTTCGGACGGTCTGGAATCAGGCGGTCTCTGAAAAAAAAAAAAAAAACCCCGCCTCTTTCTATGAAACAGGATGCTTTTAAATGGGTGAGTATGATCCATTTTTTACGTGAAGGAACTTCATACTGTCTCAGACCTGTGTATGTTTTTCTCTATTCACAGAAGAAATACGACGAGTCTACGGCAGACGCCCCCTCTGATCCTATGGATTAAGGTTACGGCAGTGTTTGCCCTCTCCACTCCACAGGCTGTGCGGTAAATCAACCCTTACAGCATATATTACACATAGGACCTCTGTCCTCTTCAAGGTAAGCTCCCTAAGTTTTTCTTAGGTTTGCCCTTGGTATGTTTATGCTGTCCTTTGCAGGCCTAGTGTAGACTTATGTCCTGTTGAGACAGGAGCATAACTCCCTAGTTACGCCCCCCCTTATGGCTGGATAGGCGTGTTGCCTGCAGGGTTTGGGTTGCGTGTTGTGTTTTTCCCTCAGAAAAGGAATGTGGAAACATCTCAACGGAGCACCCCTCCCTTCCGGTTGTATGGTGGTGTCCGTCTACACAACACTCGTTCCAGCACAATCGGGCTTCCCCCTTCAGTGGTTAAACGAGCAAAAGGAAATTTTTCCTTTCTCCCTAGGTAAGCATCTTAAGATATTTATATTTAAGATTGCACTAGTATGTTTAACTCTGTTGCAGACGGCCTGCGTGCGAGGATCCGCTTCGTGTCCTCTCCTAAATACGGTTTCTATGGAAACTGAGTGTCTACACCTGTTGAGACAGGTGTTCACTTACATAGGAGTACCAGCAGTCCGGAGTGCTCGCTGCGGACTCGGAGCAGGTTTGGTTGCTCCCTTTTCTGCGGAAAAGGTTTTTTATTTGAGCACCACCTGGTGACACGCTTTCCAGCTGGGGTCTTGATTCTCGGTGTGCGCTCCCCTTTCTGAGGAAAGGGTTTTTATCTGAGCGCTACTTTGAGACTCTCTTCAAGTCGCCTCATTCTAAGCCTGAGGGCTGAAGCAGCACTTGATGTAGGATCTACACCCAGGCTGTCGAATGTCTCCCCTACAGAGGGTTTGAGCATCCTTCGGTGTTTAACACCTTAGAAAGCCGTCACTTTAGGATCGATTCTCGCTCCCCAGGCCTAGTTCCACTTCCCTTTCTGAGGAAAGGTTTACGAAGTGTCTGAACTAGGAAGCTGCCCTTATTCATTTCGGAGCTTCCCAGAAACTTTCAAGGCAAACAGTGCTCCCCTTTCTGAGGAATGGGTTTGTTAAGGTTAAGAGCTCACGTTCCTCCCTGTGCGCAGGATTGCTGGAACGGACCTGAGCTCCCCTAATCCAGGGTTTCCTTCAGAGCAACTTCCCAGGACTGAGTGCTCCCCCTTCTGAGGAATGGGTTTGTTAAGGTTAAGAGCTCACGTTCCTCCCTGTGCGCAGGATTGCTGGAACGGACCTGAGCTCCCCTAATTCAGGGTTTCCTTCAGAGCAACTTCCCAGGACTGAATGCTTCCTCCCTCCTGAGGGTAGGAATCTACCAGGGACAGACCTTTGAGAGTTATGGACCTGCTACAAGGATGTTGGCGTGCCCCCTTTCCAGGGTTCACTTATAAGAGCACCACTCCTTGGTGGCCAAGTTCTCCTCCCTGTTTCCCAGGGTAGGAGCTTGACCTTCATGCTTCAGGTTTCTACTCTCCAGCCTTTATTCTGGATGTATGCTCCCCTCTATGAAGGGTAACAGTGAGAGCATTCGCTCCTGTTCGGTTGTGCAGCTCCCCTTCTGGGAAGGGTCTTCTATGAGCGCCAACCCACCTTCGTGAGATTGCCAGACCTTCATACAGGTCGCGTGGACCGGGCTGTGCACGCTTCCCCTTTTCATTAAGGGTTCCCTAAAAAGACAGCAGTGCCCCCTTCTGGAGAAGCGATTCTCCCTGTGGATCAGGGTCAGGATTTTTGTCCTCTACTGTCGTCCACTATTGCAGGATGGTCTCAGCTCCATGTTCTTCTCTGTTGACAGATAGCTTGCGAGCTTCTGTCCAGGGGAGGGTTAGTGTGGCAATCCCCTCACCTTCAGGGTTATCCCCTTTCCGTCTCTTCAGACGGCATGGAGCTGATAGTGAAACCCCCTGGGAAAACACTCTCCTTAAATCCGATCATGTCGGTAAGCGTCCCACGCTATGCCTGGGCGTCTTCCAGTTAAAACCACAAGTGTGGTAAGTGCACACACACCTGGGGCACTTCTATAAAATCCACGTGTTGGTAGGTTCCCACCAAGTTTGGGTTCCTTTTTTTTTAAATCCCTTTTTGGTATGGGTCACACGTTTTGCCTTGTTCCCATCTATTGGAGTCGGCTCACAACCCCGGTTCCCTGGGTTCGACTCCTTTGATATCTTAGCTGATGTCTGCTGACCATCCACTATTAGGGCGCGCCACTACTAGTGGCCCTTTGAACGGACCCAGGACAGGTTTCTGCCCTCATATGGGAGCCAGTTCCTGAGGGAACTAGGCCCTATGTTGCGGTAGTTTCTGGTTCTGACAAGTCTAAGTTTCCATCGAAGCTTAGCCGTTTCCCTCAGAAGGAATTACTATAATTCCAAGCCTGAGCTGTGCCCTGGGTTCTACCCAGTCTGGTAAGTGGGTAACAGGTCAGGCCTCTGGCCGGGAGGGGTAACGTTTTGACAGCCGTCACCACGTCCTAGTAGGGGCAATTCCTCTCAGAATTGTTGCTTAGTGCTCGCTGGCTTAGCATGCACTCCCCTCAGCATGGCAGTGTTGGTATACCGTTCCCCAAAAGCGCCCTCTAGAGGACGCAGTGAGAGTTCCCTTCGGAAGGGAACGTCTCAGGTTACGTATGTAACCCTAGTTCCCTGAGAATAGGGAACGAGACACTGCGTCCTCTAGGCTTCTTCGCCATGCTTCGGACGATAAAGCTTCAGACTTTGAAGATGTATTGTGTTGCACGGGCGCCTCTTTATGTTATGGTCGCCCGGTAGTGACGCAACGGCAGCGACTGACGCGCCGCGGTGACGTCATACGCTGGCGCCGGCCATTTCATGTAGTTTTTCTATGCATTCTTCAGACTCGAGGCACGCTGCAGCGTTCCCCAAAAGCGCCCTCTAGAGGACGCAGTGTCTCGTTCCCTATTCTCAGGGAACTAGGGTTACATACGTAACCTGAGACGTTTTGCTTCGCTTCGTTTTGTTGCTGTTTTAAAGTTTTAAAACATGGTTTATTATTGAATTTTATTATAGTATTTTGGTTTTTTTTTTTTGTTTTGGTTTTTCTCACAACCCCACAATCAACAGGCAGTATGAATGTGTTTTGTTTTGTTTCATTTTGTTTCATTACGTTTCATTGCTGCAGTTTCAAAGTTCCTTCGAATAAATACCTTTTTATTTTATTTTATTGTAGTATTTTGTTTTTGTTTTGTTTTGTTTCATGATCCCACATTCGACAGGCAGTATGGATGTTTTGTTTTTTGTTTTGTTTATTTTCGTTCATTTTGTTTTGTTGATGCAATTTCAAAGTTCCTTCTAAAACATGCTTATTATTTCATTTTATTCTAGTATTTTTTTTTCATGACCCCACATTCAGCAGGCAGTATGAATGTTTGTTTTGTTTTGTTTTGTTTTGTTTTGTTTTGTTTTGTTTTGTTTTGTTTTGTTTTGTTTTGTTTTGTTTTGTTTTGATGTGTTGCTACCGTTTCAAAAGTTCTTCTAAAAACATGCTTTATTATTCCATTTTATTATAGTGTTTTGCTGTTGCTTTTTGTCTCGTTAGACCCCACATCTGACAGGCAGTATGAATGTGTTTTGTTTAGTTTTGCTTCGTTTCATTTTGTTGCTGTTTTAAAGTTTTAAAACATGCTTTATTATTGAATTTTATTATAGTATTTTGGGTTTTTTTTTGTTTGTTTTGTTTTTTCTCACAACCCCACAATCAACAGGCAGTATGAATGTGTTTTGTTTTGTTTCATTTTGTTTCATTACGTTTCATTGCTGCAGTTTCAAAGTTCCTTCGAATAAATACCTTTTTATTTTATTTTATTGTAGTATTTTGTTTTTGTTTTGTTTTGTTTCATGATCCCACATTCGACAGGCAGTATGGATGTTTTGTTTTTTGTTTTGTTTATTTTCGTTCATTTTGTTTTGTTGATGCAATTTCAAAGTTCCTTCTAAAACATGCTTATTATTTCATTTTATTCTAGTATTTTTTTTTTCATGACCCCACATTCAGCAGGCAGTATGAATGTTTGTTTTGTTTTGTTTTGTTTTGATGTGTTGCTACCGTTTCAAAAGTCCTTCTAAAAACATGCTTTATTATTCCATTTTATTATAGTGTTTTGCTGTTGCTTTTTGTCTCGTTAGAGACCCCACATCTGACAGGCAGTATGAATGTGTTTTGTTTAGTTTTGCTTCGTTTCGTTTTGTTGCTGTTTTAAAGTTTTAAAACATGCTTTATTATTGAATTTTATTATAGTATTTTGTTTTTTTTGTTTGTTTTGTTTTTTCTCACAACCCCACAATCAACAGGCAGTATGAATGTGTTTTGTTTTGTTTCATTTTGTTTCATTACGTTTCATTGCTGCAGTTTCAAAGTTCCTTCGAATAAATACCTTTTTATTTTATTTTATTGTAGTATTTTGTTTTTGTTTTGTTTTGTTTCATGATCCCACATTCGACAGGCAGTATGGATGTTTTGTTTTTTGTTTTGTTTAGTTTCGTTCATTTTGTTTTGTTGATGCAATTTCAAAGTTCCTTCTAAAACATGCTTATTATTTCATTTTATTCTAGTATTTTTTTTTTTATTTATTTATTTTTTTTTTTCTCATGACCCCACATTCAGCAGGCAGTATGGTCCGTGTACTTTTTCGTTCATTTATTATTCAATTTCGGAATGAAAGATGAAATTTAAAAAAGGGTGCAGCTTGGTTTTTTGTTTAAAAGAAAAAAAGCAGAAATGGCTGTATTTTGTTTTCCAAATGTATTGTTGTCATCAAATAATAGTAATAGAAAATTGGACACATTTCCGATCGTTTTTTAATTTGTAATATTTATTTGTACATTTATTGTATTTCATTTGACTGATCATATCTTTACCCGGAAGTAAATTACACCGTCGTGCGGGTATCAATTATTATTGTCTAGTATCACTAAAAATACTACTAAGATCCATATTACTATCACACGAGCCAATGGCAATTAAATGCACGGATGCATAGTCAGATAATGAATACAACTGTTCACGAACAGAAGATTGTATTTGACTCATGCTTTATACGCAATGACAATTATGCCTACTGTAAATATAGATTTACAACTACGATTAGAGTTGTTTGCATAAAATGCACCGTGAACATTCACACGTTTGCCTAGCTGTGATAGTCTACAATTTATCTTCATTAATACTATTTTCTCAATTCTGCTCATATATTTTCATTTACCTTACATCAATTTACATCAATCGATCAATATTATCATCACATATTTTACATTTGCAACTGTAGGTACCACAAACAATTTAATATAGCTAAGTTTGTGTATTTTTACAGGTAGTAAAATACTGTGTGCTGCTTATAAACACCAGAGAGATAATGATTCATGAAAAAGATGGTCTTTACTCATCTCACTTGCACAAAATAAATGCAGTAATAGAAAGTACAGAAACGCACAAAATACACTGAAATACACTGAGAATTATATGCATTTAAAAATTTTGTTGAAATCATCCCCCCGGATCTTCTGCATCCACTCAGCCTGTACGCAGCGTCAACGGGGAATGCGACGAAACGGTACAAAAATGCACACAACAATGAAGTGCTGAGTCTCCTCTCTTGAATCCTAAAAACACTCAATGTGAAAAAATATCTCTGTGACGACAAAATCATGGATCAGATTCATTACATGTTGTTTAAAGGGCCAAAACGGGTCAGCCTCCGAGAAGAGGACATGACCTCCATGAAACTGTGTTTTATTGACAAGTGGTTAGGTTTAGGGGCAGGGGTTGGGTTACGTGCTCGTAAATGTGTCTGTTGTGACTGTTTGCATTGAAAAATATATGAGCAGAATTGAGAAAATAGTATTAATGAAGATAAATTGTAGACTATCACAACTTGGCAAACGTGTGAATGTTCACGGTGCATTTTATGCAAACAACTCTAATCGTAGTTGTAAATCTATATTTACAGTAGGCATAATTGTCATTGTGTATACAGCATGAGTCAAATACAATCTTCTGTTCGTGAACAGTTGTATTCATTATCTGACTATGCATCCGTGCATTTAATTGCCATTGGCTCGTGTGATAGTAATATGGATCTTAGTATTTTTAGTGATACTAGAAAATAATAATTGATACCCGCACGTCGGTGTAATTTACTTCCGGGTAAAGATAGGATCAGTCAAATGAAATACAATAAATGTACAAATAAATATTAGAAAATTAAAAAACGATCGGAAATGCGTCCAATTTTCTATGACTATTATTTGATGACAACAATACATTTGGAAAACAAAATACAGCCATTTCTGCTTTTTTTCTTTTAAACAAAAAACCAAGCTGCACCCTTTTTTAAATTTCATCTTTCATTCCGAAATTGAATAATGAATGAACGAAAAAGTACACGGACCTTCTAAAACATGCTTTATTCTTTAATTTTATTATAGTATTTTTCAAAACAATTTTTTTGTTTGTTTGTTTCCTCATAACCCCAAAATCGAATGAATGAATGTTTTATTTTGTTTTGTTTTGTTTCGCTTTGTTTTGTTGCTGCGTTTTTAACATTCCTTCTAAAACATGCTTAATTCTTTAATTTTATTATAGTATTTATTTTTTTGTTTGTTTGTTTGTTTGTTTGTTTTTTCCTCATGACCCCACATTCAACAGGTACTATGAATGTTTTTTTTGTTTTGTTTTGTTGGTGTTGCTGCAGTTTCAAAGATCCTTTTTAAACATGCTTTATTATTTAATTTTATTATAGTATTTAGTTTTCTGTTTTGTTTCCTCATAACCCCACATTGAACAGGCAGTATGAACGTGTTTTTTTTCCGCTTTGTTTTGTTTCATTGCTGCAGTTTTAACGTTACTTCTAAAACATACTTAATTATATAATTTTAATATAGTATTTAGTTTCTTTGTTTTGTTTGCTCATAACCCCACATTGAACAGGCAGTTTGAAGGTGTTTTGTATTTTGTTTTTTGTTTTATTTGTTTTGTTTCGCTTCGTTTTGTTTCATTGCTGCTGTTTTATCGTTCCTTCTAAAACATGCTTGAATCTTTAATTTTATTATAGTATTTATTTTTTGTTTGTTTTTTCCTCATGACCCCACATTCAACAGGTAGTATGAATGTCTTTTGTTTTGTTTTGCTGCAGTTTCAAAGTTCCTTTTAAAACATGCTTTATTCTTTAATTTTATTATAGTATTTTGTTTTTGTTTTGTTTTGTTTCCTCATGACCCCACATTTGACAGGCAGTATGAATATTTTGTTTTTGTTTTGTCTTTTTGTTTGCATAAAAGAATTTATCTGTAAGGTAAATCACAAGGCAGAGGGAATAAGAAGTTCCTTTTGAAACATGCCATGGTATCCGTGAAATCTGTTCACTATTACTGAGCTGTCACCACTCAGTCCAACTCCGGTGTTTATAAAACACTGTCTAAATATTTTAGATGTTGTAAGAGGAGGTTTATGGTTACCAAGGAAAAATCTTTGTGGGTTTACATTGGACATGTTATCTTAATTGCTCTACAAAAAGCTCAAATCAATCTCAGTAATTGTGTATGTTTTTGCTACTCCTGTGACACCTCGTTCACATGAATAGCCAGAGGTCATAGGGTCACTGTACCGTGTGCCGCTAAGAGTAATAAGATTGTTGCCCACATGAAAACACAAGAAAGTGACACCTCTTTTAAAATGAATGACTTCCTGTTGGTTTATCTGTGCAAATTGTTGTCAGTGGGAATACCCCTTTGTTTATTAAGTAGTGTAGATAATGTAGTAAAATGAAAAAAAAACTTCTTTTCATGGAAATGCGTTTTGTTGTATTTTGGGGTACAAGTCCTCTGAGACCTTTGCTGATAATTAATACTTATTTTTACAAGTTTCACAAGTTACTAATTGAGGAAGTGCAGTAATTACCACAACTGAGTTTAGTGTAACCTGCAGAAAGAAAACAACAATCTTAGAACATCAGAATATGCTTAGTTACATTTAATAAGGAATGTACCAGCAGCTCCCTAGAGAATTAAACCCTCGGTTTCAGTCTAACAATTAATTTTCTCTCTTTTCTAGAAAGCTCTTTTTTCATTCCATAATTGCGCCTCTTCCCTCTCTCTTTATCTCTTTGTTCCTCTCTCCATGCCCTTGAAACCACTCATAATTCTGTAATGTCATTGACCACATATAATCAGGGGAGCAGTGGTTTCTCATATACACAGCACATTAACTCCACTGAAAAGATTATTGGAAGGGGAAGAAGAGACTGGATGATTAGAAAGATTCCACTGGATGGGCAGAAATAAGGGGAGGATGAATGAAAGACGTGGGAGAGTGGTCATTGGAATCCCGTCTAATAAACACACACAAACACTGTGTAATGAGGCAGCGTTCGATGCGTGCCGGCTGGTTATGGGTCAAGATCAGTTTGCATACATTTCACCACTCTACACACTACATGAGTGACCAAAAAGGCCAGAAATAAATAGCTCCATTTATGGTGAGACAAAGACATAAAGGAAAACACTTATAGCCTTTTATACCATGGGCCTAATGTTGTTTAAACAGAGTAATCGTTTATTTTCACGCTACAGTTAACACCTCTTATTTCCTGCCTAAACTTCATGGTGAGTTTCTAGGATAATGGCTAACACTGTTATTTACCAAGAACCAAGTGAGAGAATTAGGCACTAATTGGTGGACAGATGAATAAACAAAGAAAAGAATTATATAAATAAATGCAGATAAAGGCATCAAAGCTAAGCTGTTTGTGCATATGCTTCAATATGTTGAGTGATGGCATACAGTAGACAGTATACAGTGAATAAAGTGAATAATGATAGATGTAAAATAATAGATAAAATGTTAATTATGTAACCGGGGTAAAACTTCAATTTAATAAGATACAATAAAGGTAATTGTATAGGTTGTGTTTAGTGCAACTCACAGCTTTCCATACATATTAATTGTGGCCCCTTTAAAAATATGTTGTTTTTGTAAGTGTGGTTGAAATGTACCTGCTAAAAAACGTGGCTATGACAAGCAAGTTCTTCTGTCTGTTTATTTATTGGATTATGTATAGGTAATCCCTCCTCCTTGAAAGAAACTGTGGTAGCGATTGGCTATCAAGAGATAGGAGGCGGGGTGAATATATGCTGAGTCAGTAGGAGAGACGCAATAGTCCATATCGGATTTATTTGCTTTGTTATTGTTTGTTTTACTAACAAATCATTAGTAAAGGACTTCATGCCTACTGCTCGTGAGTGTTTCTGTCACGTTGCGAGAGATGAGATCAGGGTCCAAAATGCAGGGAAGGAGATATTTAATAAAACAAACATAAACAAACAAAACAAAAGGCCAATACGGCACAACACGACACGAGCAAAACAGGAGCAAGAACACAGGCTTCAGGAATACAAGAAAGACAGACTACAGAATACCGACCAAACAGAAAACAATGCAACCTCGACGAGTGGTGGGAGAGTGGAGACTAATATAGTCCGTGGTAATGTGGAACAGCTGAGGGATGTGACGAGTGACAGGTGTGTGCAATTCAGAGGAGTGGGGTGCCGTTTTTGCCGCGATTGCTGTGACGCAGTGGAGAGACTATTCAGATGCGCATTTGCAGAGAACGTACTGAAGTTTAACGCTGCAGTTCTCAAACGAGAATTGTTTGATTGCTGAGTGTGAGTGCTCCGAAAAAGAGAAAAGGAGAAGGATTGTGGAGAGCCTAAAAGGGCCTGCATTGGAAATTATCAAGGCAGTACATTTCTCCAATCCAGAAGCTAGTGCTGTACAGTACGTAGAGGCACTAGAGAGTACTTTTGGAACATCTGAGTCAGGTGAGGATTTATACTTTGCCTTTCGCCTTTTAAGACAATGTTCTGGTGAAGCCTTATCTGATTTTTTGCGCCGAGTGGACAAAGCATTAAATAAGGTAGTGAAGAAGGGTGGAGTGTCTCCACAAATGGTGGATCGGGTCAGAGTGGAGCAATTAATTCGAGGTGCAGTTGAATCAGATCTAATGCTTCTCCAGCTGAGGCTTAGAGAGAGGAAAAACCAACCGCCAACCTTTCTGACTCTTCTGAATGAGATTAGAGAAGCTGAGGAAAATTAAGCAGCTAGGCAGAAAATTAAAGCTACTGTAAAGTCTGTTCAAGGTCAGGATGAGGGGTAACTTAGCTTTTCTTTGGTGAAAGAGTTAAAAGCAGAAATAAAGGATCTGAGAACCAGGTTAGGTCAGGGAACCTCAAATGCATCAGCTGCTATTACAAGGCTGGAGTCTGGGACAACTTCTACAAAGACTCATGTTGAAACATCGTGTGATTTGGAGGTGCAAGCACTAAAAGAACAAATACAGCAACTACAGCAGAAGATTAGTGTATTGAGTGTAGCTCATAGCCAGCCATTAGAGCAGACTCAGAGACAACCCAACACTGTGTCTATGCAAAGGAGAGGTAGATCTAAACCAACCCAGGAGGACTTCTTTTGTTATCGATGTGGAGAAGATGGACACATCGCAACAAAGTGCAACGCCCTTGAAAATCCCACAAAAGTGATCCAAAAGCTGGTTCGTTCACTGAGGAAAATTAAGACTGAAAGAAGTGAAATGCCAAGGGAGGGTAATAAAGCAGGAAAACCTGATTGTTTTTCAAAGAAAAGTCAGATTGATCTCCTGGAAACCATTTGTCTCCCTAAAGGATTGGTAGGACCTACTTCCACTGTGTCCCTGAAACTTAATGGACATCCACGTAGAGCTCTTCTGGACAGTGGATCCCAAGTCACCATTGTGTTTGAGTCTTGGTATTCTAAATACTTGCCTGATGTTCCAATACGACCGCTTCAAGGATTATCTATATGGGGGCTTAGTGCTTCTAACTATCCTTACAAGGGATATATTGTGGTGGATGCCTCCTTCCCCACTTCAGATACGACAGTGGAGGAAACCGTTTCAATTCTCGCCTTGGTCTGTCCTGAGCCAACCCAAGGACCCCAGTCAGTCCCCGTGATAATTGGGACAAATGGCAGTTTTTTCACGAGGTTGGCTGCTTTAACAGAGGAGACTAGTTCTTTCAAAGTAGCTCACATCTTCCGGATCAATTCTCCCTATGTACCGAGACCAAAGCCAAAAGTGCATACTGACTGTTCGGAAGGAAGAGTCATGTGGGTAAGACCAGGTGTTCTGACAGTGCCTTCACAAAGCGAACTACAAGCTACATGTCAAGTAGAGTGTAAAAGGCCCTTACAAAAGGACATCTACCTAATAGAAACTTCTGCAGAGGACCAATTGCCTTCAGGACTGTTCATACCTCCTGTGGTTTTACCTTTAACAGAAGTAAATTTAAATCATCTGAGAGTACCTGTACACAATGAGACCTCTAAAGACATCTCTCTTCCGCCTGGGACTGTAATTGCTCAAGTGTATTCGACTGACACTGTTGCTGTAGTTCAAGAGGGTAAAACTATTCCTACCCTGTTCCCGAAGTTTGGAAAAACAGATTACGACAGAAGCTGGCAGAAAAAGGGAATGGGATGTGGGACTTGCTAAAGAACACCACATTGAACTGAATGATCCCAGACCTTTTAGAGAGCGGTCTCGGCGCCTGGCACCTGCCGACATTGAGGATGTGCGAAGTCATATAAAAGATCTACTTGCCGCAGGTATCATTTCAGAGTCTCGAAGCCCTTACACATCGCCTATTGTCATAGCTCGCAAAAAGAATAGAGCTGTTAGGATGTGTATTGATTACAGGACACTCAACCAGCGAACGATTCCTGATCAGCACACCACTCCAAAGATTGATGAAGCCTTTGATTGCCTTGTTGGCAGCAAATGGTTCTCTGTCCTTGAGCCTTTGCTGACCCTGAGAAACCGTATGTCCTCCTTGTGGATGCCAGTTCAAGGGGATTAGGTGCTGTTTTGAACCAAGAATACCCTGAAGGACTAAGGCCTGTAGCTTTTACTAGTCACAAGTTGAATGCTGCAGAACAGCTCTATCCAATTCACCAACTGGAATTCCGTGCCCTGAAGTGGGCAGTAGTGGATAAATTCCACGATTATCTATATGGGGCAAAGTTTGTGGTAAAAACAGACAATAATCCCCTCACTTATGTCTTGACGAGTGCTAGGTTGAACGCAACTGGACATAGGTGGTTAGCTGCCCTGGCTACCTATGACTACCTATGACTACCTATGTCAGTATACAATATAAGCCAGACAAGCATAATGCAGATGTGTTATCACAATACCCAACAAGTGCAGTGGTTGCCAATGAGTGGAAAGAAATACCCCAGACGGCTGTGAAAGCTGTATGTCAAGTGGCCAGTTGTTCTTAAGAGAACGGATCTTCTACCAGGCGCATTGATCAACTAGGAGTCTCTCCACAAAGCATCCCACCACTGTATGCTTGTCCGGTACAACTTATCACTGATCAGACAGATGGATTCGCAGTGACAGATCTAAAATATGCCCAAGAGCAAGACCCTGTCATTGGCTCTGTGAAAAAAGCAGTAGAATCTGGAAGAATACTTTCCATGCCCAAAAGTTCAGATCCAGCTGTGGCACTAATGCAAAGGCAGGGCAAAAACCTAACAGTCAGGCACCAACTTCTCTATCGAGTGACTAAAAATGAAGATGGTAAAGATAAAGCACAGTTGGTTCTACCTAATAAATACCACCTTTGAATGATGAAGTCTTTGCACAATTATTTCTGGACATCTTGGAGTGGAAAAAACAAACAAACTTCAAAAAAAAAAAAAAAAAAAAAAAACGGTTCTACTGGCCAAAAATGACAGTTGACATTGAACAGTATGTGAAAAATTGTGGGAGGTGTGTTGCTAGGAAGACCCTGCCTCAGAGATTTTCCCCTTTACATCAAATCATTAGCAAGGGCCCCTTAGATCTAGTGTGCATTGATTTTCTATCAATGGAGCCTGATTCAAAAGGAATCGCAAATGTTATGGTTATAACTGACCATTTTACCAGATATGCCCAAGCGTTTCCTACAAAAGATCAGAAGGCCTTAACTGTTGCTAAAGTTCTATGGGAAAAGTTCTTTGTGCATTATGGTCTACCAGCCAGGATACATTCAGACCAGGGAAGGGACTTTGAAAGTCGTCTGATTAAAGAACTGTTATCAATGCTGGGCATTCGAAAGTCCCGTACCTCCCCTTACCACCCACAAGGGGATCCTCAGCCAGAGAGGTTTAATAGGACCCTCCTGTCTATGCTAGGCACCCTTGATCCAGCCCCAAAAAACCGTTGGAGCCAGCATATCACTCAGTTGGTGCACGCATACAGCTGTACCTAAAACGAGGCAACAGGCTATTCTCCCTATTACCTCTTGTTTGGCAGAGAGGCGAGACTGCCAGTAGATGTATATTTTGGCCTACCACTAGATGAAGGAGAGAAAAATCACCTACAGTATGTCCAAAGAATGAGAGAAGAACTGCAGAAAGCATACCAGTTGGCTTCTGAAGCATCTCTGAAAAGCCATCAGAGAAATGAACGATACTATGACAACAAAGTGAAACATCAAATCTTGAGAACAGGAGATTGAGTGCTCATAAGGAATCTTGGTCTGACGGGAAATACACAAGTTGCAGGATAAATGGAAATCTTTACCATATATCGTGGTTGAGCAACTCGGAAACTTACCAGTGTACAAACTAAAACCACAAACAGGAATGGGAACTGGAAAACGCTTCACAGGGATTATTTACTGCCCATTGGAGATCAAGTGAGATTTCCTGTCCCAGAGATTGACAAAGAAGTGGTCCTCCAGTAACACGAGCAAAAACGAGCAAAAACTGCAAAGAAAAATCAGATAATGAGAGAGAGAGAAACAGGCAAAGGAGCTCCAAGTTTGGATGTTTCTTCTGAAGAAGATGATGAGAATGGATACTACTATGACTATCCTGACAGGACTAGTAAATTGACTAAACCATTATCGTTGGATTTTTCTGAGCCTGTAGTGGAAGAGGAGCAACTTGTACAGAGTGGTACTGAAAGTAATAATCCTACTGAAGGATTAAGGGAAGAAAATCTAAGAAAAGCCATTGAGGACGATGTTTCCCACGTGCTTCTTCAATCAGAACAGGACCTGTTACCAAATGAAGAAGAAGTGCCGTGTAGACATTCTCCCAGAATGGAGATAAATGCCATGGAAATTCATCCAAAACGAAAGATCAAACCGGTAGTCAAGTTGAGTTACAATGAGTTAGGACAGCCATCAGATCAGCCTTTGTCCATTGCTTATGGAGGTATAGTCATACGAGTTGAAGGTCTGTCAGAAAGGAAAAACACTTGTAGCACAATTTGGTGTCATCCATTGGCTAAATGTGCTAATTGTGGTAAAGCACCTATCACTTCACCAATTGTTTGAGCCAGATGATCATCGTTGCTTATGATGACGATCCAGATAGCACTCTGAATCAGCGTGGGGTTCAGAATTCCTCTGGCAACGGGGGAAACCCGGAGCTGTGAATTACTTCAAAAGAGCATGCAAGGGAGCATAACAGTCGTTACTGAGCCTGGCGGACAGCTGATGGATTCTCAGGTATTTGAGTTTATTTTATTTTGCTCTTTGGAGTGAAGAGGCCAATTTTGAGTTTGCTTTAAGTGGCCACAACGCACGCAAGCAATGTTACAGGCCTGCTACGGGGGGGTATGCGCACTTAATTGTGAGAGAGTGAGTGTGGGCCCACAATTATTACGTGCAGTACCGTGTGTTTACATATTTGATTGCGTACTCATTCCCTGGTGTTAACACAAACAATATTGTGTGTAAATAGACTAAAACTTTTCTACTTTGTGAATATTGGAAATATTCAAGTTATTTATTTTTCCAGAAAAGTGTAAATTATTTCTTGTTTTATTTTAGTTTACCCACTTGCTGTGTTCTAAATAAAAATGTAATTGTTTTGTAAAAAAACAACTAACTCCCTAACTTTAGTGGTTGATTTGAGTTAATAGGGTTGTTAACTATCCAGTTGAATTATTTCATTTCCATCGCCCTCAATAGTTACAGGTTACTGTTTGTTTAGTTGGGGTAAAAAAGGAGTTCTCATAAATAGTCGAGAGACAAATAATAAAAGAACCCATGAGTTCATCCTAAAGAGCTCCAGAAAGACCATATCTGCGAGAAGGGTGTTACAATTATTTTACCAAAATTAAAGGGATCATACAAAATGCATGTTATTTTTTATTTAGTACTGACCTTATGATTTCACATAGAATACATTTATATATAGTCCACAAAATAAAATCATAGTTAAAATTATAAAAATGACCCCGTTCAAAAGTTTACATCCCATTGATTTGGGAAGGGGTGAAAACTTTTGAAAACAGAATGTAAGATGTGTACATTTTGCCTAAATATATAGTTTTTCTTTTAGTACTGCCATTCAGAAGCTACAGAAGATACTTACATGTTTCCCCAAGACAAAATAAGTTAAATTTACCCTGATCTACTAATTCAGAAAGTTTTCACCCCCCAGCTCTTAATGCATTGTGTTTCCTTCTGGAGCATCAAGTGAGCATTTGAACCTTCATATGAGTCTCTCAGTTGTCCTCAGTGTAAAAAAAATGGATCTTATAATCATACAGTTATTGTTCGATAGGGTTCAAATACACAAAAATGCTGAAAAACCAAAAAAATTGTGAGACCTAAAGGATTTTTCTGAAGAACAGCAGGCAGTTCAACTTGTTTGTTCAAATTGTTATATAAAAAATAGTGGTGGGCATAGATTAATTTTTTTAATCTAGATTAATCTAGATTAAATCTTGAAATTAATCTAGATTAATCTAGATTAAAATGGCTAATTTGAATTCTGCTGAAGGCATTCAGAATATGTGTGCTACCCAAATAATGACTAAAAGTAAGTCTTCGAGGACGGGCCAGGTGGCGCATTAGACCAGGCGCTCATCTCCTGTTTCCAAAATCCATCACAAACTGCTTGACAATTGCATTTACAACACAATTAACTATACAAACTTGTGTAACCAAGTACTTCTGCGCAAAAGGCTGTACGACGTGCGCGTTCCCGTTAAATACACAGGCGTGCGCGGGCATGGATAGCCTATCTGCGTGCATAGTCTTCTCTTCGATTAAACTGCGTTGCTTTTAGAAGCGTCAATTCAGTTGTTGCCAGTGGCGCCTCCAAGGGGGGCACTGGCAACCCCATTGGCCCCCCAACCAGCAAGAGTGGAGTTTTTTAGAATAATAATTTTATTTTGTAAATTAACACCGACATTGACGAAACACAATATTAGAAATAAATATAATAAACTTCTATGATGTGTAACCCCTCCACCTCTTGAGTTGCGGCGACTTCAAGCACTCCCACAAGCGCAGCCGCACCGTGAAGCATGCATAAATAGTTTTGTATGCAATGACAAAGAGATTATATTATATTTTGTTTCGTTATTATTTTAAGTTAATTTAGAAAAGCGTTTGGAGCATTTTTTTTTTCGTTAAATGTTAGTTTTTGATTTTCAAAACGACCAGCGAGTCGATCATAGCCTATGTTTGATCAGTTTAGCCTTCTCAAATAATCACGACTTGCCTAAAATAAAATCTCTGGATATTAAACTGTTCAATCATATTATATATGTTAGTTCAAACATTTAACCTATATAAATGTACGCTGATAGACCCATATCCAATCGTTTGTGCATGCGGAAAGTGAAAGCTAATTCTGGGCTTTAAACTTTGTGACTTTATAAAAAAAGAAAACATAGAAGACCACGTTCAGTGGGAGGGGAGGGGTTCGCGATGGGCTCCCCCTCGCCAAGGGCCCCTGTTACTCTGTTCCACTATTACCCCCTGTCCGACGCCCCTGCATAGAAGATGCGCTTCTGTCCACGGCCATAGCCAGTAATGAGGTCACCGAGGTCCGGACCTCGGCCATTTTTTTATATTCAAAAATAAAATGTCAAGCTCTCTGAATGATCATTTAGCCGTTTAATTTAGCCGATTATTTAGCCACCTCATATCACATGAGTGTTTGCAATTCATCTTGCTGCGAGAAGCCAGCGCAGTGAACGGGGCTTGAGAGCGCGTTGAGTAAGGGCGCGGGTGCAGCCTCTGTTTGTTGCCAGATCCACGTGTATTTTGACTCGTTTTTCCAATTTAGTGTGACACTTTGGGACGTTTATAAAGTGGAAAGTTGAACGTTAGTGTTAGTGATATATTAATCATTACAAAACACAAGCTTTGAACTTATTTCGGATATCTTTTTCTTTTTTTTTTTTGTAATTGCTTGTTTTTCGTAGCAATATCTGGCAACATTGTACATTCATAAAAAAGCTTATAGACTATCTGTAACTTAATTGCTGACAGGAAGATACCACAATCGGTAAGACAAACGCAGTGATCATCGTTATTATCTGAAAGAAATGTATAACACTATCAAAAACAATAGCATAATACAAATCTGTTTGCTACAGAATGAAATAGGCTACTGGCCAGCAGGAAGACGTCTCGCGCTCTTTAGTTAACCTTAAGTCATCAAAAAACATTAATTAAAGCAGTGCTTCTCAACTGGTGGGTCGCGGAGTGTGCAGTCAAAGAAACAACAAACGTAATTCTTTTTTTTTTTTTCTGACGCTAGACTATATGTAGTGCATTTGTGGGTGTTATTATAGCAGAGTTCTTAACACCTTACTTCGGACCTCACTAATATTCAAACCCTGGTTACGGCCTTGATTCTGTCGTCTTGGTCTTGAACAGAAGCGTTTTACAATAATTAACCGAAACCGAAAGCAAAATCTTTTATTAGGCTATGTTAAAAATGCAGTTCTCTCTAAAGATGCGTCCAATGAGGAAATGGCGTGTCAGGATCTTCAGCTTAATTTTTTTTTTTTTTTTAAATATTACCTTACTATTTCCCCGACACATCGTAATTACCTCTTCCTGTGCTTCGCGGCAAGCTTTAGGCTATTGCATGCGCATGATCGCGCAACTCTTCAAACTGCGCTGAAGGCAAGCTCGATGCTGCCGGTCGGGCTCGGGCTGCACTTGTATTAAGCTTGTGTCTATTTTGATGAATATGCCGATTAAATATCTATGCTTTCTTGTTTATTATTAATCTCATTTTAAATTAATTTGCACTCCAAATAAAGACGAGGTTATTTGCAGACTTTTTCTATTTTGCTCTGTACAGAGCATAGTAATACTTAAGTTTTGAAGCCTATAACTTTATATGCTACCAGAAATAATGCCAAAAATTATTGTCTTCAATCAGATTTAGGCATTCAATTTTTTGTATTGTATTGTGCCACCCTAACATTTTTACTGGCCCCTTTCGGCCACCCTATGAAAAAAATCCTGGAGGCGCCACTGGTTGTTGCATATAGTTTAATGTCTTTATTTCGGGATTATCAAAGTAAATTATAACTCAAATTTGAGATTTTACTGGGGCACAGCAGATTTTCACTGGGGCACGTGCCCCAGTAAAAAGGGTCTAACAACGCACGCACCTGCCCTGAAGCGGCTTCATAACTGCATCCATGTCAGCACGTCTCATTTGATGTGGTAATTTCACAGAAGTTGGAGACTCGTTCTCGCCCCCTACAGTGCAATTCAACTAGATATACATCATCCACGCTAAAATATCAAGGTGAAAGTCATCATAACTTGCATAGTTTAGACCCAGCTCCCAACCCAACTTTGAGAATAGATTAACGGCGATATTTTTTTTATCGCGCGATAATAGTCTCACGTTAACGTGCCGATAACGGCCCACCACTAATAAAAATATATGATTTTTTTTTTTTTTTTTTTTAGAAATTGTGAGTTTGATGCTTTTATTTATTTTATATGTGTGTGTGTTTATTCAAATGTTTATTCTTTGATGACTTCTGAATAATTTTCAATCATGGAGAAAACTAGACAGTAATATGCAATATTGTGTTTGTTGTTTATTGAATGGCTATGTAACAGCCATATTGTTTGCATACAACCACATCAGCACCTTTGAGACGTTTTTACACGGCTGAGTTAGGCTGTTATGGGCTTGCTCAAAATTCAGTGTAAAGTCTCACACACACACACACACACACACACACACACACACACACACACACACACACACACACACACACACACACACACACACACACACACACACACACACAAAGAAGAAATTATGCCTGCCAAAATTATGACTCCACTGCTAGTAGTGAAGTATACAGTTGTAATTGCTGTGTACATGCAAACACCTCTGTGTAGAATTAAACAGTCTCTGCAAAGACACCTTCTGAGCCACCTTGGCAGTGTACATTTGGCATTGCTTGTGTTATACTGCTTCAATATATAATTAGGACATAAAAAATGAGCCCAACAATAATAGAAGCTTGACTTTCTACTTTCAAAGCTCTTTAAATATTGAAGCCAGCCATTGGAATAAAACAATTTGTACTATTTTGAGTCAGTCCAAGTATTGGGGTTTTGCACAGCTTGTCACAGGAGTAGAGGACACCTGCTTGGAGGCCATATGTATGGTTCTGGAGTGTGGCAGAGTGCTCACTGCTGGTGACACTGTTTGAAACGTAGCTGGGTGAGGAGAGACCAAAGCATGATGAAATCAGAGTGTCTATACTGTACTGACATCAGCACATACAGTACACATAACCTCCCTCATTCACTCATTTGCTCAGTGCATAGATCACCATGGCAACTTCAGCAAGGTCTCGTCATCTGTTCTCTCACCTGTCGCGAATGTGAACAGAATGCTCTAAAATGGAGCAGTCATATAGCTGTTCTTTACACCTGATAGCAATCTAACCCGGCAGCATTTGATGTTTAAGCACTGCAAAAATGCTTTTCTTACTTGTTTCCAGCCAAAATATCTAAAAATTCTTAAATCAAGGAGGATTTAAAATAATTTTACTCATCTTTTGCTTACAAATCTTATTTCAAACAGAAAACAAGATTATTTTTCTTACCCCATTGGCAGATTATTTAGCTTGTTTCAAGCAAAAACACACTTAATTTTGACTTGTTTTTTCTAAAAACAAGACAATATTTTTTACTCCTCTAGAAAAGCCTTCTTGATTTAAGAATTTTTAGATATTTTGGCTGGAAACAAGACAATAAATCTAAGTAAGAAGAGCAGTTTTTGCAGTGAGGAGACATTAAAGGAAAGTATGTGTGCTTTTTAAAATATTGATGCAGGTGAATTGACTTGCATCAATCTTTGTAATGAACATAATACATAAGAGGTTTCTACCAGTCCTCCAAATCAAGTGGCCATGAATTTAAAATGGATTCCAGTTACTTAAGACGTATTCCTGGTTTTATTGGTGCATTATTATTCATCAGTGCATTTTATTCTGGAGGAAAATAAATAAATACAGTATATACATTTGAATTCAAAAGTTTACATACACCTTGCAGAATCTGCAAAATGTTAATTATTTGACCAAATTAAGAGGGATAATACAAAATGCATGTTATTTTTATTTAGTACTGACCTGAATAGGATGTTTACATATAGTCCACAAGAGAAAATAATAGTTACACTTTTTTTTACTTACACTTGATTCTTAATACTGTTGCCTGAATGATCCACAGCTGTGTTTTGAGTGCCTCAGTTGTCCTCAGTGTGAAAAGATGGATCTCAAAATCATACAGTTGTTGGAAAGGGTTCAAATACACAAAAATACTAAAAAAAAAAAAAAAAGAATCAAAAAGATCCAAAGAACAAACAGTATTAACAATGAAGTGTATGTAAACTTTTGAACAGGGTCATTTTTAAAAATTCTGTTATTATTTTCTCTTGTGGACGTGTATATGTAAACGTTTTTTTTTATGTGAAATGTCTTATTCAGTTCAATACTAAATAAAAATTATGGTCCCTCTTGTTTTGGTAAAATAATTTACATTTTCCAGATTCTGCAAGGTGTATGTAAACTTTTGACTTGAACTGTACAGAGAGAGAAAGAGAGAGAGATATATACATAGATATTTAGAAGTACTGAGCACTCAAGAAAAAGCCAAAACCAAGGTTAAACCAGTTAAACCTGGTTTTATCAGGTCTGAGGTGGTTTAGACTTTATTTTAACAGGAAAAACAGACAAAATCTCTGCAGCGGTGACTCACTGGCAATCATGTTTGAAATGCAGGAACTATAAAAGGCCCCGGGGGAGGAATTATGTGAAAGTGACTCTACATTTCAGTCTAGTTGAGATGCCCTTTGAGGTTGGTGTATTTGTGTAATTGCATTTGTACATGCACAAATGACTCCTTGTCCAAAGACATTTAAAAATGCACTGTTGGGGTATAACCTTGTTATCACTGTAAATTTAAAGAAGATGAGGGATTTTGAGCCAGTTTAATTTTGAGAATTGTTATAATTGTATTATGGATTTTATTAGCAAACTATTACAGTTTTTAATTTTGAGGGAAAAAAACGTCTCTAGGTTACGTATGTAACCCTAGTTCCCTGAGAAGGGAACGAGACACCGCGTCCCCTAGGGGTCGCTATTGGGGAACGCTGCAGCGTGACTCGTGTCTGAAGAATGCATAGAAAAACTCCATGAAATGGCCGGCGACAGCGTATGACGTCACTGCGGCGCGCACGTCGCTGCTGGTACGTCACTACCGGGCGACACAGTATAAAGAGTCGCCGAAGTAAACATACAGCCGCTTCACTGTCTGAAGCTTCTCGTCCGAAGCATGGGAAGAAGCCTAGGGGACGCGGTGTCTCGTTCCCTTCTCAGGGAACTAGGGTTACATACGTAACCTAGAGACGTTCCCTTCCGAGGGAACTCTCACCGCGTCCCCTAGGGGTCGCTATTGGGGAACGGTATACCAACGTCTCCATGCTGAGGGGAGTGCATAGTAGCGAGCACTAAGTGTAAATTCTGTGAAGAATTATCCCTATAGGACGAGGTGACAGCTGTCAGAACGTAACCTCCCCGGCCAAAGCCTGAACTGTTACTCACTTACCTGAATGGGTCAAAGGACCCAGAGCACAGCTCAGGTTGGAATCGGAGATTCCTTCGGAGGAACGGCTAAGTTAATACTTAGACTTAACTAGAACAGGAACTGCCAGTACTACTGAGTCTAGTTCCCTCAGTGAACTGACTCAGAAATAGCGACTAACAGGCCTGTCCCAAGACAGAGACCGTTCTAGCAGGGGTTATCCTCAGATAACGCACCCTGGGTAACAGATGGTCAGGAGATATCTGAGGTGATATCGAGTGAAGTTGGGCCCAGGGAGACCGGGGTTTTAAACCAACTCAAAAAATGGGAACGAGTACCGCGTAACCCATACCGTATAGGATTTTAGAAAGAACCCAAAACTTGGTGGGAACTTACCACTTATGTGGATTTTAGGAAGTGCACAAAGATCCCGTGCGCACTTACCACTATTGTGGACTTCAGAAAGTGCCCAGGGTTTAGCGTGGGACACTTATCATATTAAAGCTCCATATTTGTCATAGGATGACAAGAATTAAAATAGGGGAGGAACCCTCCCTGTTTAGAGAGGGGAGCAATGCTACACCCCAATCAGGACAGACAGTCCGCAAACTGTTAGTCGACTGATGAAATCATGGAGCTACTGACCATCATGATAGTGGACGCAGACAGCGGACAGACCCCTAACCCCGACTTGCAGGGAGGAACATCCGTCCTTAAAAAGGGGCAATGCTCTGAAGGGACCCTTTAGTGTAAAGGGGAGCATACTAGACCCAGTCCACATGGATGCCTACTAGGAGAAGGTGGTGCTCAGGAATTACCCTTCCTCGGAAGGGGAGCATACTCATCCCACTAGGAGCCGTGCTCAAATCATAAAGCCTGAAGGGGAGGTGACACTCGACCCGGAAGTCAGGCGCAGACAGGCTCCTAACCCTGATTAACAGAGAGGAAAACCCGCCTGCCAGGAGGCAGCGCTCGGATTTTACCCTTCCTCAGAAGGGGAGCTTATTCCTCCTGCCAGGAGCAGCGCTCGAGAGGAACCCTTTCTCAAAAGGGGAGCAATCATACCTGATTCAGGAAGCTTGATGACAGATTCTACCCAAACAGAGGGGAATTTGTCCACACGACAGTGGTGCTACTGACGAAGCTTGAATTAAGGTGAGCTGCTGTCGTTGAAGAGCTCTGAGAGGACCCTTTCCGCGGAAAGGGGAGCTACTAAAGTTACTTCAAGTTCCTGAGAAGGGAGCTCCTGGAAAGTCATGGTGACAGACTCCTAACCCTGAAGGCCAGGGAGGAACGCCCGTCCTGACGAGGGGCGCTCATAGGGGACCCTTTCCTCGGAAAGGGGAGAGCCCAGCTCGTGCGTGAGGCCTGAAGAGTGAGAATCAGCCTGGACAAGAAGGACAGGCCCCTAACCCAGATGAACCGGGAGGAGAACCTGGCTCTGTCAGCGAGAAACAGTACTCTAAATAAACCCCTTCCGCAGAAAGGGGAGTACTACCTCGGTTGAATCGACCCTGCCCTCGGGCTAACAGGGGGATCGACAGACCCCAGTCTAGGTGGACTTATGTTCCTGTCTCAACGGGACATAAATCCCCCGGAGCAGGAACTTATGAGGATAGACTCCTAACCCTGAAGGCCAGGGAGGAACGCCCATCCCGCCGAGGGGCGCTCGTTAGGGACCCTTCCCTTGGGAAGGGGAGAGCCCAGCTCGAGTGTGAGTCTGAAGAGTGAGAATCAGCCTGGACAAGAGGGACAGGCTCCTAACCCAGATGAACCGGGGAGAAAACCTGGCTTGTCCGTGAGAAGCGGTACTCTGAATAAACCCTTTCCGCGGAAAGGGGAGTACTACTTTAGTTACTGGAGAACTGAGAAATTGCTCCTCGGAGACAAAACTCAGGAGGTGCTGGAAAGAACCTTCGGCTGATAAGATCACTTCACAGGATCTAAAGTCCACAGAGAGAGTCTGGAAGAGGGATTCTCAGAAAAAAGGCCTGCAAAGGACAAATGTTAAACATGCCAAGGGCAATCCTAAGAAGGAAACTTAGGGAGCTTACCTTGAAGAGGACCTAAGTCCTATGTCTAACATATGCTGAGAGGGTGGTTTACCGCACGACCTGTGGCGTGGATAGGACGAACACTGCCATAACCATAACCCGTAGGATCAGAGGGGGAGCATCCGCCGTGAACTCATCATGTTTTTCTCTGAAAAACAAAAGCACAACACACAGGCCTGAGACAGTATTACGTTCCTTTTCTTTATTAAAAGAAAAATATGGATCGTACTCACCCATGAGTGACCTGCATTTAACTCCAACTTAAACAAAACATGTTTAAGGAGTTAAAATCCAGACCATTGGTTAATGGAGGTTCTTATGGGACAAGAACCGCTGCTTGCAGGGAGCTCATGTTGTAGGGCTCGGACCTGGGCCTTCATGGAGTGAAGGACTCAAAGGCAGTGATCTACCTAGCCCAAATCACGTAAATCCAGAAAAGCCAATAAGCCTGGAAAAAACTAACAGATCAGTGAAAGACCTCCGGTTAGTCCTCCTGAAAACAGCCCAAACCAGCAGAGTGGGCTGTCTATTTAAACCCTGGCAGGGGAGACAGCACCATCTAAGCAAGAGCTTAAAAGAACTACTTTTATGTTTCCAAACAAAAAGTAATAGTAAGGCCACACACAGATATCCGCAGATATCTGTATGTGTAGGAAGGACTACCAGAGGTAAAAACTGACTGAAAGTCTCCAGCCCTAAAGTAGGAAGAGTTAACATACAGCTAGCCTCAGATAGCTGTAGTTAATAAGACTGTTCTGCCATGATCTGCATAATCATGGTCGAACTAGTCTAGGAAAATCTCTCCCCTTTATATGTACACATATACGCATATATAACATGCATATGTATATACATATACATGCACATACATATTTTATGGCAGTAAATTAACTCCACAATCGCGACGCGCAGCACATATTCGGCTCCCGCGGGAGATAAACAAACTCCGCCCAGACGCCAAATTCCCTCGGGAATAAAACGAGCAAGGAGCCGCTGGCGACGCCGCGAATGCGTCTGTTAATGCCGCGAGAGGCAAACACACTCATGCAAAATGAGGAACAGAGAAACTCACCTCCCTCCTTTGCGTACTGCATTTTCGCAATAAGCCCATTAGTCCCTCGGGAGCTGAACGAGCTGTAATTTACCACACCCACGTAGTAGAGCGTCTTAGCAAGTGGGTATGAGAGCGTGCCTCTCGTTACAAACAAGCAATGAATGCACCGATCGCATTCTACTCTTCTCAAGAGGTAATCTTGCTTGCGTTATCCCCTCACAGCTCGGGCGGTGTGAAAGTGCGGGTATCAGATTACCACACACGTCACAAGCAGGCCTCCGGTGAGAGAATATGCACTCCTAGACAAAGAGAATGCTGAAAACAGCGAAGAGGCTGTATGTTTACTTCGGCGACTCTTTATACTGTGTCGCCCGGTAGTGACGTACCAGCAGCGACGTGCGCGCCGCAGTGACGTCATACGCTGTCGCCGGCCATTTCATGGAGTTTTTCTATGCATTCTTCAGACACGAGTCACGCTGCAGCGTTCCCCAATAGCGACCCCTAGGGGACGCGGTGAGAGTTCCCTCGGAAGGGAACTACATTTTTTTATTTCCTTTTAATTATAGTTAAAGTTTTAGTAATTTTCTTGTCTTTGTCAGTTCTATTATTTATTTAGTTATTGTAGTATATCAAGTTAAATTAAATGCTGAAATAAAATACTTTTACATTTAATTTCAAGTAACAATGTTTTAATGGTTTTAGTCTTAGTTAATACTGGCAAAGTACATGTATCATAAGTAGAAAAGTTAAAACCTATGCAAATATATTTTGAAGTCTGTCTGGTCTTTAGTTAAGAGAGAGCAAAGTTTAAATGCTTTGTAAACACTTAATTTGCTTTCAGCCATCGTGTCAGTGTGGCAGTCTTTTGGCCTTCGACCTGCGTCTCCAAGGTGCCCCTCTGAAACTGCCAGTCACTAGCAGGAGAAGCCAGGCACAGGGCACTGTAGCGGTCAGACCCCCTCCTTCACCGGCTGCTGATCGTCTGTCAGCCAGCAGCATGCTAAAACACAAGAGAGAGGAAGATAAAAGAGAGCTTACAGGTCCTAATAAATTCCACCCCACACACACACACACACAAAAAAAACGCATTTCATACACATGCAAATGCAATGCACTTCAATCGATATATGTTAGTGTGTAATCAATATATGTTAGTATGTATTAATTGATATATGTTAGTATATAAAGGAAAATTAGGCATGCTTGAAACACTGCAATAAATACATAAAACAGAAAGAAAACAATATCATGCGTGAATATATGAACATTCCAAGTGAGAATTCTGACTGTTCTTAATTCTGTTAAAACCAACGCAACCATAATTTCAACATAATCTTCAAATGACAGCAGCAAATTTGAACTCTTCCACAATTACAGATTTTTCTCATTTCAGGTTCAGATTTACTGTTGACTTCATTAGGACAATGTAAAGAAATACTGCCCTCTAGAGGTACTTTAGATAATATTTGTCTCCTGCTATCTATCTGCTTGCTTGTTTGTTTATTCTTTTTTATTTTTATTTTTAATTTTGGTTCTAAATCCGTTTTTTTTTTTCTGGGTCACACACCTTTACTTTCTTTCTACTAGTATGTAGTAAAACACAAGTATAGTATAAAAATGTTCTTCTAAGTCAGATCCATGAGTGCCTGGAGCATGTACACTAGAAAGCTTGTTTGTGACAGGCCAGACAAAACCCAGGACATGCAATCCTTGAGGTGACAGCTCCAGGGACTCAATATTACATGAGACAAGATTTTCACTTCATTTGCCCTTGGCCAGGAGCTGCTGTGGAGAACAGTGTCTATGATGGTGACAATGTGTAAAACATACCTGAAATCCCACTTTACTGATGACAGGTCCTTACAGAGACAAACTCTAGTGTCATATTGTAAAAAAATAAATTTAATAAGTAAAACACAGAATTGTCATTCAAATAGCACACTGTAGAAAGACTGTTGGTAACCAAAAAGTTTTGGGTCCCATTAACTTTTTTATAGTGGAAGTCAGTTGGAACTGAAAACATTTGGTTACCAACAGTCTTTAAAGAAATAGTTCTCCAAAAATTAAAATTCTGTCATTAATTACTCACCCTCATGTTATTCCCAAACTGGAAGACTTTTGTTCATCTTCGGAACACAAATTAAGATATTTTTGATGAAATTGGAGAGCTTTCTAACCCTGCATAGACAGCAATGCAACTACCGTGTTCAAGGCCCAGAAAGGTAGTAAGGACATTGTTAAAATAGTCCATGTGACATCAGTGTTTCCAGTGTCTAGTGTTCATTTTTAATTGTCTTCCCATTCTATTGTGTTCCTGCCTGCCTTGTATTCCCTTTGTTTTTGATTATTAAAGTCTGTTTGTTTTGAGTTATTCCCTCGTTTCTCGTCCCTCACTCCCAAGCCTTGGCTGATCATGACAGAACATTGGACCATTAAAGATGACAAAAGTTGAGGACAGGCTTTGGTGTTTGCAGCAGGCTGGTCGGAAGTTGGAGAGATATGTGGAGGAATTCCTTGAGCTTTCCAACCAGGTGAGCTGGCATGAGGCCGCTCTTGGTGTGTGTTTCCAGCTGGGTCTGGACGAGGACACGATCCGTTGCGATCTCCCCACGTGTGATATATTATTTATTTATTTTTCCCCTGATCGAGCTGATTAATCTCATGCTTTGTTTAAACGGTTCTGTGGAAATGGAAGAAGTAAAGGAAAATTGTCTCCTCGTCCAGCCCCATCTCGAACTCACCTTGTCTCATCAGCTCACCCTATGCCACGAACCTCTACATACCTCACCAATGGCTCTGACCACCTGCCCAAACCCAGATAGCCCAGAGTTCTCCAAAGCTCCTTTGTCATGCCCGCCGGCCACTGCTCACTTAAGCCCACTGGCTGCTCGGCAGTCAAGCCCGCTGGTTGCTTTGCAGAGTAGAGAGATGGCTCGAACCCCTGACCAAAGTTGAGAGATGGCTCTTGTTCCCACGTCCAGCCCGGAGAAGGGTTCCTGTTCCCAGGTTCAGTGTAAAATTCAGCATGTAAGTTACCCCAAGAAATTTTTTGAGGCGGGCTATAGGGCTCTGGCCATAGGGGCCGTGCCGAGTGCAGGAGCCAAGGCTACGACCACAGCAGCCGCTTTTTGCCTTGGCTCCATGCACTGCCTGTTCTGCCATGGCCCCATTGTGCTCCCTGCTCCGCCATGGCTCCCTGGATGGCCTGCTCTGCCATGGCTCCCTATTTTCCCATCTCTGCCCTGGCTCCCTGGACAGCCTGCTCCGCCATGGCTCCCTGAGCTCCCTGCTCCACCATGGCTGCCTGAGCTGTCGGCTCTGCTCGGCCATGGCTCCCTGTGCTCCTTTCTCTGCCATGGCTCCCTGGACGGCCTGCTCCGCCATGGCTCCCTGTGCTCTCTGCTCCGCCAAGGTTCCCTGAACTCCCTGCTCCGCCATGGAGCTGTCAGGTACCGCCTTGGAGTCGTCCTGTCCAAGACCATCCTGAGGGACCTCCAAGGTAGTGGACACACCTTCCAGAGGGAGGCAATATGTCATGCCTTTGAACTGTCTGTGTGCTTGTTTTCCCTTGTGTGTTCCCATGCCCATATTTGGTTGTTCCTGTTCGAGTTCCATTTTGTTCAGCTGTTCCATTAATTAGTCTCGATTAGTCCTTTGAACTAAAGCCTAGTGTTTCCAGTGCCTAGTGTCCCGTGTTAATTGTCTTCCTGTACTATTGTGTTCCTGCCTGCCCTGTATTCCCTTTGTTTTTGATGAATTGAAGAGCTGAACTGTTTGTTTTGAGTTATTCCCTCATCTCTCCACCCCTTACTCCCACACCTTGGCTGATCGTGACCGCATGCAGGACAGAATTTTTTATTTTTGGGTGAAAACTGGTAGCTTTATTGCATTAGGTATCATACACTAATAATGAACATTTTCACAACATTTATTAATCTAGGTTAATGCTAATTTATAAATATACTATTGTTAATGGATCTGGATGGAGCCTCCTCAGCATCTAGCCTGTTGAGTTAGCATCATTTACTGAGCGGTGAAGGAAAAACTACTCACCCGTGAAGTGTTGTCTGCTGTTAAGCCAGATCTCTAGAAAAGCAGGAGGCATATCTGAGTGAGAAGACAGAAGGTTAGAGGTGGGGGGAGAGGGAATGAATTATTCTAAATAGCTGCCCATGCTGGGTGAATCTCAATTTGGATACTAATCTAACTACATACAGTACTATGTCATATCAGGTTTTATGACACTGATGCATTTTAATGTTTTAGTGGATCCTTTACCACATTTAGTTTTATTTTTCCACTCTTTACTTTTCAAGCTTTCAAATAACTATAAAATGTTTAGATATTATGATCTGAACAAAGGATAAGTTTTTTATCTGAATGTGAGTTACTTTTTTTGAAAATGTCCGTAAGATGTGGTGTTACTGCGCCACAGCTAGGCTATGTGACAGTTTTTTTCCTTTAAATTATTGGGAGGCTGGTGTGCTACAAATAATACATTTAAAAATGTTTTCAAGCATTTATACCATCAATAAAACAGCTTGTGAATAGTCATGTAATGTGGTTTACCTCAGAAAAGAGAACAATTATGAGCTTTGGAGCCAACATTAACCTATAACGTTTGGGTTAATTGTATAATTTGCATTTGTAAATCCAGTAGTTTAAAAAACTACTAAAATAGACATCAGTCTGACTGAAGAACATTTATGTTCTTATGTTCATAATGAATGCATTTATTTATATATCATTTTAAAACATTTCACAATCAAATACATTAAAATGCCCTGGACATCTGAAAGGACACTGATGAACATTTTAAAAATGCATTGACTTCACATGATAATGAAATTCAAATTAATTCATTTAATCATACATACTTGCATGATTTAATTTAAAATGTACTATAAAATATCTTCTTAAATTGATATTAAAATAAGTGCACTTTTATGCATTAATGAAAGTATACTGAAGTATCAATTTAATGTTAAATATTTTAAATAATATTTCCTAAGACAATTAAGCATATGATCAAAACACCTAAGTGCACTTGTTATGATAACGCTGCCATTAAACAGTTTATTAAATGTCACAATGTTAACATAAAAAACAGCACTTTCACTCAGTTTTGAATGTACATGATTTATTACTGTTATTTATTTATCCATTTTTTAAGAAATAAATATTTCATGTTTCAACATTGCACTACACAGTAACTACAATTCCAAACACAAAAAATCATCATTGCCAGCTTGCCTGGCAAATCAGTTTTTACTGTAAATGTTAACAAGTCACACAGAAATAACAAATCAGTGTCATTTCGTGATTAAAAACAGGTAATATAATTATTCCTTAAAAACCTTTGACCTCTTAAAGCTAGTACCAAATGTGCTGTAAAAATCACAATGTGCCTCTTTATTTCCTCTGTCATTTTACCCGTGATTCAGCACAGTGGCTGTTTTTTGTCTTCGGAAATAATATGTGTATCTGATAACATCCACATTTGGAACACAGAATGTTCAGCTGCCAGGATTTTGGCGCTTGTCCAACAAATTGTCCATCTCCATCCAAGGAAGATCCCACTGGATTTCAGTCACGTCCTGCTTGGTTTTAGGCATTTCCTGTTGGACCCTTTCCCTCCTATATGCCCTGTTTGGACACCCATGCAATTTCTCCCTGAAAAGCATGAGTAAACATTGCAGATATTTAATACAGTCAGCAATATAAATCAGAATAGTCAAACATTAACATCACAGACTGATTAAAAGAAACTGCATTAGTAATTAATAATTTTTTTTTTTTTTAATATTCATTATTTGCTAACCCTCAATGACATGAGTTAATATTGACATAGCTTTCATTTTTTTGGTGAAATATTATTTTTTGTACATGTTACAGAAAAAAAATAACAATTTTATTAAAGCTGCTAAATTTATACGATTTAAATGGTACATAAACATTTTTAGAAAGAAAAAAACGAACCCTCAGTGGATCATAATCAGATTGTACAAAAATGTCCAGTCATACAAATTTGCTAACAATTTGTCAAAAATTAAATAGATATGAATTAAATACTCTACCTGAAACCTGGAAACAACAGCCAGAGCATAGGAAAAAGCACCAGAAGAACCACGATGACTGAAAGCCCTGACACCCAGACCAAAGATCCTGGATAACAAATTTCATAAGAATGGTTTTAGCATAGAAAAACAAATTCAATAACAGATATTATATCTGTATCTCATACCTGTATGTGGCTTTTCATCTTCTGAATCATCTGTGGAGTTATTCACATATTAATAATGTTTATTATATTTAAAAACTATTATATTTAAATCAGTGTGATTTTATTGATGCTGATGTTCTTACAGCTCACAGTGATGCTGACATTATTGCTTGTCTTGTTTTCAGCAGGACTCTCACACCAGTACAATCCACTGTTCTTATAGTCAATGTCAATGAAATGACATTCTCCAGGCCTCTCTGTAGATTCTGTGCCATTCAACTGCAAACATTCGGATATTGTTTTTGCTCCTTGAAGCCTCCTCAATATCCAGCTTGTTGAATTACTACCTTTTATTGAGCAGCGAAGAGTGAAATTTCCCCCGCTGGAGTGTTGTCTGCTGTCAGGCTGGACCTCTAGAGCAATTTCTGAGTGAGAATCCTTGACGGTTTCATACTGATCCATAACTTCAAATGCTCCATGTGTGAACAGGGAGGAAAACAGCACTGAAAAGTTATATAATGCATGTTAAAATGTCAAATCTTTTTCTCTCAGAGTATATTGTGGAGTTTACCAATTAAACCAGGTCTACGAATTAAGATAAACATTGATAAAATAGACCAGTGGATTGTTTTGCAGCTGATTCTTGAACAGTCAATTGATTTATGTAAAAAGACTCACCTAAGTAACCAGAAGCTGACAGAAGTCCCATGTTTTTCTTTTGCACTGGGTCTTTTTCTAGAGAAAAATTGTGCTAGACAGACATAAAAACATGTCAATACCCAACAGAACAATTAAAGGCATTTATTTACTCCTCCCTTTTCCGCTTGCTAGAGATGATCTGATAAATTTGTTCACACAGTTTGTAAACAGGGAATTGGGCATTTCTTCTTTGCAAAAATGACCAGTAATATGCCTGTAGTGATGAAAAAATAAATGCATATTTATCTGTTCGACTAAAATATCTAATACCTAAAAAGCTGAAAACAAAGATAATATCCTGCTGACCTTGGATATTTGTGACAAACTTGCCACTGCTATTAAATAAAGTCAAAGATCCACTAAATATTAGTTTTGTAATTAAATTTAAACACCACAGGTCTAGCCACAAATCAACCTCCTCTAACCTGTGCCTGGTGAAAAAAATAACAGCTAAAACCAGCCTAGGCTGTTTGGCTGGTTTTAGCTGGTCAACCAGCCTGGTTTAGCTGGTCATAGCTGGTCAGCAGGCTGGTTTTAGAGGGGTTTTGGCCACTTTCCCAGCCTAGCCAGGCTGGGAGACCAGCTAAAACCAGCTACTTCCAGTCTAAACCAGCTAAGACAAGCCAACCAGCTTAGGCTGGTTTTAGCTGTTTTTTTCAGCAGGGGTATGTGATGTGAAACACTGTTAGTTCTAATTTTGTTTAGAGTTTTGTCATTTGACATTTTACAAAGCAATTAAAACAACTACTACATAATTAAATCACCTTAGACTTTTCAAAAGAGTCTTGTGTTTCTCGTTTACACCTTAAAGTTTGGTAGAAGGGCAAAACAGCATTTAGTTTTGAGTCGTATATGTTCTTTAAATGACTATTTTCAGCCAAAATACACTTTGAGCTAATTGTAATATCGTATTATGTTTCATTATTCTAATTTTATAATTTTAAACATTACGAGTTCGAGTGATGACTTATTTTATTTTATTGGCAGGAAAATAAAAATGAGGGGCTTTTATTTTGAAAAGCGAACGTGTGGCGTTATGCTGCAATCTGGCTTCACAATGCATTACCTGCATATGGCCAAACGTTACTAACCCCGACATAAACTAAATTTTATGTAGTTATATTTCCTGGCGAGGCGGGACGTCGTTTCCGTGCAACATAACATGCTGCTGAGGTAAACAGCCACTAGCATTTATTCTGTGCTGCCTTACAGTCAACAGAAATGTCAGTGTGAATAGAAATTGCCTTTAAAATGGAATTTCAGCTGTTGTGCTCAGATAGCTAACGTTACCTCTCCATCTGTTAGCAATAACGTTACTCACTATTACTAACGAGTTATTAAAATGATTCGCTCGTCCACATGCACAGAGGCTACTACTCTTACAATACAGTTTAACGTTGCTTTTGTAGTTGCTCATAAAGCATTTGTAGTAACCTATGTTAAACTTGTGTTACATTTTAACATTGCAAGAAGATTTTAAAAGTATTATGTCTGTCATTTGTAACGTTAACTGCTGGGATTGCATCGTGTTTTGTAGATGAAGAAGACGTGATCGCAGGCGTTGCTGGGTGCAGGAAGGTGTTGTGATCAGGAGCAGCGGGCAGGACTGCAGGTATGGACACCTGGACACCCAACCCCAGAGCCAAACCCTTCATCCCCCGCCAGCAACGTAGCCTCTACCTCACCTGGAAATACAGACTCACCAACAAAAGAGCAGTACGACGAATCTGCCAGGTCAGCACATGCCACTTAATAAGATTCTTAAGATCCTTCAATACTTACATTAAATGTTTTGGTTGTCTTTCCTTGTGATGGTGAACTCAACCTAAAGTTTACTTGTATTTGCCTCTGTGTCTTTTAGTGGATTTATTTGTTTGTTTGTTTTTGCCTTTTTATGAATTCTTTTTTTTATTATTATTGTTGACTAGAACAGAATTACAGTGTGTCTTCATAGAATAATCAATTTAAAAAATAATAAATGAAAATCACTAACTCATAACAATAACTGTTGATCCATGGCTTTGCCACAATGTCATAATTACGGATAATGTTTGAGTGTGGCATTGAACACATGCATTGAAATTTGTGTTAATTTTTTTAGTTCATCTTGCTCAAAAAATGTAATGCTGCAAATATAAGTTGTAACTTTACAGAAGGTTTTCTGATAGGATAGGGTTAGTTTGTAGCATGTATAACTGGCTATATTTAAATGCAGTAGAATTCTGTGAAATGCCTCCATTTAGATAATGTGTGTATGTGTATTTGCAGGCCAGTGCTGTCCTGTTTCTACTGATCACAGTGATTGTGAATATTAAACTTATTCTTGATACAAGGAGAGTTGCTAGCGAGGATGATGCAGCTCAAGAGTATGGTAATGTCATAAAGTGCCTTTGTGGACATAGTTTTATGTTGGCTTCATGTGATTTAAAACATTACTGGATCAGTCCATGTCAGCCAGAGGTCCCTGACTTAAAATTTTGCTCATATTTTTTCTAAAGAAGGATAGACATGTACAGCGATGAATGTCAAAATATTAAATGTCACTGATGAATATTTACTGAGTCAGTGGCAAATTTTACCTGAGATTCAGAGTCAAATTACAAGGGAGTAAAATGACTCCAGAAAGATGGCAGTATTATAATTGTATTTTTACACAGAGATTAGCAGGTCTGTTAGTAAAATCTGTTGACTTTAGCAATCTTTCTTGCATTATATGGCGATATATATTCAAAAATGGGGAAACCTGTCAACTTTTCAACCAACATTTGTTTTTTTAACCACTGAAACTGGGTAATATTCAACAATCTGGACCAGGAGCCACATTGAGGTCCCATATCTCTGCGACTGATTGATGTAGTGCCTTGAAAACTCAAGATTCCGAAAGAAATGTTTATTAAGAACTAGAATCTAAAATCATATTGTGATATCCTTAATACTTCTTGAGTTATAGGCGTACACACTTTGGGAAAAATAATATTTATGGCACTCAAAACAGGTATGTTCAATGCAGTCATCTTCACAGATGAAAACAAGGTCCTCTTTAAAAGAAAATAAATATCATATTTTTGCAGAGTGACCCACATTTGGTTTTTGACCACTGAAAATGTATTAAATTTAACGATTTACTCCTGGAGCCGTATTCAAATTCCAATATCTCTGGAACTGAATCTTATAGGGCATTAAAAATAAAGGTGCACAAAGTCAAGTTTGTTAAGAACCAATATCTAAAAGGGCATTAAAGGAGTAGTTCACTTTCAGAACAAAAATTTACAGATTATGTACTCACCCCCTTTTCATCCAAAGTGTTCATGTCTTTCTTTCTTCAGTCGTAAAGAAATTACGTTTTTTGAGGAAACCATTTCAGGATTTCTCTCCATATAATGGAGACTATGGTGCCCCTGAGTTTGAACTTCCAAAAAAAAAAAAAATAACCGACCGTTTCTTTTCTCGGCTGTGAAAGTTTGGAGCCATTTGAAGCTGCATTTTGGAAGTTCAAACTCGGGGGCACCATAGAAGTCCATTATATGGAGAGAAATCCTGACATGTTTTCCTCAAAAAACATAATTTCCTTATGACTGAAGAAAGAAAGACATGAACATCTTGGATGACAAGGGGGTTAGTACATTCTGTAAATTTTTGTTCTGAAAGCGAACTGCTCCTTTAAGATTTATTTAATACTTTTTGAGTTACATGCATGCAAACTTTGGAGAAACTTGAAAAGTGCTGTTTCCCCATTTTTGAATAGTCATCATTGGCACATAATGCAACAAATATTGCTAAAGTCAACAGATTTTACTAACAGACCTTCCAATCTCTGTGTAAAAATAACATTATGATGCTGCCGTATTTCTGAAGTAATTTTTACCCCCTTGTAATTTGGCTCTGAATCTCAGGTAAAAATTGGCATTTTGACCCTCCTCTACAAAATAGTGGATTGCTCAGTAAAAAATCATCCATGTCATTTAATATTTTGGCTTTCAACACTATACATGTCTATCTTTCCTCAGAAAATATATTAGCAAAATCAAAAATTTGAGCCAGGGATGTTTTTGAATTTTGGTTGATTTGACATGGAATGACCCTACTGTTACTTGAGTGGAATTGTAATGACACTAATACTGTGTTTATAAAGGTTTTAACTTTTACACACTGTCAGTTTTGAAATACTAACATTTGTTTTTTGCTACCTTTTAACATCATCTCAGATGATGCCCTGCCTAACATGGAAACTCCACGCAGACCAGCGAGTGGGAGGAAGGTTTTGGATATTGAGGTGTACTCTAGTCGATCTAAGGTTTATGTAGCAGTGGACGGCACCACTGTGAGTGTTTCTGAGTCTGAATTTCTGAGTTTTATGATATGACACATTTGCCGCGCCATTCCCAGATAACAATATTAACAATATTTGATGTATTTTTGCAGGTTCTAGAAGATGAGATGAGAGAGCAGGGCCGAGGCATACATGTTATAGTTCTAAATCAGGCAACTGTAAGAACAAACATTAATTTTTCTTGACCTACTGTATCTTTTTTAATCATTACTATTATTTTAAGTTGTCCACATTTTGCTGTATCCTCTTCCTTTCAGGGTCACGTCATGGCCAAAAGAGTGTTTGATACTTATTCTCCTCATGAGGATGAAGCCATGATCCTCTTTCTCAACATGGTCACACGTGGCCGAATCCTCATCTTCACTATTAAGGTTAAGTAAATGCATCTCCCGTCCACTCTCATGGTTTCAGATTTGTGTTTTCTTTGTCTGTAAATGCACTTCTTATTGGCCTCTTCAGGATGAGGGGACTTTCCACTTGAAGGATGCAGCCAAGAATCTTCTGAAAGGTTTGGGGAGTCAGGTAGCTGTCACTTTAGGCTGGAGGGATATGTGGACTCTAGTCGTAAAGAAGGGAGGTAAGGACAATGCTTTTTAACTTATTACTCTTACTTTACTTTGAAAACAACTTTTTTTTTTCACTGTGATGTAATAAATGTACTATTTACTTTTTCAGGTCAAGTATATGGGGAGAAGCACTCCAAGTCTCCTGCTCTGTCCACATGGGGTGATCCTGTGCTACTGAAGACTGAGGTCCAGCTGACAGCTTCTGAAGGTATTTCTGCCTCTATTACTATGAGTGTAGAGTTCATTTGTTGCGGTTATGTTATGGATTGTATTGAAGCTGTCCTTTGACATTGTGTCTTATTTCAGAGGCAGAGTGCCATTGGGCTGACACAGAGCTGAACCGGCGAAGGAAACTCTTCTGCAGTAAAGTGGAAGGATATGGAAGCATTTGTAGTTGCAAGGATCCAGCTCCCATAGAGTTCAATCCTGACCCAGTAAGACACGCATACTGTGACTAAAATACCTTTTATATATATACTACTATTCAAAGCTTTGTAGTGAGTGAGATTTTGTTTTTATACTTTTTATTCACTTTTATTAAGTAATGATGTATTAAATTGATCAAATGTCACAGGGAAGACTTTTACATTGTTAATTTTTTTTTCCCTTTGTTTCCTTTGAACTTAAGAAACCTGAAAAATGCACCACAGTTGCTTTAAAAAACTGACCTGAAATATCTGACCTACCAAACTGTGTTAAATAGTATCATGTTTTTGTCAGAGTCAACTAATAAAAGGTTATTTTACTGTTACATTTTTGATACCAAATGGTATCAGGAACATCACTATCAAAATGCATAATGCCAGGACAGACTCTGCACATTTTTCCTCTACAATTTTCCCTTTTTAACTATTGTTTTTATGCAGAAGCATAAGACTTTTAGTTGTTAGTGCTTGTTATAACCCTCATCCTGAGGTGACTTTACTCTTAAAAGCATTTAGACGACAGAACAAAGTATTTTGTGTTAATTCTGTGTTGCTGACTAAACATTTCCATGTCCTTTCTAGCTGCCTAACAACAATGTCTACAACGTCCCAGTAGCAGTTATAGCTGGAAATAGACCAAACTATCTCTATAGGTTAGTAAACTTACACTTCTTTGTACTTTACCACACTACCAAACCACATCATGTGCGGTTTATTGGGTGTGCAGTTAAATCTGTGACACATATTGATATATGTTTTTACATCTTTGTTTGTTTTAAGAAAATTAATACTTTTGGTAGCACTTTACAGTAAGGTTGCATTTGTTAACATTTATTACACTATTTATTCATCTTCGTTAATGTTAGCTATTAAAATTACAGTTGTTCATTGTTTGTTCATGTTATTTCACAGTGTAGTAACTAATGTTAACAAACACAACTTGTGATTTTAATAATGCATTAGTTAAGTAACATTAACTAAGATGTTGTAAGAAAGCTGTAGAAGTATTATTCATTCTTAGTTCATGTTAACTAATGTTAAATAATGGACCTTATTGTATAGTGTCACCATACTTTTATTTATCAACAATGCATTAAACTGACCAAAAGTGATAGTGAAGACATGTATTTCACTTTTTTGGTCATTTTTATTTTATTTTGTCTGTTGTTTTGGCTTCATTGGAAAAATCAAAAATCATGTATGTAAGAAAGCATGCCTTGAATACCTGATTAAAGCCACATTTGTTTCTCTAGAATGCTGCGCTCTCTTCTTTCCTCCCATGGTGTCAATCCACAGATGATCACTGTTTTTATCGATGGCTACTATGAGGTACTGTCTCCTTTTTTTTTGCACTTCTGAGCAGTTGTGAGAGGATTTATGCACATTTACAAAATTAACAAAAACGATTTTTGGTTAGGAACCCATGGATGTGGTGGATCTCTTCGGTCTTAAAGGAGTTCAGCATACACCTATCAGTATTAAGAATGCTAGAGTGTCACAGGTGATATGTTTTTGACATTTGTTTGAACAATTTACATGGAAATGAATGGCCAGTCTTGCAGTGGTCTAAGCCTGTTTGCAAATGACCATAGTATAGCACTAATATACTTATGTTCATTTTGTCTCAGCACTACAAAGCCAGCTTGACTGCAACCTTCAATCTGCATCCAGTGAGTAAATGATGACCTGACTTAAACCTTATATACAGTTGTATTGTAAAACAGCTTGAAAGTGTTTGACTTTGGGGAAAAAATTGTTTTAGGATGCAGATTTTGCCATTGTCTTGGAGGAAGACCTGGATATTTCCATAGATTTTTTCAGGTAAGAATAAAATACAATAGTTTATATATGCAGTTGAAGTCAAAAGTTTACATACAGCTTGCAGAATAGTTAATGATTTGACCAAAGTAAGAGGAATCATACAAAATGTATGTTTTTTTTTTATTTAGTACTGACCTGAATATAGTGTATATATGAATATGAATACATATAGTCCATAAGAGAAAATAATAGTTGAATTTCTAAAAATTAAATGAATTTGAAGATCAGGGTAAAATTAACTTATTTTGTCTTTTGGGAAACAATTAACTATCTTCTGTAGCTTCTAAAGGGCAGTACTAAATGATATTTAGGCAAATATAATGCATCGTTTTCCTTCTGAAGCATCAGTGAGCGTTTGAACTTTCTGTAATAGTTGCATATGAGTCCCTCAGATGTCCTCACTGTGAAAAGATAGATCTCAAAATCATACAGTCAGTGTTGAAAAAAAAATTAAAATACAAATGCTGAAAAACCAAAGAATCTGTAGAACATGAAAGACTTTTGTGAAGAACAGTGGGCAGTTTAACTGTTCAGGACAAACAAGTGACTCATGAACAGCTATCACTACACAAAAAACAAATTTCACATCATTCAGGTAACAGCACAGTATTAAGAATCAAGTCTATGTAAACTCTTTTGAACAGGGTCATTTTTATAAATTCAACTATTTTCTCTTGTGGACTATATGTAAACGTCTTTTATGTGAAATGTCTTATTCAGGTCATAACTTAAAAAAATAACATGCATTTTAACATTTTGCAGATTCCGTAAACTTTTGACTTTAACTGTTTTTTTTCCTGAATCCACTAGATGGTAGCAGACTCCCATATTTTTTGTCACAGGCTAGTTTAGAAAAATCTGAGTGCAGAATTAATGAGCTCAACTCATCTTAATAGAAAAGATTGAGTCACAGCATTTGACTCATTCTCTCTAAATGTCTTTTAAATGTGTGATTTATTTCTTCTCCAACATTTGTCTCTTAGCTTCCTCAGTCAGACCATCCATTTGTTGCGTGAAGATGACAGTCTGTACTGTATCTCAGCCTGGAATGACCAAGTGAGTGATGGAGAAAAAGTTACTTTTCCAAGTGTTAGTTACTTGAAAATATGCTGTTTTTGTTTTTACTTTGTTGGAGGTAAAAACTTCCAAAAATGCTCTTCTGTTGGCATGTTTTTTTTTTTTTTTCAGCTGAATAATAATTAGTGTTACGCTAAGATTAAATTACTGTAAGTCTTTAAAGGCCTTGTGATGTTTTGCAGGGCTATGAACACACAGCAGAGGATCCATCTCTGTTGTACCGAGTAGAAAGTATGCCTGGCCTTGGCTGGGTGCTTAAGAAAAGCCTTTACAAGGATGAACTAGAGCCCAAATGGCCAACCCCTGAGAAGGTGAGGCAGCTAATTCCTGCATTTAGCCTATCATTAATGTCTAAATAAGAGCTGTTTATGTATTTACAGTTTACATGCAAAACCCCTCAAAAGCAATGTCTCATTTGGCACAATTTTCCGCTCTATTTGCTTGCACGAAAGCTTCTCAGAGTGATTAATCCTCCTCTCACCATTGGGAAGTGCTGTTCTCACTATGGATTTTAGTATTTTGTTCTCTCATTTGAATAACATTTCTAACCTTTGAAGAGTCAGTCTGTTGAATATTAAGAGTGTGTGTGTATAGTGTATATAGTAAGGACCAGAAATGATTTTACTATATTTGAAAATGTATAATAGTAGTACATTTTTTTTTCTGATAATAAAGTTTTAGTATCACATGATCCTTTATAAGTTTTTCTGATATGCTGATTTGGTGCTCAAGAAACATTTCTTAATTTTTTTCCAATATTAAAAACTGTTGTGCTGTGGAAACTATACTTTTAGTCAAAATAGTATCTTTCCCTCTTTCATCCATTCGTTCTGTGGCCATCTCTTAGCTATGGGATTGGGACATGTGGATGCGGATGCCAGAACAGAGAAAAGGGAGAGAGTGTGTCATCCCTGATGTCTCTCGCTCTTATCACTTTGGCATCATTGGCTTAAACATGAATGGTTACTTCCATGTAAGTGAGAGTTATATTTACAGTCATGTTAACATCTGCGGTTTATCTGTATTCTTATATTAACTATTACTTGTAATTTAGTATATTTTCCTGAATCTGGGGCACTATGAGTTCAGTAATGTGGCGTTTTCTCATTTTAAATGATGTTTTTTAATAAATTTTGTGCTTGTTTCTCTATAGGAAGTTTACTTTAAGAAGCACAAGTTCAACACAATTCCGAATGTTCAGATGAAAAATGTAGATAGGTATGTATAGTTCCATATTAGCTTTTATATTAGCCTTATTTACATCCTTTATAAGACATCTTGGATATTCTCTCTATTTACAGCTTGAAAAAGGACGCATATGAGATTGAAATCCAAAACCTGCTACGGTAATTTTATCTGAAGATCATACTCTATTGTATAGTTAATGTACAGTAACACCATAAAATTGCATTATTACAGCAACTGCAGTAATCATTTGTGTGTCTGCAGTGAGGCTAATGTTCTGGACCACAGTAAAAACCCATGTGAAGACTCGTTTATCCCAGACACGGAGGGAAAAACCTTTATAATGTTCATTAAAATGGAGCAGGAGACAGATACAAACACTTGGACAGAACTGGCAAAGGTATGTTGAATTTTTAAAGACCTTTAGTTTGAATCTATATGAGATTTCAGTTGGGTATCTCAAGTAGCAAATGGCTACATTTCAGAGCAGGTTAGCCAGTAGTTACCACTGCATGTGTTGTTACAGTGGGTTGCAATTACTCTTAGCAAAGTGTTGAGTTCTTTTGCCTGTTTCAATGTGAGCCAAAGGAGCAAATGTCTGGCTGTTGTTTGCAGAGCCTGCAAGGGTAGGTAAATGGCTTATAAACACTAAGAGAGGAAATGTATAGAAAGAAATATATAAAAACTAAGGTCAGGGTATTAAAACTGTAGTATTAGGTTATGGCCTTATCTTGTTTACTGCTCATAGTGCCTGCACGTATGGGACCTGGATGTACGAGGTTATCACAAAGGACTCTGGAGGCTCTTCGGAAAGAAGAACCATGTACTAGTAGTGGCAGTTCCAATCTCACCATACTCGTGAGTATATATTACATTGTTGGGGTTAGTCAGATTACAGTTGTGTGCCCCAAAAGTGTTACAGATTCTCAGTTGGATTTGCAATGGGGCCATATTATATGACTTTTTTTGAATTAAGACTTTTGATCACACCAAAAGCAAATTTAATTATCCACACGAATAAATTACATACAAGGTCAATGCAAAAACGCAAATAGACGCCATGCCGTGCAATTGCCGCAAACACACGACACTGTGTCTTCTGTGCAAGTCGAAAATCTTCAACTCGAGAGGAAAATTTGCATGATGCGTTGTGGCGTAAGCTAATCAGCAAAGAACATACTGACACATCTGGTTGTATCAGATAATGGAGGAAAGCATTAGGCAATGATTTTATTCACGCAAGTGACATGAAAAACATCCCGCTAGTAATCTAAAGCGATAACGCGAATATTTGCTTTTCTATTTAATAACGTTAATCATGTTAAAAATCAGTAACATGCAAATCATGTTACAACTTGTTAATCATGCTAGCAACAAGTTAATAATACTAAAACATGCTAGCAGCATGTTAATCATGTAAGAAACATGTTAGTAACATTAATCATGCTAACAATTTATTAATCATGTTAGCAACATGCTAGTAACATGTTAATCATGTTTGAATCATGCTACTAACATGTTAATCATGCTGAAAACATGCCAGCAGCATGGTTATCGTGTTAGAAACATGCTAGTTACATGTTAATAATGCTATTAACAATTAAGATCAATGCTATGTTAGTAACATGCTAATCAAGCTAACAACATGTTAGTAACATGTTAAATCATGATAAAAATGTTAGCAACATGCTACTGATGTTAGAAACATGTTAACAAGATGCAGATCATGTTAGAAACATGCTAGTAACATGGTAACAACTTAATCATTAGCAACATGTTAGTAACATGGTAATCATGCTAGAAACATGTTAGCAACATGCTAATCATATTTCAAATGTTAATGATGTTAGAAACATACTAACATGCTAGTAGGGCTGGACCAGAATATTCGAATATTCGTTCGGTGGGTTGGCATTCGATTTTAAAATTTGAGATTCGAATATTCGGGTTTTTTTTTTCATACACTTTGCATCCCCCGCGAAACGGTTCTCATTCGCGCTTGAATGAAGAAGATCAGGCTGCTGCGCCACTAACACAGAAACAGCAAAAAAGAGAGAGAGAGAGAGAGAGAGATATTGCGTAATATTTAAGAGACACTATAAAGTACAGTCGGACCCACTTGAATGGTTGAAGCAAAACTAGGGCTGTGACTGTCGTAATGACAACCGCGCCTCTGCATTTAAATGCACACAGTAAGCTGGCCGCAAAGCTCCAGCAAAAATAATTACCATGAATGTGTCGGGAAAAAGTAAGGAGATATTTGAATTATTTATTAATGAACTAGTATTTGACAAAAAGATGAAGTGGACGACCCTGATGCCATTTGCTCATTGGACTCGCCTTTAATACCTAAATGCATATGCATTAGGCCTATAGCTAAAGGAAGAGTTTTGTTTTCGATTTAAATTATTTAAATTATTTTTTTATAGTTTCGGATGATATATTAGTCTTACCTTTATGAGCAAAAATGAAGTTTCACATAGCGCTTGCTGGCGCTTCATGTTCTGCAAAGCGTGCTTATATCTATGGGTTTTAATTGAAATCGTGATGACTTGGTCGTTACTTTAAAAAACAAAAACTTAAATTTAACAAATAAAAAGTGTTCCAAATATATTTCTAAATTAACTTTATAACCTAAGTAAACGAAAATAAATGTAATCACTTTGCTATTAAAAACAACAGCTGTGCAATGGGGAAGAGAAAGAGAAAACAGACCGGTTCCAGTCGGACTCGGGCCAGTCCTGTCGGACAAGGTCCGGGCGAAGTTTTAGTAATGTTTGCAACGAATGTTTGTTTAATATTCGATTTAACATTCTTATTTAGGCTAGATTCATATTTAAATGTATTATTTATTTGATTTATTTTAGCGTTTTGTAGGCTGATTGTTCACTGACTGAAGTGCTCAAACACGCACCTTTGTTAAAAATGTTTGGGCCTCATTTATTTTGGGTTTCAAAATAATATACTTAGGCTATGTATTTTATATAGGCTTATATACACAAACGTTATATATAATGTGTATATATATTTATTAATAAATAATTTAGATACGAATAATTTATTTATATATAAACACCGCGACATTTTTTTCGTTCTTCTTTTTTAAACAGCCTACCCTTTACGGTGCCATAATTACTGTGCTAATTTCTGATTTGGGAGTGATTTGTTTGTTAAAAAATGTTAGGCTACCTTATTAAAAGTATTGCACTTAACAGACCTGTGTGTTTTGTATCACTAGCGCGGTTTCCGTTCATGAAGCAGATAACCTCTGCCTGCGTGAGGCGCGCCGTATCCAACTAGCAATGTTCTATTACAATTTATTAATTCTGAACATGTGGTGTGTCCATATTACACCAACATGCAACACTGCACTCCCTTGGGTCCACAGCAAAAATCGTTTGGATGTACTGTTCTCGACATAATAAAAATGCAAACAGAAAGGCATACAGAGATTCCTGCCTTTATTAGAGAAAAGAATATGTTCAGCCCCTCCCACCGAAGCTTCGAATATTCAATGTTGATTACTACTGAAGCTTCGAAGCTCAAAAAATGGTATTCGGACCAGCCCTACATGCTAGTAACTTGTTTATCGTTAAAACATGTTAATCATGTTAAAACATGTTAGCAACATGTTAATCATGTTAGAAACATGTTAGCAAATTGTAAATCATGTCAAAAACTAGTAAAATGCTAATCATGCTAACAATTTGTTAATCATTGCTAGTAACAAGTTAATCATGAAAACAAAAAAACATGACAAAAAGCATGCTTATTGTGTTATAAACATGTTAGTAACATTCAAAACATGCTAATCATGTTAATCATTTTAAAAACCTGCTAGCAGCATGCTAATCATGCTAGCAACATGCTAGTAACATGCTAATCATGTTAGAATCATGTTAATCATGTTAAAAAAACATGCTAGCAGCATGGTAATTTTATTAGACACATTTTATATGCTATTATGCTATAGGGTTGACAATGCTAACAATGTGTTTAATGTTAACAACATGATAGTAACATGTCAGAATCATGGTAAAAACATATTAGCAACATGCTTTTGATGTTAGAAACATTATAACATGCCAGTGATGTTAAAAACATGTTAGCATGAAATAACGTTAGAAACATGTTAAAACGTGTTAATAACATAGTAATCATGTTACAGCATGTTAATAACATGCTAATCTTGTTAATCATGTTAGCAACATGCTAGTAACATGTTGATGTTAAAATCATGCTATTAACATGCTAATCATGTTAAAAACATGCTAGCAGCATGGTAATTGTATTAGACACATTTTATATGCTATTATGCTACATGATTATAATGTTAACAATGTGTTTAATGTTAACAACATGTTAGTAACATGTTAGAATCATGGCAAAAACATGTTAACAACATGCTATTGATGTCAGAAACATTATAACATGCCAGTCATGTTAAAACATGTTAGCATGAAATAACGTTAGAAACATGTTAGTAACATGTTAAAACGTGTTAATAACATGTTAATCTTGTTAATCATTTTAGCAACATGCTAGTAACATGCTAATTATGTTAGAAACATGTTAGCAACATGGCAGTGATGCTAGAAACATGTTAGCAACATGCTAGTAACTTGTTAATCATACTAGAAACATCTTAACAACATGCTAATCATGTTATTACTAAGTAATGTTAGAAACGTCCATCTAATTTACTTAAACTTTCAAACTTAAAGCTTTTACAACGGCTTTAAACTTTTAGACAAGGCTTTTTCAAGCCAAATTCAAAGTTATTTCTCAAAACTTTACTTATCTACTTTATTATTATTATTATTATTATTATTATTATTATATTAGAGGGATGGGCAACTGCGGTCCTCCACTCAACTGAACTAAACTCTGCAAGACAGTGGCCATCTCTATTCTATTCTATGGACAGCATAGCATTGTATATGACCATTAAAAATGCATGTATATCTAACTTAACAAGTAATAATAGTTTCCCAGATATCTATTTTATTTAATTTTACTTTATCGTTTTATTTTATTTGACATTTTGTGCATGACCTTTACGGCATCTTTCCCCTCCAGTTTTAAGAAACCCAATAACGTCACTCCCATTCACCTGGAGCCAGCACCTAAAGAGGAGGGACTTCCTGTGGAACAGATTTAGAACAGTCCTAATCCTACCCAAAGGGCCTTTCCTAACCACTAACAGACAAGGCCTGTGTCAGGCCGATAATGGGCCTTGTGTTACTCTTCAGGCCGTTGCAAGACAAAGGGGATGAACCTGACTGAACCGTCCTGTGCTGGTAGCCTCTAGGAACTGCAGGCTTTTGAAACTAGAACGATATAAGTGTGGATTTCTAAAAATGGTGTGGTTTTTTTTGTTGGTATGTATTTTACAGTGGGAGCTTCTCCTGAGGTCATGAAATTTCATATGTGTTTATGCTAGAAGGTTTGACATTAGAAAAGAATTGATAGATGTTTTAAAGTATTAATGGTACTATAATAGAAGCCAGTACTGGTTTGAGTTACCGAATTGTGACAGCAGATAACGCCAAACCAGGACACTGCGAAAAAGGGATTGTGAGGATATGGCAGACATAAGATACTTTTTTAACACTACTGAGTGCTTGGGCCGTCCTGCACATATGTTTTAACTTATGTATATTTATTTTGTCAATATTAAAATAACCAGGTTTATTTTTACCTAACAAATTCACTTTTACACAAGAAAAAAAAAATGCATTAAGAAACAGAAGGCTTAAATTTGTTTACAAATTAAACTATGTACAGACATCTATTTTTAGAACAAAATATTGTCATATTTTTTAGTATTTTTATTGGTTTGAGTACTTTAGTGGCACAAGCAGTTTTCCGTAACTACATATAATGACCTATATTGGACTGCGCAGTTGAAAAATGATAGTAGTTTTTAAACTTTTTTTTTTTTTTTTTTTTTTTAAATGTCGTGCTATGATGGCCCTCCAGCAACAGCTTTAAGAATCCTCCTTCCCGGAGAACGACAGGTTATGCTGCTTAGGTGAGATCTATGTGTCCACACAGCCACTAAAGAGCCTTATAGGAGTACAGTGGAGGATGAACACTTGAAATCAATGCAATCTCAGCTGCGTCGTAGATCTGGCCTGTGTTAACGTGACTTACTGTATGTGAAGATACTGGGGGGAAAATTGATTTTTTCATGCAATAATGTCCAAATCATTTCATGGAGGAGATTTCAGATTAGATTGTTGTGGGTTTCAGGGTTTCAGTGATCGGTACTGATATTGCTACAGATGTTTTATTTGTGGTGCCACTGAACATTTCATAGTATCTGGAACATGTGCAATATCATAATAGAAATGTTTCTCATCTCAACATATTATTTTGTACTCAAGTTTGCAGAGATTGTGTCTAATATGTTAATCAGATTCTCCAAAAGTTTTGTATGTCTAAGTAGTTGAAAATGATGGTTTTCTTATATAAAATAAAATTGTTTTCTTACATTGTTTTCTCTCTGTCCATTTTTTATTTACATGCTCTTTGCAATCAGACATTTATAAAGAATATTTGTTTCTTAAAGGAGACCTATTATGCCCTTTTTTACATTATGTAATATAAGTTTCAGGTGTCTCCAGAATGTGAAAATGCGGAAAAGTGAAAGTACATTTAGGGTTTTTGGAGCGCACGCATCCAAAGCATGCACACAAAGCGGTTGTCACACAGCATGTGAGTACTAAGTTCTTTTTCATGTCTTTTTGCGCTTAAACTTGTGTGAATTTAACTGTTTATGTTGAAAACACACAAGTTAAAAAAAACTGTTGGTTATGTCTGTAAAGGAAAACAGCTGGGAAAGAAATTGCATGTTTAAATTAGATATGTTCGGCAGCAGCATAATATACAGTAAATAAATAAATCCACTGCTCTCTTGTCTCCTCTGAGGCTGGAACTCTAGTGTTCTGTGCTCATCTGTGCAGACAAAGACAACAGCATGTTTTCCTGAACTTTCACCATGGTGTTAGAACAGGTGGATGGAAATGTGCAGATTAAGGGGATGGAAATATTACAAGATCCCCTTTGTACGTCACAGGGGAGGGAAATTTGAGCAGCTCATTTTTTTCACAAGTTTGCAAAGAAAGGCTTATCAAAATGTTACTGGGGTGTCCTTTTTCACATTTTCTTGGTTGGTTGATGCACTGCAATTTTAGCACTTACAGTCCCTTGCAAAAGTATTCATACCCCCTTTTTTTCACATTTTGTTTTGTTGCTGCCTTATGTTAAACTTTTAAATTACTTTTTTCCGCACATCAATCTACACTTCATACACCATACTGGCAAAGGCAACAGGTTTTTAACAACATCTTTGCAAATTTATTAAAAATTAAAAGCCTAAATTATTCTGTTGCATAAGTATTCGTACCCTTATCTGGGACAGTTTAAATTCAGCTCAGGAGAATTCATATTGGTTGTAGATGTTACTACATTTCGAGTAAAGGTTACCTGTGGCAAATTCAATTGAATGGGTATGATTTCCCTGCTGAAAAAAACAGCTAAAACCAGACTAGGCTAGTTGGCTGGTCTTAGCTGGTTTAATTTGGAAGTAGCTGGTTTTGACTGGTCTCCCAGCCTGACCAGCCAGGGAAAGTGGCCAAAACCCCTTTTTATCTTTAGCTGTTTTTAGCTGTTTTTTTCAGCAGGGTTGGAAAAGCACACGTCTTAATAAAAGATCTAACAGCTGAAAATGCAAATCATAGCAAAAACCAAGCTCAGTGGACCAAAATATTGAGATAGCCTTAATGAAAACCCAGTCCAGAGCATTTAGAACCTCAGACTGGGCAGAAGGTTCACCTTCCAACAAGGCAATGACCCTAAGCACGCACACCCTAAGACAGGGATCCTCAAATCTGGCCCACAAGATCCATTTTCCTGCAAAGTTTAGCTCTAACCCTAATCAAATACACCTGAGCATGCTAATCAAGGTCTTCAGGATCATTAGAGAATCACAGATAGGTGAGTTTGATCAGGGTTTGAGCTAAACTCTGCAGTGCATTGGCCTCCTGGGTAAGATTTGAGGAACCCTGCCCAAAGAACTCTGTGAATGTCTTTAAGTGACTGGGTTCTGAAAATGTCTGCTAGACCCTATCCAAGCTGACAGAGGTGAAGAGGTGAGGCAGATAATTGTCAAATGTTGATATGCAAATCTTGTTGCATCATACTAAAAAAGACTTGAGGCTGTAAAGGTGCTTCAGCTAAGTACTGAGTTAAGGGTCTGAATACTTATGCAATGTATTTATTTCAGTTTTTTTGTTAATACATTCATGAAGTTGTGACAGTTTAGTTTTTTCTTTGTCTTTATGGAGCATGGAGTGTAGATTGATGTGGGGGGAAAAAGGAATTCAACAGTTCAATTTAAGGCAGCAAAATAAAAAAAAACGAAGGGGTATGAATACTTTCGCAAGGCACTGTAAACACGGAAAAAATCTGATTTCCATGATATGTCTCCTTTAAGCAATGCTTTCTTGGTGTTGCATATTTATGTTTGCATATTTTTCAATAGAATAATATGAAGTTATTATTATTTATTATTTCCTGTTCGATAAGCAGACAGCACAGCAGGCAAATTATGTGGAAAATTGAAGCCGCCACAAAGGAAATGGTGTGACTATTGAAATCAATGCAAATTTACTGTGGCTGATCCCTTGCGTAATTGATTCTACTGTGTATGTGTGCCTATGTTTTAGGGGAAATTGCATAATGATCCAGACCGTCAGCTAAAGCCATTGTTTTTGCAGACTGAGATGTAGTGTATGAATCTTAAAAGTCAAACTCAAACCCAATATTGTGTATAAATGTTATATAAAAATCTATTAATTCATTATGATGTATACTATTGAAATCAATGAGGCAGAAGGTCACACTGTGCCTGTTTGCCTTTCATTACAAGGAATTTTTAAAGAAAGTGGAGTTACGTTTCATCTAGTATCAACTATATCAAAAGAAAAAAATGATGATCCTCAGTCAGTCTCCAACATGCTGTATATGTGTCTTAAGTAGCACGGGTATATTTGTAGTAATAGCCAAAAATACATTGTATGGGTTCAAATGATCAGTTTTACTTTTATGCCAAAAAACTTTAGGATATTAAGTGAAGATCATGTTCCATTAAGATATTTTGTAAATTTCCTATCATAAATATATCAAAACCTAATTTTTGATTAGTAATATGCATTGCTAAGAACTTCAGTTGGACAACTTTAAGGTGATTTTCTTAATATTTAGTTTTTTTGCACCCTCAGATTCCAGATTTTCAAATAGTTGTGTCTTGGCCAAATGTTGTCCTGTCCTATCCTAACAAATCTCAATGGAATGCATCAATGGGAAACTAATTTATTCAGCCTTCAGATGATCCAAAAATGTCTATTTTCAAAAATTGACCCTTATTACTTTAGTATTGTGGTCCAGGGTGACATATCTTCAGTGGGTTAGGGTTAATTTTTGTATTGTGCAAAATACATTATTTATAACACATTCTCCTCTAACACTTTCCTGTCTCTCCCTAAACTAATTTTTCATGTATAAGAACAGCTTGTGTGACGTGAAGCGTTTCAGTGCAAAACAATTATTGCTTCTCTATGCAAATGAACTTGATCTCTGGTTATGAAATTACTTTCTCATGTAGAAGGGCAACATTTTTATTTCGTGAATTGCATTACATTACATACTCTGAAGAAAATGATTATGTTTATGTAACATCCAAATCCAAAATCAAATAACAGCAATTTCATCATCCACTTCACCTTGTTAACATGATACAACTGTAATCCTACAATAAATAATAACATATCTAAGGTATTATCTACAGTTAAAGTATTGACTAATCTTGGCCAGCTTGGAACGTGAAGGAAAGGTGCATATACATCATAACAAACTAGTAAGATGAGACTTTCAGGTGGCTTTTTTGTCCAGGTAGCAATAAAGGTACATAGACACCCCCATTGCTGCCAACTAGAAAACAAAATACATTGTCAATAATAGGTGATGGCAAATATTTGATGATTGAAGTGCCTAACAGGCATAAGTAGATTTAAATACGTTTGAAAGCAATGAAGATAATGATAACCATTGCTACAGCTTGTGCTGGACATGCAAAGTGCTAAATTGTTCTGTATACCAAACTAGTTTCAACCAATCATGATAAAGGCTACAGTCAAATCCTGCACACTTCTTCCAATACAATTGTTATTTGAACAGCATGATGGATGTGTTGTGTTTACCTCAATGGCAGTGACTCCAGCAGCTATTCCTCCCACAATGCTGATTTTGCTCTGGACGATCTGAACAATTTGCTTAAAACAGCCCTGGGTAGAGAAACCAATATCAGATGAAAGGCCCCAAATCATATAACCACATCTCTGTACTACACAGGGGATTAGGAGTGATCTGAGAAGTGGTGGGGGTCATGTTTATATATCTTATCAGCCTGGCTCATGAATATTAATTAGTGACGTATCATTCGCCTAGTAAGGCTGACAAAAAGATAAGTGGATGCTAGTCATGGCTGGTTATGGTACCTTCAGCCAATCAGAGCTGTCATGATGACATTCTGTCATTAATTAATCACCCTCATGTCGTTCCAAACCCGTAAGACCTTCGTTCATCTTTGGAACACAAATTAAGAATCTGAGAGCTTTCTGACCCTGCATAGACGGCAGTATCGTACCACGACACATACTCTCGATAATTGGTGGAGGATGGTGACGTGGAGGAGAAGAATTGTTAAATAAAGTGGTTATTTTTGTTTTCTTTGCGCACACAAAGTAATCTCGTAGCTTCGAACTGGGAACTTCTCAGTTACGTTGCTGTCTATTGAGGGTCAGAAAGCTCTTGGATTTCATCAAAAATATCTTCATTTGTGTTCTGAAGATGAACAAAGGTCTTGCGGGTTTGGAACGACATGAGGGTGATTAATTAATGACAGAATTTTCATTTGTGGGTGAACTACCTCTTTAAAGGAGGTCCTATTATGCTTTTTCACGGAAATTCAAATCGCAGGGCGGCTGGTATAAATGCGAGCATTGACTTAAGTGTCCGTGAACTGCTCCGGTAGACGTGCTGGAGCCGCGTCGTTGATGTGTGCGGTATAGAAGGTCGAAACACACGCATTGACTAGAGTGACGATCATCAGAGCCGCATCATTGACGTGCGGTATAGAGGGTCGAAACCTGGTCGAAACACACGCGATGCCGCGGCTGATGTAAACACAAGCATTTTCTAGATTGACGATCATCGTGTCATCGGTTGTCCGGTCTCATTGGTTTCAGTTGAATGCATTTGGAGTTATATTAAAGATAACCCTGGCACTCCCAAGTTTAAGAATGACAGACAAGTGTTTCTCTCCATCAGTCCAAAACAAGTCGATGCATAATAAAAATTGCCTCACATGGTCAGTAAAAGCCTCCTTTAGCGATCCGATGTGTTTTTGTAATATCCATATTTAAAACGTAAGAATCACTTTAATCTAGCTTGCTGCTTTGGGAAGGGGCATGGCAGTACTGAAACGCCTTCTAAGCTGTTCGCCAATTAAAATGCAGTGGGACTACTAACCAATCACAACACATTTAGTTTTTCGGGAGGCGGACCTTCATCAAACCCAGTGTTTTTCGAACCACTAAGCATGAGAGCATGTTCTAGTGCACACCCAAAACAAAATAAAGACTTCGTAAAAGAGCATAATAGGACCCCTTTAAAATGACATCTGAACATAGTAATAGCATGAAGTTAGGAGATAATGCCAAATTTTACATTTTATTTACATGGTACAAGTTTTAATCCTTTTCATCATTTCGAATTTAGAAAGTTATCTGGCTACTCCTGTTTAACGTCTCTGACTTAAACGCATAACTTGGAGGTATGATTTTGCCAGTGCATTTGAATGCAGCATCAATCAAACCTGGTCTCATGATGAAAACATACCTCTGGGAACTTTTTGCAAGATGCAAAAAATGTACTGGCATGTACATTTTGTGACATATTCGATGTAGAAAGTCCACTGGGTCGTGTAAAAAGAGTGTTTGTTTTTTTCCACCAGAACAGATGAACATACAGTATGTTTTATGTGACTTTTTTTTACGTGTTACTGCAGTTCTGACTTGAAATGTCCATTGAGTGGAGCTATACTGTAACTCTAATGCTCTGTGATGCTTTAAAATAACATACCATCTGCACTACACCTAAACCCACTCGATGGTATTAACAAAAGTGAATGTGACATAAAAACGCAATGGGCAAGCATGCTGTTTTTCGATCTTTCACCTCTTTCATTGTGAGTCATGTTTTTTACAGGATTCAAACCTAAGGATTCCACATCCTAAGTCCAATTCTGTGTCGGCTAAGTTTCCGAGCAAACTTGTTACATCCGGAAAGTGAAACAAATGGAGCTGTAATCATAACTGTACAAAAATGATTACATGTGCTTGTTTTACTGCCTCTAGTATTCATTTCTGTTGGAAACTGCAGTGATATGTACTTATTGGTATGTATTTCGCATCTTGCGAAAAAGTTCCCATAGGTAAGTTTTCATCATGAGACCATAAGTAGCATCAATAATATGCCATTTATGGCTCAGGTGACTGCCTTGGAAATAATCAGAATTATTATAAATATGAGTCGGCGACTTCATAATTCCAGCTGGGAACCCATAAAGTTTTAACCCATAAACTTTCAACATGCTGAAGTAGAGAATCATTTCAGTAGTAAATGGTACGTAATTATTAATTTCATTAAATATGGTTTAATTTTTAGCATTTTGTGTTTTTTACATGGAGAGAAGCATGTGTTACCAAGTAGCATTCACACTTGAATGTAACATAGAAGGGAATTATTTGATATATAAGTGTGAATGTTCTACACTGTAAACAAAATCTGTAGAAATTACAGTATTACTGGCAGCTGGTTGCCAGTAACTTACTGTAGATTTAAATTTGTGCTATTTACTGGCAACAGTTTGTTCAAAGTTAATTGAACATTAACATTAACAAGTCTTTATCTTTACAGAATAAAACTAAAATAACAGCCTCATGCAAAGCATTCTGGGAACCAAAATCTGAAGGAAAAAAACAGAAAAAGGTTGATGAAGGTTTCTGGTTCCCAGAATGCTTTGCAGTAGGTTGTTATTTTATAGTTTTATTCTGTAAAGACAAAGACTTGTTAATGTTTAATGTTCATTTAACTTTGAACAAACTGTTGCCAGTAAATAACATAAATTAAAAATCTACAGTAAGTTACTGGCAACCAGCTGCAGAACTACAGCAAATTTTTTACAGTGTATGTTCTCACCACCACATTACTAAAATCTGCATTGTCCTCATCACAGGGGAACAGCTCAGAACCTGCACAACAGGTAGGAGGGTAAAGGCCATTCTGCTCATAGTAGTAGGATTCAGAGAAGTCTGTGTAGTTACTGAAGCCACAGCACTGCAACTATTACACAATGAAAGGTAAGAACAGTCAGTTGCATATAGTATTTTCACAAATATTGCTTTGTAGGGCTAACATATCTATGTTCCCATGATATACAGTACGTGTGAGTATTGATCTGTAAAGCTCTTGAAAGGTATTCATTAGCCTGTCAAACTCATGGCAGCCTGTTTAGTAAGTTCATTTTCACATTTACTGTCAGCCACCCCATACTGGTTTTTAAAGACACGTTTGGCCGGGAAATTTGACATGATGGATTCATTTTATTTGACCTGTACTGAAAAGCCTGAGGCACAGATCAATACTCATGTATGGATGTATTTGGTTGCGCATGGCTTACTGTTGTCATGGTTGAGTTCCACAAGTTCGTGAGGATTTTATCTTTCCCATACTGCTCCTTCAGTCCAGGTGTGGCCCATGCTTTTAGAATGATCTCAGTCTTTCAAAATCACAGATAAACAGAGACACATAAAAATTCAGAAAGCAATGGAAAACAGCAGATACAAATCTTTAACAAACATAACTGCATTAAATCAACTCGCTTCACCATTGTGTCTTCACAAAGCCACTAGCAATGATATTTTTCATGGGTAAATGACACAAAGGCTTGGCAGTAAAGTAACTTCTCTGCAATGCAATTCTTACTAGTCAATTGACTCTTCACAATGACTCACCCCCTTAGTTACTGTTGCTAGGTCCAACAAACAATGCCGCTCTTACACTACACATCATGTTCTCATGCATTAAAAAATACATCGTAGAGCAAAGAGAAAACTCACAACATGCCAGACAACAGACAAGACAGAGCAGGTTACTTTTGCTATGAAACAAGGTCTTAGCTTTCAAATTTAGTCATTTTTTTAAGAAATTCAAACATTAAATGCCATTTTGTGGCTCTTAATGTCATGACAGATCAATATATTACCTCAGTTTAAATGGCACGTGAAACGATAGTCTTTTCATATTTACTTAAAGCATGAAACAAACATGAATGAACATCAGAAATTATTTTATTTTAAGATGTCAATACACATTTTTTTTAAAAAATTTAAGACCACTGGAATTTATCTACTCTCCTGTCTGATTTGTTTGTCGGACAAAATGGCAGATTAAGTGTTATGATTGGTTAGATTGCCTGTCAATCAAATTGCCTGCGAAGAGGCAATTGTAAGGATATTTTGTGGCTATTGATTTGTCATTTAATTTGAAAAATATTTTCTAAAAGGACGAATATAGGGCTGTCAAAGTTGCATTCACATTATTTCATGTTAACACTTTACAGTAAGGTTCTATTTGTTAGAACCTTGTTTTTTTATTACCTGAAGGAGTTCCTTGTTTGTCCTGAACAGTTAAACTACCCGCTGTTCCTCAAAAAAAATCTTTCAGGTCGCACAAATTCTTTGGTTTTGCAGCATTTTTGTGTATTTGAACCCTTTCCATCAATGCATGATTTTGAGATCCATCTTTTCACACTGAGGACAACTGAGGGACTCATATATGCAACTATTATTACAGAAGGTTCAAATGCTCACTGATGCTTCAGAAGGAAAAACAATGCATGTAAACTTTTCAATGGAATGAATGTGTACATTTTTCTTATTTTGCCTAAACTACATATTTTTTTTATTTAGTACTGCCCTTTAGAAACTACATAAGATACTTACGTGTTCCCCAAAAGACAAAATAAGTTAAATTTACCCTGATCTTTAAATTCAAAAAGTTTTCACCCCCCGGCTCTTAATGCATCGTTTATCCTTTTAAAGCATCAGTGAGCGTTTGAACCTTCTGTAATAGTTGCATATGAGTCTCTCAGTTGTCCTCAGTGTGAAAAGATGGAGGTTGGAAAGGGTTTAAATGCTGAAAACCAAAGACCTGAAGGATTTTTCTGAAGAACAGCGGACAGTTTAACTTTTCAGGACAAACAAGGGACTCATGAACAACTATCACTAAACAACAAAACAAACAAACAAACACACACAGCAGTGGATCATTGAGGTAACAACACAGTATAAAGAATGAAGTCATTTTTAATCATTTGACTATTATATTCTCTTGTGGACTATATGTAAACGGATTTCATGTGAAATATCTTATTCAGGTCAGTAATAAAAAAAAATAACATGCATTTTGTAAGATCCCTCTTATTTTGCTAAAACAATTAACATTTTGCAGATTCTGCAAGGTGTATGTAAACTTTTGACCTCAACCGTATATGAAAAAATAGTGTGAATGCATTGTGGCCGCATATGCTATGTAAAGTAAATTCTCCTTTGTGCTGCACGCTTGCATTTGCTTTATCTTTCTCTCTCTCTTCTCTTACTTTCTCCCTTATTAGTTGGATTTTGATTAATAAACCCAGATGAGTTTTAGTCACACAAGGACTCTGTTGCTAGGTGTTACATGTGTGTGTTTGCAGGGAAAGGTGGGGTCAGCAAGAGTGGTCTTTAGCACAGCATGCCTGTGGGGATGTGCAGACAAAACACAATTAAAAGTACTCCCCCTCCCACCTATATGAAGCAGTGGAAGCTACACAGATCAGTAGAGTTATTATGTGAGAGCTAATCCATCAATGTCTGGAGGTATTCCCTCACAATCTAGACAGGACAAAGCACTGTAAAGCAATAGAGCGTTTGCTAATTGCTGATCTGAGACCAGCGTGTAGCGCAGAATGCCATTTATAACATCAACTGGGAAAGGAATACAACATAAGAATGTAAATTCGATGTGCTTTTACTTATCGTAATGACAATCTTTAATTTAAAAAGTGAAAATGTTATTGCCAAACGACACCACGTTAGCACAATGGAATCGAAATGGGAGTGATTACAGTTTGGATCACACAGTAAACAGCTGTGACCAATTGAACATTAAAAACGCAATCTCCACAACGATTTGGCTTATTCTGTAACAATTTTACATATTAATGTAAACATGTAATGCTATTCAAAATCGGTGTGATTGTTATGACTTTGTGAAGCCTATTTCTTATCAAAACTACAATGAGGCAGCTGCTCATAGACTTGCACATGAATTATTAAAACACCAATTTCTTCTGTCAGGATAATAAATAAATGAATGGATAAAAGTGTGATGGTGACAAACAGCACATTAAATCAGTATTTGCATGCTTAATGTTCCTCTGAACGATTTAGGCGATCTATAATTCACAGGAATGTCCTGCACTTTTCCTTTCTGGTGACTCCCTAGTAGCATTAACCGCTCTGGCTTGTTGATGAAGTATCGCATTTCTTCCAGATAGCTATATAAATGATGTTTCATGAATAAACTGATTCTACGCTTGCATAAATACCTAGAAGACCGTTTTAAATCTCAATGGAGTAGAACCACAACGACCAGATACCGCAAATAGACAGTGTGGTTCAAAAGTATGAGCTTCTATACTTTTTTCATTTTGAATTATAGCATAACAGTGAGTGAAACTGAACCTTACTTGTCATTTTTTAGTATTTTATATGGTATGCTAAGGTGTAAAAGACTGTTCTAACAAGCTTCTTGTGCTACAATGGAAGCAAGAATACCTGACCTTAAATTAACATGGTTAATGTCATAAATTTGCTTATTAATCAGTGATTAATTTATGACCTAATATTTGTTTGTTGTACTTTTTTTTAAATCTCATATTTCAAATATAGTCTTAGATTTTGGATCCCACTTGTATATAATATCATATATGCTCTTCTTCTAATATAGGTTTATCTATTCATATGCATTAAATGAGATTGCTGTCTGTTAAATGGAATTCAATTTTTAAATTTGCCCTAAAAGGCCTTTGTGTTTTTAATTAAATGGCATTATTCTCTTAACACACCCTCTATAACTCATTGAAAGTTGTTGTAATTATTATACATTTCACTAAATGGGTGAAGCTCTGTATGTAAATCACCTGTTTTGCATATAAAATGCCTAAACGTCAATATTGTTGTGCGATAAATTGCTCAAAGTGAGAGTGCTGGCATAGCGCCTGAGGCAATCTGGGAGTTATTAAGTGGCTGAATGTGCTGGAGCCATTTCAAACCCCCTAATTTAATGATGGCCAGAGTATGATGGGAATTTACATGCCGCTAAAATGAAAAGAGAGACAAAGAGTGTGTATGTGGGGGGGATGGGGAGGATTGGCAGAGAGGTCAGTGGTTTAGAGCGAGACTCACGTATGAGGAATAGACCAGGGCTACTATTGCGGCTGCAGTCTCAGCAATGCAAATGATCAGGACGATGGAGAAGAACTGATTGCACAGAGAAAGACAAAGAGAGTGAACATACGTTTTATACTGCACTTGATATCAGGTGATAAAAAGATTTAGATTTACCATTATAAGAAGGCATTTGCTCTCTTTCTGAGCTCCACAGCACCCCAGTAGTCCAAGCAGAGTCATAACTGCTCCTATAGTGATGCTGAAAATTCCTACATTGACATGGTTCTGGTAATCATCAGTAAACGGTGGCAAGATTTTCATAAAGGAATCTCCATCCACTGTCACCCATATCCCTGCAGCCGCCAAACACATGCCCGCCAGCTGTCAAAGACATTTTACACTTTTTACTTCCACAGAAATTGCATTTAAATAAGGGGAGGGGTCATACAAAATGAATGTTATTTTTTTATTTAGTACCTGAATATGATATTTCACATAAAGACGTTTACATAGTGCACAAGAAAAAATAATAGCTGAATTTATAAAAATGACCCAGTTCAAAAGTTTACACATGCTTGATTCTTAATAATTTTTTGTTGTTGTTGTGATAGTTGTTCATGAGTCCCTTGTTTGTCCTGAACAGTTAAACTTCCTGGCATTCTTCATAAAAAGGGTTCAAATACACAAAAATGCTGAAAAACCAAAGAATTTGTGGGACCTAAAGAATTTTTTTTTTTGAAGAACAACAGGCAGTTTAACTATCACTAAACAAAAAAACAAAAAAACACAGCTGTAGATCATTCTGGTAACAACACAGTGTTAAGAATCAAGAGTATGTAAACTTTTAACAGGGTCATTTTTATAAATTAAACTTTTTTTTCTTCTTCTTGTGGACTATATAAATGTCTTTTATGTGAAATATCTTATTCAGGTCAGTGCTAAATAAAAAATAACATGCATTTTGTATGATCCCTTCTATTGGTAAAATAGTTAACATTTTGCAGATTCTAAAAGGTGTATGTAAACTTTTGACCTCAACTGTACATGTATACAGATGTGTACTGTGAGTATAATTTAAGTTATTTTAAACAATATGAATACAATATGTTATAGTTTTATTTATACTTTTGTTATTTTTTGCGGCCAAAATGGTTTATTGACAGCTCACATGGAAGCAGGTTTCTGATAGTCAAATCCGCATTACCAACATGCGAAATCCTTTGATATGACACTAATTCCTTATCGCACAAATGACGCGTAGTATGAAAACGGCTATATTTTGCTCACAACATTCGCCAAATAACAGTAAATCTGACTACAACTTTATGTTCCAGTATCACTGTCAACCCCCAAAAGCAAGAAAAGTTGGCGCCCGTTGCGTTTGAATGAAACAACTGGGAGAGAGTCTGCGAAAAGTAAATGTAGGAAATGTTCTGGGAAAGTGAATTTTTTTGTTGTTAATCACAATGCTCATAGTCTTGAAAAAATATTTCGGTAAATGAGTAAAGAAAATATCTAACAAAGGTTTGCATTTCAACTGTTTAAAGGTCAGTAATGTGACCAGCTGCTGTAAGGTACAATCTTTTGTATCTTTCAAAACAGACCGTAGTCTGATACTGTGTGACATAGTGGTAAACACAGATTTAGTAGTCATATTTTAGTTCACGAAACATCATCATACACCATGCTCAAGTTACTTTGCTGTAAGCTCCAGTTCATATAAAAGCATTATGACTGCAGGCATGTATCAGTTATAGTCATGTGGATTCAGCTCCTTTATCTTTTGCATTTTCCCATGACCTTTTATTCTCACCATTACGCTGTACGATAAGAGGCCCTGCATGGATTTCCCATTATTGCCAGAGTGTACCTGAGTTATGTGTGTTCTTCCATAGAGGTAGGTCATTCAACAATGGCAATGGCTCAGTAGGAAACTAAAGGGTTCCCTTAATGGCCACATTTATGTCACTTCCAGGACACTTCGCAGACAATAGGTCTGTCAAATATAACCAGGTCTGATCATGGCATGGATTTTCTTGGGGCTAATGATGGAGACACAATGTTGTTGTCATTATCTGTCTTCTGATGTATGGAGATCCAAGTGCAACACCACGGTTGGCTTATTTAAATGTGGGATGTAGAAGAGGTTTATTCAAAAGCTCTGCCTATTTCAAGCGAGGTCTCCAAGCAGAATGACACGCATCCAGTCGGATATCAAAAGGTCTAAGCCCCAGAACACATTTGGTAGTGGTTTGGGTTAATGAATGGGTTGGTGTCAGCATGTTAATTCACAGTTGGTGCCATAACCATCTCTGAAACCTGATATGTTCTGTCAGACGCAATCACGGCTGTCAGGGCGACTCACATCCAGCTCAGCTGGCTGACAGCTGAACATGAAGCGCTCAATACTCCTTCCCGTCAACGTTTATTTTTTTCACGTGAGAATAATTTTCATTTTATCATTTCCCGTTTGTGCGCATGGAGCTTTGGGAATTGTCTGAATGTTTTAGCAGTTTAACTGTCAGCTTTTGATAATGGACACGTCTCTAAGCAAATAGAATGTGACGGGGATATTACCTTCAACTTCCTTTCTTCAAAATTTCCATCCTTTCCGCCATAATTATTACTGGTATTCTTTTTTATTTTTTTTTAGTAAATAATGCTTTGATGAAACGCCACCATGCATGGCATAATGTTGGAAATGGTGTGTCAAAGAAAGATGCTTCTGGAAAGATTGCATGGAAATCAGATTATGCGTAAGGGTAAACTAAGGAAATGAAATGGCACATTGTATGGGAGTGGAATGAAACTGATTAGACTTGGGGAGGGGAGGAAAATCATTTGGATTTCCATGGTATTACACTGGGAGACCGCTGTGCAGAGAAATCTAAATAGAAAACAAAAGCGCGCTGAGGGCTGTCTTGCTGAATGTAAATTGAAATGTGTAAAATATACTGAATGCATAAATGTGCAGCATCAATTTATTATTCACAAATGTGAGAGTTTTTCATCTCAGTGTGATATGGTGCTTTATTGGAGCTTCTTGGCTCAGTCTTGGCTGACATCCAAATATTTAACCCTACAATAGGAATCCAATCCAGTTACATTGACAACTATTTAAGTAATATTTGAGTCCTCTGCTCAGGACTTGAGCCTAATTTCTCCCAATCATCTTTTGCTTCATTTTTGTCACAGATGGAGTTTTGGTTTCTTGCCTTTGGCTTGCTTAGCTGGGAACACTTTCTGCCAATATTATCGACTTGATTTCACAGATACTATTTGAACCGAAACAATGATGAGCTGACTTTAACTGAAAAATTGAGTGTTTACTATTATCCTATTGCATTATCGATGCACTATTTTCCTGTTTAATACTGTAAATCTGCTTTGTATTCTGCCGTGCAAAGGCAAAAGACCATAACTTCAATTTTGGTCAAAAATTAGCTATTGATATTTTTGGGACATTCAGGACATCCTTTATCATGTGCATAAGTTTCTTGAGTCAATTTAGTTTTTTTTTTTGAGAAAATAATGGATTGTCTTAACTGTAACTTTGAAAACCCCTGGAGAAACCAAGGCAGAACACCGTATAACACCACTTACTGCTCTTTCACTTTGTTTGTAATGCTCAAATTGAGTTACGGCGTTCTGCCTTTTTAGCCACATCAACATGAAGTTACGGTGCCGGCTTGGAGTTATACAGTGTTCTGCCTTTGTTTTACTGTCCATTAAAGTCTGCCGCATTTTAATTACAGTATAACTTGTATACTTTCATACATTCAATCTGTCACTGAAGCATTAGACAAACAAATTAGATTCATCTTCAGCTTCATTCTAACAGTTTGCAATTAAATCCATATCCTACCTTTTCTTGTTACCCGATAAAATCAATCCATGGCGATGAACATCATCGGAGATGTTTAATCCACAAACATTCTGAGCATTCCTGCTTGCTGGCATTCACGTCAATCCACAAATCGTTCTTTTAGGTTAGGCTATTTCATTCAAGTCAATATAAAAGCAATTATGCCATGTCTAGCATTCTCTTACGTTACTGAGCATAGCAAATAAATTGGTTGCAAAATGTTAAAACAGCCTATTTGAACTGTGCAGAGCTGTAGCTGTTTAACAGGGTACTGCAACATAAAAGCATATGTGACCTGTGTTGGCAAAATGAGTCTGAATGCGCACTGACTAATTTTGAGCTACAGGCAAAAGAAGTGGAAAAATTTAAGTTTTGGTCAAATTTGAGGTTTTCACAAAAAATTGTTTATTAAACCCTCTTCTAGCGATCCCAATGCTCCAAATAGTAAACACCTAAAATTATCTTAATTTGTACGTTCTGAGAGCAGTACCTTTTACTCTGCTCACTTCTGCTGCTTTTCACCACAAGTTGTAGGTCTATTGTTGCAAAGTGCAGCATTCCAGCTTTGTAAATATTCATATCGAATTCTCAATGACATGAGTCCAAACCAGTGAAATGTGATTTTTAAACCTATGCTAAAAAAAAAGAAAAGCAAATGATCGCGCTGACTGACATTTGTGAAGCGTGTGCATAAGATGCGGCTCTCAGAGAGCACGTAATCTTCCTATAAAGTACAATATTGAGAAATATGTCTTGGTGAGATTCACACAAACATAATCTGTTATATCTTACATGAACGTTTAGTCAATGGCTAGGGAAAATCTGATGTGTAACATTAAATTAGATCCATGCATTACAATAGGTCTTAATGTAGAATGAATAATAATAAAAGCAGTGTTGGAGGTAACGCATTAAGTATTGCAAGTTACACAATTAGATTACTTTTTTCAAGTAACTAATATAGTAATGCATTTCTTTTTCATTTACAAGAAAATATCTGAGTTACTTTTTGTCTCCTTTTTGTATTTAATCTCATTTTATTAACCAATGTCTTTGCTGCTGACTTTTGCTGATCCAATTCAGCCATACTAATAAGTACTTACTTCAAAAAACTTACTTCAGATTAACTAACATTTGTGCTTCATTTTTCTTATTGCTGAAGAGTGTTGAATTTTCTTTTCCTACAGTTCTACTGTACAGATGTGAATTTACTTTTCCTTCAAAAAAGGAAAAGGTGTGAAAGGGCTTTTACATTTGCTAAAAATTGAACATTTTATATTAAAAACAAACGAGCAAGCCTTGCCCAGATTTAAATAGTAATGCAAAAGTAACACAAAAGTAACGTAGTGTGTTACTTTTCATAAAAAGTAACTAAGTAACTAAAAAGTTACTTTTTAGGAAGTAATGCAATATTGTAATGCATTACTTTTAAAAGTAACTTTCCCCAACACTGATTAAAAGAAAAGATTAAATCACTCCCTGCTCTTGATTAAACTACTGTTTATTTGCATCTTTGTTCTTATTTTTAATAACAAAGACAAAACATTAAAAATAGCTATATTGTGATTAATAATATAGTAATTATTATTTAGAAAAGAATTGAGGAAAATATGCAACATTGCTTGATGATTATGCTTTGGAATCTTAAGAAAACTTTACTTCGATCTTTCTCAAAATCAACTCTGCTAACACTATCGTCTTTAAACAGCTGTTGCTCAGTCATTTTTTGTGTAATTCCAACAAGTCATATATCAGTATGAAAGCATTTTAATGGAGCATGAAATGGAGAAATAAAAATACAATAAAGGCTCATTCACACCAAGAACTATAACTATAAAGACAACTGTAGCAATAACTGTATAAGCATCTACACCAATGCATACTGCCAACGTTATGTCGTCACATTTAATTCTTAAGCTATTTAAAGCATTTCGGATTCTGATTGGCTGTTAATGTTTAGAATACGCTATGTACCTTTCTAAAACTGAACATTAGGCATCATACATAAACTAAACGACTAAGGACCACACATTACCAGACTTTAAGGTCATTCCGAACAAAAGAAAGGAGGAGAACCATGAGAAATGAAATCAAAATGTGACCCTGGACCACAAAACCATAAGGTTAAATTTTACAAAACTGAGATGTATACATCACATGAAAGCTCAATAAATAAGCCTTCTATTGATGTATGGTTTGTTAGAATAGGACAATATTTGGCCGAGATACATCTATTTGAAAATCTGGAATCTAAGGGTGCAAAAAAATCTAAATACTGAGAAAATCACCTTTAAAGTTCTCCAAATTAAGTTCTTAACAATGCATAATACTAATCAGAAATTACATTTTGATATCTTTATAGTATGAATTTTACAAAAAATCTTCATGGAACATGATCTTAATTTCCTAATGATTTTTGGCATAAAAAAAATCAATAATTTTGACCCATACTATGTATTTTTGGCTATTGCTACAAATATACCCCAGCGACTTAAGACTGGTTTTGTGGTCCAGGGTCACAAATGTGTTCTAAAACAAACTCAAAATATATAACATGTTTGATATCCTCAGCAATGATAAAATCATAGTCAGAAGCTAAAAAATTGCAGTCTGTGCCTGTCATACACTACCTTATTTTCAGCAAAATTCTGTCAACTCGAATCTCGAGATTCAGACATTCAGGCCTTTATTTGTTATATGTAAAGCTGTGTCTACTTTTCTATTCTCCTAGATGTAGAACGATTATTAATGTCAAAGTGTTATAGTTATCATTCTTGGTTTAAATACGCTTTATAATCAGCTGACATATAGTAAAACAAAGCAAGTTTCTAACATCTGAAGAAGACTTGTAGTAAACATCAAAAATCAAATTAGTTTTTCTTTTGTTGATCCACCATTGCTCTCCAATCGCTACGTCTAAAGACTGATTGACAGACTGATTGGTTTATGTTTAGATTTTGACAAAAAGAACAAAAAGCACTTAGTCATAAATGTCTCATTTTTTGCTTTTAATGAAATCTTTGTAGAAAATCTTGACCTTGTATTCTGTATAACCTAGGCAATGCCAATTTTGTCCTCTACAGACCTTGACAAGTATTAAGACTGATAAGTCAGTTGTAGATTAGATAAATAGAAACCGTTCACCAAATAGAAACTAATAGTACGCTGCTCTAGCAATGCTTTAAATGAAATATTGCACACAATTACATACGTTCTCCTTTGTTCCTATATCTACAGCCTTAAAAATCTCCTGTCCCACCAAGCAACCTAGCATACCCATCATTTCAGCCACTTGCTGAGGCTTTAGGCTTTAGCTCTCAAACAAACGAAGTGGCTCTGAACAATAATGAGATGAAAATCATTGCATGTGAGCAAGTGCGACTGACTTACTCACATTCACACTTTGACTGCGATTATCAAGACTTCACTGTGCTGCAATGAAGCATTTTCTAATGGATTTGTGTTATCGTTTGCATTAGTTCAATTTATGTGTGTACTGTGTGCGTTCGTTCGAGGAGAGGATAAATTATTTGTTGCTCATTCAGAGGCAGGCGAAATCCATTTCATTCTTTACACCCCACATAAAAGTCTAGGTCAATAAATAAAGAAATGCAATTATTCTTCTAAACACCCCTCTCTCTGCACTCAAATGTTTACGTTTAATGAAGAAAAAAGCATACTTACACAGATAAGCAAGTTGAACACAACCATCACAACTTTGACGAATGTGAAGCAGCCCATTTTTAATCTGTGATGAAGCAATAAACATAAATCAGAGCTGCATTTGATATTTTAATTTGCATTACATACCCATACAGTGCATGTTGACCTTTCCATGTAATCCATTCAAATCAAATTTAGCTTCTGTGAAAGCAACTCACCTGGTTTGATCCAAAGTGTACTAACAGTTGAGTGAGTTGTTAAGTGAGGGATAGACAGGGAAGGAAAGTGGGAAGAGGTGTGCACAGGTGAGAGGGGTGTGGTCTGGATATAAAATAGATGGTTAGAGTGGCTTTAATGTGGTTTGTGTGTCATATGACTTGTGGTTTATATGTTAATTGTTTGTGGTCCAAAATCTTTGTCATACATAATGGACAATTTACGGTTTTACTTGCTTGATAAGTCATTTGAGATGTACTCATAATACCAATTCAAAAATAGAATACATAACTAAATGGTTTTAGTATGAAAATTTGCTGAAAGGTCAACCAGTTTCCACAGAAAAAAGGTCAAGGAGAAAGTAGGACAGGTCAATAGTTTTTAAGGTTGACTTTGGTCACTGCCTGTCAGGTGTTGAACATGTACCATACTTTCCTTTGTGTCCTTTACTGTGTGATTTCCTTTGTTCTTTTGTGCTGAAACAAATATTCCTGGCAGTAGAGGGCAGTATTGCAGTACAAAGGCTCTCAGCTTTCATAGCTTCACTGGTTCACCATTGTGGTCTCTTAGATACTTGGAGATGATTGATGGTTCCATAGTGGATGAAAATGTCTTTCTTTGTCCAGTTTTATCCATAGAAAAACAAAACAAAGAGTTATAAAATCCCCACAGCAAATGATTTTGAAGATCATTTTGTATCCTACAGCTTCCATAAGCCAGAATGCTGGAACAACCTTTTATTTTTTTTAAAGAAATCATTTGTGACCCTGGACCACAAAATCAGTCTTAAGTAGCAGGGGTATATTTGTAGCAATAGCCAAAAATACATTGTATGGGTGAAAATTATCGATTTTTCTTTTATGCCAAAAATCATTAGCATAATGATTAGCGTAAAGATCATGTTCCATGAAGATATTTTGTAAATTTCATACCGTAAATATATAAAAACTTGATTTTTGATTAGTAATATGCATTGCTAAGAACTTCATTTGGACAACTTTTAAGGCGATTTTCTCAATATTTAGATTATTTTGCACCCTCAGATTCCAGGTTTTCAAATAGTTGTATCTCAGACAAACATTGTCCCATTTTAACAAACAATATATCAATGGAAAGCTTATTTACTCAGCTTTCAGATGACGTAAGAATCTCAATTTCGACAAATTTACACTTATGACTGGTTTTGTGGTCCAGGGTCACATTTGATTAAATAACATTTATGACCCTGGACCACAAAACCATAAGTGTTGTTTTTTTTTTTATATATTGAGATTTATACATAATCTGAATGCTGGATAAATAAGCTCTCCATTGATGTATGGTTTGTTATAGGACAATATTTGGCCAATATAAACCATATTTCGGTCTCAATAGGAACCCATTCAAATAGCGTTAATCTTTTTTTAATGTAGCTAACATCAGCAGCTTCATGTCATTTACACACTCGTTAAAGGGATAATTCACCCAAAAATGAAAATTTGATGTTTATCTGCTTACCCCCAGGGCTTCCAAGATGTAGGTGACTTTGTTTCTTCAGCAGAACACAAACAAAGAATTTTAACTCAAACCGGTGCAGTCTGTCAGTCATATAATGGCAGTGGATGGGCACCAAACCTTTAAAAGTAAAACAAAACATGCACAGACAAATCCAAATTACACCCTGCGGCTTGTGATGATACATTGATGTCCTAAGAGATGAAACCATCATTTTTTGCGAGAAACTGAACAGTATTCATATCATTTTTTACCTTTAATACACAGCCACGTCCATCTGTCCTGAGTATGAGCGCTCTGGCGTAGTATACGCAAACGCCATAAGGGGAAATCGGTAAAAGTCCCGGATGAGTTTGCGCAAGTAAACGTAATCTTCTAGCTTTAAGTCGGTTTGAACAATCAGGATAAGTGCAAGTAATTACCATTTTGAATAGCTGCTATACCCACAATCTCTGTGACCTGTGTAAACAATGAGTGTCGTATACATGCAATAGATTGCTTCCGGCGTTTGCATATTCTACGCCAGAGCGCGTACATGTGTAACGTGCCTGATGCTGAGCTCGTGCTCATGACAGTTGGACGTGGCTGTGTATCAAAGGTAAAAAATAATATAAATACTATTCAGTTTCTCGCAAAAACCAATCGTTTCATGTCTTAGGACATCAATGTATCGTCACAAGCCGCAAGGTGTAATTTGGATTTATCTGTACTTTTAAAGGTTTGGTGCCCATCCACTGCCATTATATGACTGACAAGCTGCACCGCTTTGAGTTAAAAATCTTTGTTTGTGTTCTGCTGAAGAAACAAAGTCACCTACATCTTGGATGCCCTGGGGGTAAGCAAGTAAACATCAAATTTTCATTTCTGTGTGAACTATCCCTTTAAACTTTGAAGAGTATGGCACTGATAAATGACGGTCATTGTGACATTGCAAAGTGATGGCGCTATAGAGCCACGTGCTTTTTAAAAACATTTTAATAGATTTAACATTTGACTAACAGCTGGGAATATATGCTACTTTGACTAGAAACACCAGAGACCGGAAATGCAAAGCATTCTTCATGTTAAGAGTCAGGCGTGACTATTTGAAAATCTGGAATCTGAGGGTGCAAAAAAATCAATATATTGAGACAATCACCTTTAAAGTTCTCCAGATGAAGTTCTTAGCTATGCATATTACTAATCAAAAATTAAGTTTTGATATATTTACGGTAGGAAATTTACTAAATATCATGAATAATCATGATCTTTACTTAATATCCTAATGATTTTTGGCATAAAAGAAAAATCTATAATTTTGACCCATACAGTGTATTGTTGGCTATTGCAACAAATAAACCCAAGCTACTTATGACTGCATGTTGCATCTCTGACAACTCTTTCTCTACCTCTATACTACAGTAGACCAACTTTCCCTTACCTACGTTCTCATTTCTAGCAATTCCTCTTCCGTTCTTCATGGCCAGGATTATTTGACATTCCTCACATATCTAAAACTGGGCCCTGCAGGCGAGAAAATCACATAAAGAAAAAAAAAAAAAAGATAGATTGCCTGGTGCCACCTTGCCAGAGTTAAACACATATCAGCAGCAGTCCTCTTCGTAATATCTCTTTAATGGTTGTATTGTGAGTTATGACAATCTTGCCAATCCCATCATTATCCCACCCAGTCCTTAATCTCACCAAGAAGAGCACCTGTCAGGCATCATTAGGAATTAAAGCAGTTAATAACCTCCACACATACTCCTGTATTTGGGAAAGGAGGGGAGAAAAAATATTAGGTGGACACTTTTTCATCGTAAGTAAGGCAAGCGATAGAAAATTCAGCTATATCGGTGGAGCCAGTAAAACATGGACAGCCGTAATGAGGTTGGCTAGATTAAGTATTATCTTTTCCCTCCAGGGCAGGAACTCAGGTGATGCATGGTTGGTTTCTCGTTGTTGCTCCAATGATCCAACGGGGCATTTCGTCATTAAGGATCTCCTCCCAGGACAGGACCCTTGTCATAGGCTGGCCAATGATACGACCTGCGAACCTGCAAGCAGCTCTGCTCTAATGAGGAAGTATGCGAGCACAACAAAAAAGCGGCTCGGTACGAGAATCTCAGGACCATTTTATTTGATTAGACAAAGCTGAGATAAGGCGAGTGAAAACTCAGATTTATTATATCATTAAGAAAGAAAACACTGCGGTTCCAGTCTTCCAAAACAAATCCTTTGTCAAGTTCACCATCTGGAGAAAACAAATACCCTTAAAACCGTACGCGAATAGTCATAGGGGAACAAACACATCAGGCATTCCTATTACTTTATTAAGACCACTAGAGAACCCACCCTGACAGCAGTCAGTATAATCACATTGTAAACACAGCCTGTAAATCCCTGTGTGAGACTTTCCTTTTCATCATAGTGAGGGATTACGAAATGCGCAGAGCAGCAAACAGAGGCAGTAGTGACTGTGCCTAAACACAGAGACTCCCCTGTGACCTCTATTGTCTCCCCTAGTATTAATTTATCACTGGAAGCCATAAGCAAATGCATATTAATTCAAGCTGGTCCATCACGCCATAGGCGACTAGGCCTATAAATCAGATCAAGGAAGAGAGCCTAGCACAGTTTATGGAAAGGGAGAGAGATGCGTTGCTGTGCATCATAGTCTTATTCCTTTGTTCTGTACATTGTTCGTGAGACTGTGTGTAAAACTATTTTGTATTAATAAAATGCTACTTGTTATTTGTGATTATCAGAGATTACCAGTGAATAACAGTTTAAAAATTGTATATGATATATAGAATTACATTTGAATTAGAACTATAAACAAATAATTCACACAAAAAGGAGCTAAAGATTATATAGTTAATGCCAGTTTACACACATCTATCTATCTATCTATCTATCTATCTATCTATCTATCTATCTATCTATCTATCTATCTATCTATCTAGATAGATAGATAGATAGATAGATAGACACAACCAGTCAAAGTTAGTTTTTTTAAAGAAGTCTCTTCTGCTCACAAAGCCTGCATTTATTTGATTCAAAGTATGGAAAAACAGTAAAATTTTGATTAATAAAATATTTTTACTATTAAAATAACTGCTTTCTATTTGAATATATTTTAAAATGTATTTTATTCCTGTGATTTCAAAACTGATTTTTTTGCACCATTACTCCAGTCACATGAACCTTCAGAAATCATTCTAATATTCTGATTTGCTGCTCAAAAACATTTATTATTATCATTATGTTAAAAACAGCTGAGTAAAACATTTTCAGGTTTTATTTTGATGAATAAAACGTTCAGAAGAACAGCATTTATCTGAAATAGAAATCTTTTGTAACATTATAAATGTCTTTATCATCACTTTTGATCAATTTAAAGCATCCTTGCTAAATACAAGTATTAATTTCTAATAACTTAAACTTGTTATAAGTTATTCTGATTCCAAACTTTTGAATGGTATAGTGTGTAATATTACAAAAGTTTTTTTTTTAGATAAATGCTAAATGTGGTTCTTTATATTCATCAAAGAATCCTGAAAAAAAAAGCAGTTATTTTAAATAGTAAAATAATTTTACAATCTTACTGCTTTTGCTGTACTCTGGAACAAATAAATGCAGGCTTGGTGAGCAGAAGAGAATTCTTAAAAAAAAAAAAACATTAAAAATCTTACTGTTCAAAAACTTTTGACTGGTAGTGTATAATTGTCAAGCCATTCATTTTTTATTCATTTATTACACAATGGGGTGATTAAGTAATCTAATTATTAAGATTAATGTGATTAATCACAAATTAATTTGGCTGAGAAATTACTCCCAAAAGATAATTTTTAAGCTATTATTGTGTTATATAAGAAAAGCACCAAAGAAACAAAAAGTAACTTATTTTATTCAAAATATATATATAGTATAAAATACAAAAAGAAGATAATTTGAGAAATGTTTTTTTATACAATTGACATCAGTGGTAACCAAAAACATTTGTCGAAATATCTTCTATTTTCCGCAAAAGCAATAGTCATACAGGTTTGAAACAACATGAGGGTGAGTAAATAATGACAGAATTGTAATTTTTGAGTGAACTATTCCTTTAATTTCTTTTTATATAACTCTAAATTAGAAGTTAAAACTGCCAGTAGGTGGCGGTAAATGTAATTTATTTATTTGATTACTGATTCTTTCAGAAATGAAATAAATGTCTCTCTTTATCAATGGGTCATTGGATCACTGACACAACACTGTTCTGCTGTGGCTTGATAGGTAATATTTTCAATGGCAAAATTGAGCAAAAACAGACAATATTGTGTCAAAAATATAACACAATATTAAATTCTTATTTATTGAACTCAGTATAAAATCACAGTATCACAGCAGTTGGATCAGAAAAAAAAAAATCAGAAAAAAGTTTCAGCTATTAGAGACCTCTCCCTAAGAGACACTGTAAATGGCTAAAACCAGCTGCTAAAGGTCTCAAATAGTCCTGCAAGCTCCAGTAAATTGTTTTCAAGAGGATAGAGAAGTATTTGGGGACATAAAAGGTCTAACTGCAAGCCTCGGTGGTGGCATGGACCCTCTCGCTTCTTTCCAGGGGATTGATCATGATATGGAGCCTCTCATGCAATAAATGGCTTCAGGGAGAGCTGGAGATGAGCATCCCCGGAGCGTGGCTCCCCTTAACGACGCCTCCCCTTTCACCTACGGAAATGTTAAGTATGGGCTCGGGAGCACTGAAGCAGAGCGACGTCCGCCTGGCCGTATTTCATGCAGATGGGCAGGTTAAATATGCCAGCCACACATCTGATGCTGGCCAATCTTTTTCTCTTCTCCTGCCTCAATCTCGCTCTTTTCAACCATTCTCTCACTTTGTGATGTCAGCCCTTCAATGCAATTTCTTCTTTCTTAGCTTTATCAAGCGTGCATTATAAGTGTCTTCTTAAAGCATTAAGAATGATGGCTCACTGTTGCCCGCTAAAGGTTAATGCGTTGGATGATTGTAAATTGTTTGGCCAGAGTTCCAAAGGAAAAAGGAAGTGCTCAATCTAAAAATCCAATGAGCCACTGAATCCAAGGACTTCTCTCTCCATATTTTCTTAAAGTGTAATATAATTTTAAAGAGATTTCAGTGGAAATACACTGCGGTTAAAACACTGTAGCTTTCGACTGGATGCTCATTTTGTGGTGTCCAAAACAAAGGAAATGGAAAACATTTCCTACCCTGCTGAAAAAAACAGCTGAAACCAGCCTAGGCTGGTTGGCTGGTCTTAGCTGGTTTAAGCTGGAAGTAGCTGGTTTAAGCTGGTCTCCCAGCCTGGTCAGGCTGGTTTTAGCTGGTGGTTTCCCAGCCTGACCAGCCTGACCAGCCCGGAAAAATGGCCAAAACCCCTCTAAAACCAGCCTGCCTCCCAGCTATGACCGGCTAAAACCAGGCTGGTTGACCAGCTAAAACCAGCCAACCAGCCTAGGCTGGTTTTAGCTGTTTTTTTCAGCAGGGTATTCTTTTTTAAGCCTATTAATTTTGGTGTCAATACTATATATTATTAGATGGTGAGATGCATTTTATTATTCTTACTTAGCATTCTTTTTACCACATTTTTGGTCCCTATCTATCGACTTGTTTTAGGGAATAGCATGTCATTCCAGTATTCAAGGGATTTATTCAGCAGACCTGTAAAGCTGTGGTTACATAATTCGGCAGTTCAGACAGACTCATGTGGACTCATCTGGAAGCTGTTACACAGTACAAAGGAAGGAACGGAGTGTGACTGCTCCACTTTGCCTTGAATGTTAGATGTGTAATTTTGGAATATTGAAAGCTATTATTTCATAACACAATACTGCTGCTTGAAATTTTCTTTGTGTAATACAAAAGCACAAAAGGTTGGATAGATTGTCATCATCAAAGAAAAAAGGCCAAATGAGTGTATTTGAGTGCATTCAAAAATCAGTATTGATTTGAAAGAAGCCTATACATCTATGCTGTATAAATGATTAGAATTTTAACAGTGAAATGCTACTGTAAAAACATTCAGCACTCATGAACCTGCTGAGAGCAGCTGTACCTTGGCTTCTGGAATTTGCCTTCTCTATAGTGGTTGAACATAAGATACAATTAGTTTTGGATAAATCTAACGGGTAGTGTTTGGTCTCATTAATCTATTATTTGTTCCAGAACAAATAGTTTTGGATGAGAGCGAAGACTCATAATGTTATATTTTATATAATTTTAATGCTGCCTTTTGTACTTTTGACTAAATTGCCTATCAACTTGATGATGACTGTTGTTGTTGTTGTTTATTAAATATTATTATTAGGGATGCACCGATACGAATCGGCCGATAATGCTTGCGCGTTTTGTCAGTAAAGCCGGTTCTGTAATCAGCGGTAAATGCCATCAGGTGGGTGATTTCACGTTGAGCCGTATATACTACACACAGCCGTTGTTTACCGACGAGCTGCGCAAATCAATGTTCATTATCAGTGTGAAAGTGCGCAGCTCGTCAGTGAACAACGGCTGTGTGTAGTATATACGGCTCAACGTGAAATCACGCACCTGATGGCATTTACCGCTGATTACAGAACCGGCTTTACTGACAAAACGCACAAGTGATTGGCCGATATGGATCGGTGCATCCCTAATTATTATTATTCAATAAATAATAGTAGTATTTAATAGTATTTAGTATGAGAAACGATGTGTTTGTGATAGTGATTTTAGATTATTCCGCCATTTAGATGGCGACAAAAGATTGTTTTTATGAGTGACTCAGCAATAAAGACTTTTAAATCGAAAGAGACTGAAACAGGTTAATTTCTACTTTCAACAACACCTTTTAAGACGCAGCCAGCTGCACTGTCATTGGAAATCACCCTTAATAGGTTAAAAATAATACGACAAAGATATCGCTTTCCTCAGCGGACATTCAAACTAATGTTTTATTGTGAATATGAAGAATGAATGCTGTATCAGATCTCTCTCTTACAATACATTACATAATACAGTGAGCTTTTAATACAGTAATACAATAAGCTTTTAAAAATCCAACTCAACGTTTCTTCATCACTAGTTCTAAAGTGACATTTTCGAATTAGTAACGGAGGTTTGGGCTCAGCTGTTAAACTGTCAAACTAAAAAGTAAGGAAGTATTTCAGCAGAAAAGACACTTTGTTATTGTTCTCTTTTTTATTTACACACTTGTGTCACCTGAACTGTTGTATAAACGCTATATCACACACATAGCTGTGTAAAATGGTTGTATATCAGCAGGAAAAGCTACTTGAACATTTATTCATTGTGTGGAACATTTATTCATTGTTTTCCTTTAGTGTTTCTAAGGTTGTTGTACTGTAATACTGCTACCATATTTTTTATGGTACACTTTTAAAAAAAAGGTGCTTTAAAAGGTTCAGAGATGCCATAGAAAAAAAATTGTTGTTCCACAAAGAACCATTCAGTCAAAGATTCTTTAAAGAACCATCTCTTTCTTACCTTTTTATAATCTGAAGAACCTTCTTTCGCCACAACGAACCTTTTGAAACAGAAAGGTTCTTCTGATGTTAAAGGTTATTCATGGAACCATTTAAACAAAAAAAGGTTTGCTCTGTGGCATCACAAAGCGCATTTATATTTGAGTGTAATGCTCAGCAAACCACAGCTGTTTTTATTGGTACATTGTGTACATTGTGTGATCTGTACTAAGCTAAAGGGCTCTTGTTGTCCTAGGATATTACTAGTACAAATTTCAATCTTTCACATTACCTTTACTCCTCTCCCTTACCTTTTCCTCATTTCTTACTTTCTCTCTCCTATTAGCATGCACATTCATACGCTTCTAAGTACATCCTCACGTACAGAAAGAAACATAAACTGACTGAATTGATCTGAACTCTTTCCCTTTGATAAACCGCAGGGAGATGAAACCACACCAAAGCAATGAGAGCGAGTGCTATAGATTTGCACAGTCCACAGTGGCATCTCCACCACTGTGGGCACCTTCACCTCGATTAAATTTTAATTGTGAGCAAAACACAGTGTGTGCATCAGTAAAATTTAGATTTATTATTTATTAGACATACTGAGCTGTTCAGGCCCTGTGAATCATTCATTGTGTCATACATCCCTTATATAGACTCATATAGCTGATATATGAAACTCGTAAAAATGCATGAGAGACGAATTGAAGGATCATCACGGAGCGATGTGAGGTAATCTGGAAGCTGCGTTATGAATCCCGCTCGCCAAACAGCTCTTTGTCTTGTTGCGCAGCGTCAAAACCCACCGTCCTTGCTGCATTATGCTCGCTCTCGCCCTATCAATGACAATACCCTCGCCACTTCCTCACGCAACAGATGGACCGCTGCCTCATTAACTTTAATACGTCCAACATCAATTAGAGAGGAGTTAATTGGGATGCTCGAAAGGTGACTGCCGGCAAGCGTGGCGCATACGCAAGCCCTCCACTTAATAAATGAAACTCGTCAAGGCAAAATATGCCAACAGTGGAGCTGATGGGCCTCATTGTGAGCGGGGACCACGCTGTCGTTTCGCTAGCTCATTTTTCTCACGTCACATACCTGAGGAGTTGACCTTGAAGGGGCAATGCTGTTCCGCCTCCCCATCCGTTGTTGTTTCCACACTGTCACTCTTTTTTCGGAGTGATTACTTTCACTCGTTCCCTCTCGCACACTCATTCGCCCTCCCTCCTCTTCACACTCTTTATCTCTCAACAGCTTCATTATCTCGTGACTCTGCCCCTGCCTGTGAGAGATGAGTGTCCCACTTTGTGTTGTTGTTGTTGTTGTTGTTGTCGTTGTCTAGCCGCTGTGGTCTCGAGGGACATCTTTTTGGATGAGACAGAGCACCATGTTTCTGTCAGGCCTGTTTGCTGACTCAGCGCCTCTTATGCCATGTGTCTTCCTGGAACAGGTGCCGCTTGCCGCCAGACGAAAAGATGGGACATGCTGCTTTCAAAAAGCAAGCACAACACGCACTTTGTTATGAAGACAAATGGGTTATTGGTATTGTTTGACACATGTAGACACTCAATGCGCAGCGATACAGTACAGAGAGCCAGGAGCAACGGTCCAAGGAAAGTTAGCACAACAGTGATTCGCAATTACTCATCCAGATCTGGAACTGTTATTTTCGCTGAAATATGGTAAACAATTCAGAGAATTTGAGTCTGATGTTAACAGCTCCGCCTTTCTTGGTCCAAAACTAATTATGAGAAGAAATCTCATGCTCAATGTGTAGAAAAACCTGGACCTCTTTAAAAACACAAATACATTATGGAGACTTTCAACTGATATTTATACTGAGCATTTATCTACCTACTCACCAGTGGCATTTTCTCAGAGGAGGCAATGTCTCCTTAAAATAATGGATAAGAAATTTGTAGTATAACAATAAAACTATGGCAATATTACAAAACATAGCAGTAAAAATTGTTTAATGTACTTGAATTCTCTGAATTCTCTGAAAAAACGTTGTCCAACTGTGACACCAGCAGTTAAAGTTACAGTGGGAGTCTGTCTCTCGCCTCCCCTGAGTCCATTGAGTTTTAACAGACTCCCTAAAGCCTGCGGTGAGTTTGGTGGGGAGTACAGTATTTAAGAAAAAATAAGGAAAATTCTTGTGAGAGGAGGCATCAGGTCACAGTATTAGCAGGATGTGGAGTAGATATAAATGCTGGAGACCGTAGTAAAATAAAACACTGATATTTATTAAAGTAAAGAAACGTGGAACATGGAGCTGAAACAAACAGAAGCAACATTAACGACGGACAGCGGGGAGTGATCAGACACAGACTTAAAAACACAAAAACAGGGGTGTGGTTACAAACAAGCTAACAAGGCTAACGAGGGGGAAGTACAAATAAGGGCAAGACTAAACCAACTGAACATGAACCAAAAGGGGGAGACAAGGACTAAACCAAAATGACTATGAAACATGGGGGGAAAAACACTTGGAAAACAGAACAGAACCCCCCCCCCCCCCCCCCAAAAAAAAATTCTTGGGGGAACCTAGAGCATAGTCCACCCAGGAGAGCTCTGGAGGGCGCACAGGAGAGAGCTCCGGCTCTGGAGGGCGCGCAGGAGAGAGCTCCGACTCTGGAGGGCGCGCTGACTCTGGAAGGCGCGCAGGAGGAGGCGTCGGCTCTGGATGGCGCTCTAGCGGAGCGGGCTCTGGACGGCGCTCTAGAGGAGCGCGCTCTGGACGGCACTCAGGGCGAGCGGGCTCTTGAGGGCTGGACAACCCCAGCGGAGACTCTGGAGGGCTGGGCGTCTCCAGTGGAAACTTTGGGAGAGCAGGTTCTGGACGAGCGGTCATTCGAGGGCCCTCTGGCGCCACGGTCACTGGATGGTGCTCTGGCGGCGCGGTCACTGGAGGGCTGGGTGGAACCAGCGGAGACTCAGGGAGGCTGGGCGGAACCAGCGGAGACTCTGGGAGGCTATTTTGTTTATGTATTTACACATATATAAATGCAATATCACACTCATAGACTTGAGTTATGGCTGCATATCGGCTGTGATTCACCATAGTACATTCATTCTTTCTATAATTATTTCATTTTTTTATCTGTCACTCCATAATGTCTATAGTTCCATAGTTATATTTATTATTAATCAAATCAATTTATTTCAGTTTGTCTATAAGACCTACAAACTTTCACACTTCAAGGCTTTTTGACCTTTTATTCAGAGCTTTTGAACAAGGCTTTGTCACAAAACCAGTCATAAGTAGCACAGGTATATTCGTAGCAATAGCCAACAATACATTGTATGGGTCAAATATATAGATTTTTCTTTTATAAATGTCATTAGGATATTAAATAAAGATCATGTTCTATGAAGATATTTTGTAAATTTCCTACCATAAATATATCAAAACTTAATTTTTCAACATTTAGATTTTTTGCACCCTCAGATTCCAGATTTTCAAATAGTTGTTACTTGGCCAAATATTGTCCTATCCTAACAAACCACAACAGAAATCAGAAATACCCTTATGACTGGTTTTGTGGTCCAGGGTCACTAATATATATATATATATATATATATATATATATATATATATATATATATATATATATATTTTATTTATTTATTTTTTTTTTATTATTATTATTTTTTTATTCATAATGCAAACTTGAAATATGTTTTTCATTCATTTCTAAATGATTTGCTGGCCCTACAATGTATATGAGTTCACATTTTGCTATTCTTCTGGGGACATTACACAATGACCCTGACCCACACATATGCACTAACACACAGTGATGAAGTGCTTTGTGTTTGTGCACCACAGAGTGACTACAAACACTATTAATCTTATGGTTTTCCCTACTGTTCCTTTTCTGCATCATGCAGAACCCCATTTCCAAAATTGGTTTTATCCAAAAAAGGAAATCTGAATTTGCTTTCCTAATATTTTCAGCCTCAGGCAATGCGGCTACAGCAAGCACCAAGCTTTTTCCTCTCCTTTTATGACAGTTTAAAAATGAGCTGTGTACAACTATAATAACAGAATAATGAAGAGAGCAGCGTCTACGCTGAAGATGTGTCCATATAATCATTATTGTGATGGTAAAAGGTCTATGGTAAAGTGGAACAAACCCAATCGCAGCAGGTCAGATACTTTTTAACATCCCTCTGAGGCTGTTTAGGTATGCAAAAATGACATTTACCTTTAGAATGCATTTGCCCGTGTCAGTCAGATCCAGAAATGCCCCATTAAATCACCTTATGAGATTGGAATTAAGATTTTATAAAGGAAACAGCCATTAACCTGTGGAAATGAAAGAATAAACAGTGTTGGTAGAGTGTATGCCCCGGATCATCCCCGGGGCATCAGTTGTGGTTCCGGATGGCTGACTCATTAGAATCCCATTTTCTCACTCTCCCTCTTTGTCTCTCTGTCCCTCTCTCTCCCTTTCTCCAGTTCTTTCTTCCGGTGTCGTCCTCTTATGATGAGCATGTTGTACCATACCAACAGGGCAGACCTGTTTCCCACTGCTTTGCCATGGGGAAATTTGCATGTGCATTGACTGTAAAATTGAGCGCTCCCACAGAATCAAGTCTTAATCAAGCAACTCTAATGATCTTACATTTGGATGAGATGAATTTTTTGCTCTTTCCCTCCTGTGTCACATTGTATTTCATGCAGGGCATGGGTCATATATGTAAAATAAAGAGACAGATAATAGAAAAAAAAATATCGAAAAGACAGAGAACAGAAAATTCATGAATTATCATATTATAAATGCGACCCTGGATCACAAAATCAGTCATAAGTAGCACAGGTATATTTGTAGCAATAGCCAAAAATACATTGAATGAGTCGAAATTAACGATTTTTTTATGCCAAAAATCATTAGGATATTAAGTAAAGATCATACTCCATGAAAATATTTAGTAAATTTCCTACTGTTAATCAAAACTTAATTTTTGATTAGTAATATGCATTGCTAAGAACTTCATTTGGACAAATTTAAAGGTGATTTTCTCAATATTTAGATTTTTTTGCACCCTCAGATTCCAGATTTTCAAATAGTTATGTCTCGGCCAAATATTGTCCTATCCTAACAAACCATACATTAGTGTTGGGTTCGAGTCCACCTAGTCGAGTCCGAGTCAAGTCTGAGTCTTTAACTAATTGAGCCCGAATCAAGTCCGAGTCCAAAATGGGCCGTGTCCGAGTCCAACTAAACATTACTGTTTGTCAGTATCTTAACCTTCTTTTAACCTTTACAACTAGAATAAGGCAATGACAATTTAAACGTAACAAAAGCAAACATATACTGTATTGCATATTGCCATTTAAATTTTTGATTTCACACCATCTCATAATTAGTGTCAGCAAACTTAAAGTCATGTAACAGAAGTTATGGCTGACTTGATTTATGTATTGTGACATATTTTACAGTGAAACAGCTTTAGAATGTGAAAAATTATAGGTCAGGACAGGACTTGACTTTATTTGTTGTTGTATAGTAAATGTATAAATTCGATGGAGTGGGTAGGAAGCTTAGTGAATGAGACCGGAGGAGCAGAAAATGCATCTCTGACTGTGTCTTTGTGTGTTTTGGGTTTTATATAACAAATGGTTAGACCTTAGACAGAGTAGATGAAGTTTTACTTTTTTTTTCTTGGAAGAAAATGAAGCTGTGATGAGAGTTTTCGTTTCCATTTTCATTCAGTTCCATTCTAGTCTGTGGTAGCCATGGAATAAAATAATTTTTAAAAAATTGAGTTTATATTTCAAAATTCCATAGGATTAATTTCAAAATGTTATAGGTTTAAATAGTTTTTTTTTTTTTCTTTTTTTTTTTGCCACCACAATGCATACACAGCTGCAAGTGGCATAACTGTAAGGTCTACTCCAAACTGGCCTATTGACAAAGGGCCATTGAATTATCAGAAAATAATGCACACCCAAGTAAGTAAAACATTATCAAACTTACTGAAGAAAAATAAACAGTCTAATGATTAATTACAATCAAAAGGATAAATAAATATATTTATCAAAAGTGAAATAGTTTTTCAGATTGGTCAATATAGTAAAGGCTACCAAAGACATAACTTTTGTTGTTTGATTATGATGCAATGTGCGGTAGCAGATTTGAGCTTCTGTCGCTTTAAGACCGGACTCACAGATCATATACTCTCCAATACAGTGCATTTTGACATTACTTTTCGTGTAAGTGTGTAGCGATAACATGCAAAAGAGAACTTAATTCAGCATTTGCATGCTGACTGTGAGGTGCTTACTTCGAGCATGCTTTGGGTGTGTGTATGCACAGAAACCGCAGGCTTTCAAGTACTGTCAGTCAATACTTTTAAACTCTCCCTGGACTCGGAAATAATTCCCGAGTCCGGAAAACTTGAGTCCGAGTCAAGTCCGAGTAAAAATGCATCCGAGTCCGTGACAAGTCCGAGTCCGCTAAAAATTGTACTCGAGTCCGAGTACAAGTCCGAGTATACCCCAACTCTACCATACATCAATGGAAAACATAATTATTCAGCTTTTGGATGATAAAAATTGAGCCATATACGACTGGTTTTCTGGCCTAAGATCACAAATGTGTGTGTAGAGAGAGAGAGAGTAAAGAAAAGTTGCTCATTCCAACTGAACAAGTAGCGCTTTAGTAAGCAATTTGATAATTAATAATTGATATTATGTATTACTAGTGCAATGAATTTGAATTCCATTTCAATTTCTGATAAAGATAAGATTGGTAAATCTGACTATTTGAGTTAATCAGCCAAAGACCTGTTTTCTGTATGTGCTATAGGAACAATAGAAGAGTAGGATTTGTAAATATGTCTGTCTTTATAATTTTGCCCACTGAGGGGCAGTGTTTCTTCTATAAATACACATATAAATACTGCAGAGATGTAACACAATAGAAGGTTCTGTACAGAGTACACACAATTGGAAGATTTATAGTTTCATTCATCCAGGTTTGTTCTATTTAAAATGAAAGAGCGAAGGAGAAATTCCTTGAGGCGAAATTGTGTGATATTACTTGATTTTTCCAGCACACAAAGGTACCCCTTGGCATAAAAAGCTGGATTCCTAGTTGTATTGTCCTCTGTAGCATAACATCAGCATTTTATATATTTGATTAGAGGGATCTGAAAAGGTATAGGGATGTTTATTTGCCCATCACAAAGAAGAAGTGCCCTGGGTCAGTTAAAATACATAGACTCTGGCAGAATGTACCAAACAAATTATAATTTGCTGCTATTGTAGGCAGTAGGCACATTATGTTGTCAAAAGGCAGGTAGACTTTTTTTTTTTTTAGGTGATGTTGCAGAACAATGAGCCTAGCTCACCCGCTTACACATAAGCAGACATGCATGTATGTATGAACATGCATGTCAGGTATATTTTCTGCACTCACTTTATACGTTGACTGTTTGGAATCTGGGCAAAAGTGGAACATTCGAGCCGCAGCGTTACGCAACATCTGTGTGAGGGACGGGAAGGAAGAGCTAATGTGATGGTGGTGAATGTGGGTCAGTGCCATGCTCACTGAACCAGCACAGTGAGCCTGAGAGACAGTATCATCCCTCTGCCCGTGCCCGCGCTCACACACATGCACAGACTGAAACACATGCCTGCACACTGTTTCAAACACACATGTAAGCAAAGCTGGCATAATGACGTGTGCTTAGAAAACAGATGGAGCAATGCAGGAGAGTAAATTAAATAGTTTAACCAAATATGAAAAGAAGATTACCCTTGTACTATTGTACCCTTTTCAGTGTAATAAAAGTGAATGAGAACTGGGACTGTCAAGTTCCAACATGACCGTAAGTGTCATAAATGTGGTCCATTTGACTCTTTCTAACCAGGATTCTTTTATTTCTGCTATATAACTTAAAAGGGTAGATGTTAAAGTATTCCCTGGTTGCACTTTCTAATATAATAAAAGGGAAAGAGGGACTTTCAAGCTACAAAATGTTCAAAAAAGTGTATGTGATTTGTTAAAGTCCTGTGTCATACTGTACGATTTGTGTCAGAGCTTGACGTTTTCAAATCTTGAATCAGTTGATCCCGTTCATAAAACCAGTCTAAATGGTTTAAACGGATCAATTTGAATAATGGCATAAATTTCTGTCTGTTCCAGAATCAGAATCAGAAAGCGCTTTATTGCCAAGTATGCTTGTGCATACAAGGAATTTGTTTTTAGTGTCACAGGCTTCCAGTACACAGAGACAACAACAACACACAGACAATAAAGATGACAATTAAAAAAATACACATATGTAAATATAAAGAGGCAAACATTGAAAAATAAAATACTCACAAAAAAGTTATTGTATGGCTTCAGAAGTTTTTGAATATAGCCCACAAATTGCATGGATCACTTTCTTGATATTTTTGAAACACTTACAGCATCTTTAAGAACTTTTTGAAGCTTGAAAGTGCAAGTCTCTGTTCAAATGCATGAGAAAAGTACATTTTTGGTTTTCTTTGTGCACAAAAAGTATTCTTGTAGCTTTATAACATTACAGTTGAACCACTGATTTCACCTGGACATTTTCAACAATGTTTTTATGACGTTTCTGGGCCTTGAACATGGTATTTAAAAACTATCGCTTTAAATTTAGGATAACTTCCAACTTAAATGCCGCACCTTTGCCGATTCAATTAATGTATTGGGTCATTTTAAATATTAACAATGAAAGAAGGAGCATAAATGAATTCCAAAAATCTTGAGACATGCTCTTTAAAATAAGGTATTTAAAATACCGAAGTTGCTATCAAATCAGACTTAGTAATTCTACTAGCCTGTGTGTGTGTGTGTGTGTGTGTGTGTGTGTGTGTGTATATAGGGATCATACAAAATGCATGTTATTTTTTATTTAGTATGGACTTGAATAAGATACTTCACATAAAATCCTTCAGTTCCCACAAATTCTTTGTTTTTTCAGCATTTTGTGTATTTGAATCCTTTCCAGAAATGATTTTGAGATCCATCTTTACACTGTGGACAACTGAGGGACTCATATGCAGCATGAATTTGAAGATCAAGGTAAATTTAACTTATTTTGTCTTCTGGGACACATGTAAGTATCTTCTGTAGCTTCGGAAGGGCAGTAGTAAATGAAAAAAAATATGATATTTAGGCAGAATAAGAAAAATGTACACATCCTCATTTTGTTCAAAAGTTTACACCCCTGGTTCTTAATGCATGGTTTTTCCTTCTGGAGCATCAGTGAGTGTTTGAACCTTCTGTAATAGTTGCATATGAGTCCCTCAGTTGTCCTCAGTGTGAAAAGATGGGTCTCAAATCATGTAGTCATTGCTGGAAGGGATTCAAATACGCAAAAATGCTGGAAAACCAATTCATTTGTGGGGCTTGAAGGATTTTCCTTCAGGACCAAGGAACAAGGGACTCCTGAACAACTATCACTAAACAAAAAAACACAGCTGTGGATCATTCAGGTAACAACACAATATTAAGAATCAAACATATGTAAACTTTTAAACTCCACTATTATATTTAAATTCCACTATTATTTTCTTTCATGGACTATATGTAAATGTCTTTTATGTGTAATATCTTATTCAGGTCATAAGCATTTGACCTCAACTGTATATATATAGTCTAAAGCTCCAATGAACCGTTTCAAAAAATAGATTTTTCTGACTATTACTTAATATCTTAGGCTTTACAGGGTTAAGGGGAACAAATCATACAGACCTCATACAGTAATGAGTTAGCTACAGATGAGAAGAGGTAGATACGGGCACTTGAGATGAGAAAAGACAGGACAGGGCAACACTGAGATGTAGAGTAAGATACGAAGGTCAACCCACCGCCAAAGACATTAGCTCCTGCTCCTAACCTGATAGGTCTTGACAATGAAGCCACTGCACAAGGTACAGCCTTTGTTAGTACTGTGACCTCTTTATCATTCAGTAAGGTACAAGTCACATTTAGGGAGCAGAATATCCCGATGAGCCGCCTTACCATTCCATTACCATACCATGTGCTGGGGTTTATATTGCACCCACTGCCATATTTTCACTATTTTATTTTAATATCATACCATGACCTGTCGACATCTTCCTTTATTTACCTAGGTATATGAATGAGATTGCTATTACATCAAGGTACTCTCGTGAACGCGCATCAAAGACTGACGCAGAAGAAATACAGTTGAGGTCAAAAGCTTATATCCCCTCTTTCAGAATCTGCAAAATGTTAATTGTTTTACCAAAATAAGAGGGATCATACAAAATGCATGTTATTTAGTACTGACCCGAATAAGATATTTCACATAAAATATGTTTACATATAGTTTACATATAATACTTGAATTTATAAAAATGCCGCCGTCCAAAAGTTTACATCCCCTTAATTCTGATACTGTGTTTTTACCTGAATGATTTTTTTTTTGTTTTTGTTTAGTGATAAATGTCCCTTGTTTGTCCTGAACAGTTAAACTGCCTGCTGTTCTTCAGACAAATCCTTCAGGTCCCATAAATCGTTTTGTTTTCCAGAATTTTTGTGTATTTGAACCCTTTCCAACAATGACTGTATGATTTTGAGATCCATCGTTTCACTGAGGACAACTGAGGGACTCATATGCAACTACAGTATTACAGAAAGTTCAAATGCTCACTGATGCTTCAGAAAGAAACACGACGCATTAAGAGCTGGGGGTTGAAAACTTTCTAAATTTGAAGATCAGGGTAAATTTAACTTATTTTGTCTTCTGGGAAGACAAAACATGTTAGTATCTTCTGTAGCTTCTGAAAAGCAGTACTAAATTAGAAAAACATATATATATTTAGGCAAAATAAGAAAAATGCACACATCTTCATTTTGTTTAAAAGTTTACACCCCTGGCACCGCTTGAAAAGGGCCCAAATACAAAAAATGCTGGAAAACCAAAGAATTTGTGGAAATTGTGAAAGATTTTTCTGAAGAACAGCAAGCAAACTAAAAAAAAAAAACAGTATTAACAATCAAGGGGATGTAAACTTTCGAATGGGGTCTTTTTTTATCAATTCAACTATTATTTTCACTTGTGGACTATATGTAAAATATGTGAAATATCTTATTCAGGTGAGTACTAAATAAACAATAACATGCACTTTGTATGATCCCTCTTATTTTGGAGAAATAATTAAAATATAGCAGATTCTAAAAGGGTGATGTAAACTTTTGACCTCAACTGTAGTTGAATAAAGTTGTTATTTTTGTTTTCTTTGCACACAAAAAGTATTTTCGTAGCGTCATAACATTACGGTTGAACCACTGATGTCACATGGACTATTTTAATGATGTCCTTACCACCTTTCTGGGCCTTGAACGTGTCAGTTGTGTTGCTGCCTATGCAGGATCAGAAAGGAAAAATATCTTAATTTGTGATCTAAAGATGAACAAAGGTCTTACAGGTTTGGAACAACATGAGGGTGAGTAATTAATGACAGAATTGTCATTTTTGGGTGAACTGTCTTTTTAAAGTGACATAATGCATTTCAAATGCTGTACTTTCTTGTTCCTCTGTGTTTTATATCCATTATTCCACATGTATTTCAGCATGCTGAATAATACAACTCGCTAAGTAAATACACAAACGTCTTTTATTGATACAGTGGCTTCTACAGTAAGTCTCGTACATTGTATGCTTAATATATAACTCAAGCCTCTCCCGAAAAGGGACAAAATGTGGTCTTTATATAAGCTCTGTTAAGGTCTACTGGGGTTTATTGCCATTTAGTGCCATTTAAAGAGGTGTTCGCTACCCTGAAACCTTCTAATAAAGCCTACATGTCTTGCTTAAAAGACAGGCAGGCCTGGAACATGACTCCAGGTGCTTAAACGCACAGTAAAAACCACTGCTCACTGTTATACGCATCAATAAAATAAAATAAAAAGGTCTCCTTGGGCCAAATCTTAATTGGCATTGAAACCACACTGAATTTAAATGCAAATTGCTCATGGAAGGCGACGCATGTAAATCCTTTTCCGTTGACTAAACTCTAAGTGGACTCGATTCCCGTACTTCTCAATGATCCTAAGTCCTTTTACACACCACGTTATTAAACGTCTACCCCGATGGCTGTCTTTCATTCACGCCCCAAGCCAAACACTATTGGATGTCATTTACTTCATTCAAGCAGAGGGGGAACAAGGGAACTGATCACCCCAAGAGAGCAGGGGCTCATAGGAAAACTCCTGGGGTCAACAATGAATATTTATAATTACCTCGATGGCGAATTAGACTTGACCTTGCATGTGTGGATCTGCCTGACGCAGCCTAAAAGGGTCATAATTTGCCATCACACCAGCCACCATTTAGTGACCTGAGGTGAGCGTAGTTGCTATAATTCTTTCCCTTGTCAGCCTTTGTGAGGACAAAGAGTGTTTTAAAGATGTATGGGAAGGCTTTCACTGGAGAGAGACTGAATAAATCAAAAAGGCTAATTAAGGAACAGGATGTTTTGTATTTCCTGAATTGTTTGCACTGATGAACACTGGCAGAAGACGTGCATCCTTTGCATGAACACGATTCTTGTGTCCTCAAGGGCCATAATGAACTACAGTACCAATGCCTCCTTGACAAGCCAATAGCTTGTAATGAGCCAAAAGCGATGGGAGACAGAACGTTCAGGATGTTAATGGAAAAAGATAGTATTGATTCGCAGATGACCCTGTGTAGTCTCTCAACAAATCAGGATTGGTCTGTCCCATTTGCCCTTTATGTTTTCAGACACACAAAGTGGCAGAGCCTTGCGTTCATGCAGATTTGATTTCTCCAGAGGCTGCCTTTCTATTCAACCCCATTGAAAAGTGCTTTCCATTGAACTACGGAAGACCTTGCTAGGTTAAATGGGCTTGATCTTCTTGTGCAGAACACATTGGAGTGGGCCTCGGGGATATGCAATGTACATAAACCCTGATGCATGCTGCATACAACTACAAAGGTTAAGAGGCGCAATTGTTTAATTTGGGGAGGTTTTGAATGGGAACTTGACTCTTATGACTCGCAAGGCCACATAAACAGATGACACAGTGTACCTCTGGGCCTCTTGCAGGCGGCCGCCTAAGTCACGGCTAGATCAATCCACACGTCTCCTTAACGGCTTGCCGGGGGGCGAGTGCGGTGGAATTGATTGCACATCCCTTCAGCCCCTCATAGCTTGCTCTTAGGAGATTTGGTTAATGCTCTTGGTGTCCCCTTGGTGGGCCTTTTGCCCTCCTTTTTCTTTGATCTCTTCATTCGGCTGTTCTAGTCTTCACTTAAGAGGACACATTTGCAGCTTCGGTTTGGTCTTGTAATTATATCTTTAATTGTAATTCACATAATTACAAAGCAAGTACTTTAATGGTGTGAGCTTCAACTGGGGAATATGCTGTATGCTTCACTGAAGATTGCCATGTTCTGTGTCTATATCTGTGAAAATGTTGTAGTCAGCAAACAGCTGTGGAACATTGAAATTGTAACATATTATGTCAGTAGTTCACATACAGTCAAAAGTTTATATACACCTTGCAGGATCTGCAAAATGTTAATTATTTTACCAAAATAAAAGGGATTATACAAAATGTTTTTTTTTTAAGTTAGTACTGACCTGAATAAGATATTTCACATAAAAGACGTTTACATATAGTTCACAAGAGAAAATAATAGTTACATTTATAAAAATGACCCCGTTCAAAAGTTTACATACACTTGATTCATAATACTGTGTTGTTACCTGAATGATCCACAGCTGTGTTTTTTTTTTTCAGTGATAGTTGTTCATAAGTCCCCCAAATTCTGTGTTTCTCAGCATTTTTGTGTATTTGAACCCTTTCCAACAATGACTCTATGATTTTGACATCCATCTTTTCACAGTGAAGACAACTGAGGGACTCATATGCAACTATTACAAAAGGTTCAAACACTCACTGATGCTTCAGAAGGAAACACAATGCATTAAGAGCCACGGGTGTAAACTTTTGAACAGAATTTTGACTTTTGTCTAAATATCATATTTTTTTCATTTGACTACAAAAGATACTTAAATGTTTCCAGATAAAATAAGTTAAATTTACCCTGATCTTCAAATCTACCCGGCTCTTAATCCATCATGTTTCCTTCTGAAGCATCAGTGAGTGTTGAACTTTCTGTAATTGGCAGAAGAATGCTTGTAAAAAACAACTAAAAAACATTTTTTTTTAAGATAATGAGATATAAATTTCTATCCTAATATTTTAGCATTTTATAAGTCTATAAACTTTAGTTTTTTTTTTAAATATCTAACATTTATGAACCCAAATGCTGTATTCCTAGCCATCATATCTTCTTTAATATGGCAAAAAAAAAAAAAAAAAAAAAAAAGTAAACAACTGCTGTATTTCATATGATAATTCTTGCCCTTATCTGAATGTTCCACATGCAACAGAAAACCCTGTTTACCTCTCTGTGCTTTTAAGTCAATCTTTCAGTTTCATTACATATCTTGTGCAGAGGTCAGAGGTCCAGATGCACTGTGAGTGAACCGACCCACAAACCCAATCTTGGAAAGAAACTCCATAATCAGTCTAACTGGTTTGACAAACCTGTTCTCGCACTCTGAGCAGAGGATGAGTTACAGCTCAATTTTCTCCCCGGCTGTGTCGGAATAGCCTAGAGGAGGAACTGTGGCAGATATGAAGGTGAACAGGTTTGGATATAAGCGAATACTGTATTCCTCCCCAAGGACAAGATCCACGTTGCACCCTGATGATGATGAAGAAGGCTATTTCTCACCCTGAAAAGGATATTCAGGTTACAGTGATTAGAATGTCACTGGAATGTAGAACTGTGCACTTCTAGAAAATGGTTTGAGAATTCCGTGAACCTGCTCCAATTTGAATCCATGTGATATAGCATTGAATCATAGAATTACAGCTAGGTGACAATATGGGCATGATGCCCAAGGACCTCAAAATTAAATGGAAGATATCAAATTGCTGAACGCTCACAAAATTACAGATACTTTCACTGTTGTCAAAACAATCCAAACCTCTGCACTGTCTTCATGTACAACTACTAGGGTCATTATTATGTGGCCTTGGGTGTGTTTATGCCATGAATTTTGAAGTAAAAGTTCTCAAATTCAGTTACGTTTGTTGGTTAAAGGAATAGTTCACCCAAAAATGGAAAATTCTGTCATTAATTACTCACCCTCATGTTGTTCCAAACCTGTATGACTTTTGTTCAACTTTGGAACACAAATTAAGATATTTTGGATGAAATCCAAGAGCTTTCTGACCTTGCCTACACTCTTAAAAATAAAGGTGCTTCACAATGCCATAGAAGAACCGTTTTTGTCTAAACGGTTCCATAAAGAACCTTTAACATCTGAAGAACCTTTCTTCACAAAAGTTTCTTTGTAGCGAAAGAAGGTTCTTCAGATTATAAAAAGGTAAGAAAAAGATGGTTCTTTAAAGAACCTCTGACAGAACGGTCTTTGTGGAACCAAAAATGGTTCTTCTATGGCATCGCTGTGAAGAACCTTTTAAAGCACCTTTTTTTTAAGAGTGTAGACAGTGAACGCATGTCGATTGACACAGAAAATAAGAAATTGTTAAATAATGTTGTTATTTTTGTTTTATTTGCGCACAAAAAGTATTCTAGCTTTATAAAATTACAGTAAAATTACAGTTGTACTGTTTTGTATTTTTCAATGCAATATTATGAAAAGGAAAATAATGTTAAAACATTTCCCCTCATATTTCACTAAAATTAAATAGATTATACCTCTTTAGCTGAATCCTAGCATACCTACCAGCAAAAATAATGCAACTAGGAGATTGAATAGTATTGACTTGCCCCTCACAGCTCTAGTTATCTCCTAATAATTTCCTATTCGCCAAAACAATTACACAGCAAATATCAAATATAGAGATTCAAGCATAATCTAGGCACAAAGTGTTTGGCCTTTAATTGCTGCAATTATTGCTTCCCCCCTAACCAATTAAAGTGAGTGACGGATGCTGATGGCGTTGGAGAAATGTTACGTGAGCATTTCTGGGGTTAGACAACAACTGGTAACAACTGCCTCAAGCAGTACAGAATACTGAATAATGAGGTAGTCTATGTGTAGCATTCAACAGCAGACAATTGTCCTTGACCTCTCTCCTGTATTGCTGTCTTTCATTTGTCTGTTTCTAACCGGCAGTCGTTTTTACTTTACACCATCAGCAGATTCAAAGCCCTTCTTACTGCACTTTCACCTTTTATCATTAGTTTGAGACAGCTCAGTGCCGAAGTACGTAACTGAATCCGAGTCTTTGTGTGAGGTAATGGCATTACGAGCCAACATGGCGTACAAGGGCAAAAATAATAGGACATGCAGTGCTGTTTTGGTGTGTAATGGTGGTGTGGTGTGAGAAAACACTGTTTCAGGGGTCAATACAGAGGTGTTTGTGTAGTCAAGTTACAGTATTCATCTGTCTGTCCAAGTATGACACAATGTTTGAAATAGCTTTAGAAGAACATACCTTTTTTGGCATATTCCTTATACAAAACAAGTCTTTGTATCCACCTTATTTTTTCCCGTAAGAGCAGGCGTGGCCATTTGTAAATTTAACGTGTCTGGCTTCTTGTCTCATCCGCTTCCAAAACAGCTATTGCAAACTGGTGTGTCTTACCATATTATTTTAATACATTATCTTAATTATGAACAGTGGTTTGTAGTGCAAACAGTTTTACTGTTTACTCCACTTCGTTATTCTTCTCGTTATTTTCCTACGGCGGCTTATACTGGAAGTCTAAGACATGACCAGAAAACAGCTTACTTCCACACTGAAAAATAAGGTGGATAGACTGTCAGTGTTCAGAGAAGACAGTTATATTTTTGTAAAAGGGTCATATGCATTTTAGTAGTACAATTTGCAACTGTTCCTAAATTGTTTTTTAAATCATTTTTGTTATTTGTCATTTAGTTTTTTATTTTGTGTAAAATGTGTGAAAGCAGCAAAAATCAATGTTAAATTATCAGCAAAAATTGACAGCAAAAAAAAAAGAATCTCACATCAACTCAAATGTTTGGGTCAGAACCTTTTTTTCAAGAAATGAATACTTTTATTAGGCAAGCGTGGATTAAATGGGTCAAAAGTGACAGTAAATACATTTACATTGTTACAGACTTCAATCAATCAATCAATCAATCAATCAATCAATCAATCAATCAATCAATCAATCATTCAATAAACTCATGATTTCTGAAGAATTATGTGATACTAAAGACTAGACTGGCAACAGCTGGGTGTAATGGCTACTGAAAATTTTGCTTTATATATTTTTCAGTTCAATTCAATTCAGGTTTATTTGCATGATACAAATTGTCGCAAAGCAGCTTTACAGAAAATTAAAGTTTAATTTTTTTTTTAATAGAATAAAATGTATTACCGTTGTTTTAAATTGTAATATTTCACAGTACAGTTTTTCTTACTGAATTTTTCATTTTAAAAATGCAGCCATTGTGTATGGAAGCCCATTTCTACCACTGATTAAAAAATAAAAAGGTAATTGTGACTTTTTATCTCACAATTCTGCATGTTTACATCTCACATTTTTTCTTTTTTTTCCTCAGAATTGTAAGATCTAAACTTACAATTTTGAGAAATGAAATCAGAATTGTGTGATACCAACTCACAATTTTGGGTTATAAACTCGCAATTTTGACTTTTCTCTCAGAATTGCGAGTTTATATTTCACAATTCTGACTTTTTTCTCTTAGTTATTAAGCCAGAATTGGAAAATATTTTGAAAAATCTGTATTTCTCCCTTTAAAATTGGACTTTATAATTCGCAACTGCGAGTTTACAGTGCCTTGCAAAAGTATTCATACCCCTTCATTTTTTTTCCATATTTTATGTTCATGCCTTATGTTAAACTGCTTTCAATTATTTTTTCCCCCATCAATCAAATTTATTCAAAATTAAAAAACTTAAATTATTCCATTGCATAAGTATTCATACCCATATCTGGGACAGTCGAAATTTAGCTCAGGAGCATTCATATTGCTTGTAGAAGTTACTACACTTTGAGTGAAGTTAACCTTTGGTAAATTCAATTGAATGGGTATGATTTGAAAAGACACACACTTCTTAATAAAAGGTCTAACAGCTGAAAATGCATATAAAATCAAAAACCAAGCCCTGAGGTAAAAAAAAAACCTGCCTGTAGAGCTCAGAAACAGGATTGCATCAAGCCACACATCTGGGAAAGGGTTCAGAAAAATTCTGCATTGAAGGTTTACAGAAGCTTGTAGTCTCCATTACCCTTAATGGAATAAGTTTGAAACAACCAAGACTCTTCCTAGAGCTGGCCTCCTGGCCAAACTGAGCAATTGATGGAGAAGGGCCTTGGCTAGAGTGGTGACCAAAAACCTTCTGTTTTTGCTTTGTCATTATGGTGCTATGACTGATGTAGGGAAAAAAGTAATTTAAAACAGTTTAACATAAGGCAGCAACATAAAAAACATGAAAAAATCAAGGGGTGTGAATACTTTCGCAAGGCACTGTATGTGTCACAATTCTGTGAAAAAAGTGAGATTAGTGGGAAAAAAAGTCTTTAAAGTGACTTTATGTTGGGACAGTTGGGAGTTTATATCTCACAATTCTGAGAAAAAAAGTCAGAATTGTGAGATAAATAGTCACAATAACCTTTTTATGTTTTTTATTTAGTGGTGGAAATGGGCTTCCATAATTGTTAGCAAAAGAGAATTCTTTAAAAAAAAAATCTTGAAAAACATTTGAACAGTAGTTGTTATGTGTACATGGGAATCTAACAAATGATCATTACTGAATTATTTAGTTCTTAAATAATTTAATTACACTGAAAGATATTCTGCTTTTATCTTTATTTTCAAAGAAAATTATACAATTTGAATGCATTTGTGCATTAATGCACTCAAGGACTTGTTATAACTCGTGAAAACTTATGACTTACAGTAGCAGCCTTAGTCCTTACAACTGTGAATGATTCACGAGGAGCCAGCATGACTTTTGGTTTGGTTCACATGAAATTCAGCCAGGATGATGTAACCCGTTGGAGGAGATGACAAATGCACCATGTAACAGAGTCAAATGAGCAGTCATAGGCTGGAAACAGCCCACTAATTTGGTTAGAATGTTACTAACCTCATACTTTCCTCCTTTTGGCTATTCTAAAAGACGTTCATGACAGCCAATCTCTCACTCACACCTTGCTTGTGAATTAACCTGAGACTGCACATTCATCATCTGCCTTAACCCCTGCAACACCTACATTTCCCCTGTTCTCTCTCTGTTCTCTTAAATCTCCAAGCTGATACAATCCATGGCAGTGAATTATAGTTCAATTAACCTTTTTCACCAATACTAACCATCATTGTCACCTACTACATGAAAAAGGTCTGACAGACACATGGCTTCAATTCTCTCGCCCTTTTTTAATTTGATTACACTACAGATAAATTGTGTTCTCACTGCAATACACTATGAGCAAACCACAGTGGAATTCGGACGTGTGCTGTTGCTTTTGTTTTGTTTTTATGGCCTGCTGCCAGACTTTTCCCTATACAGTCTGATGATAATATGCTAATGTGAGCCTCATTAGCCTTACACTGACTGTCTGATGTATATGCACACAAAGATGGCTGCTACACACATTCTGGAGTCAGTTTTCTGAAGCTTCTTGTAGCAAGTGGAACAGACTTTATGCTCAAGAGACTGCAACGCTGCAAGTTTTCAGCTCTTGAACTTTGTCCTTTGAGGCTTAAGTGCATCATGAGTGTTATGTTGAGTTACTGTGCTGCTGGGTAGGGTATATATATATATATATATATATATATATATATATATATATATATAAGTCCTTTTTTTAGACAGGTCGTTGTGGTGTGTTGTAAGCCTGCTCACTGCATGCATGGCTGGCCTTTAGCTCAGGAGCTCTAATGAATGCTAACATCTGCATGTTATGTAACTGTGGACAGGGCTTTTTGGAGTTTAAAAGATATTTTTAGAGATCTATCTCTGTCATCATGCCCTGGTGTGTTCTTTTACTAATTCATCCATTTTTTTTGTCTTTCTTTATGTTTGGAAGGCTGTTTTTGTCTCAGCGTGACAAATAAGAAGTAATTGTAACATTATTTTCTTGTCATTTTAATACTATTAATACTTATATAACATAAATAATGTATCTGACTGAAATATGTGACCCTGGACCACAAAACCAGTCATAAGGTTAAATTTTACAAAACTGAGATGTATGCATCATATGAAAGCTCAATAAATAAGCTTCCTATTGATGTATGGTTTGTTAGGATAGGACAATATTTGGCCGAGATACATCTATTTGAAAATCTGGAATCTGAGGGTGCAAAAAAATCAAAATACTGAGAAAATCACCTTTAAAGTTGTCCAAATTAAGTTCTTAACAATGCATATTACTAATCAAAATTTACATTTTGATATGTTTACAGTAGGAATTTTACAAAAAATCTTCATGGAACATGATCTTTACTTAATTTCCTAATGATTTTTGGCATAAAAGAAAAATCAATAATTTTGACCCATTCTATGTATTTTTGGCTATTGCTACAAATATACCCCAGCGACTTAAGACTGGTTTTGTGGTCCAGGGTCACATATGTAGTAGAAAACCCATGAACGATTTACGATATTTAAAAAATCTACAATGTCTTATACGTTGACATGAAATGAGCTTATCGCAACACAACTCTGAGTACACAACTCAGAAAATAAAATACTGATACAATACCACATTAAGCGGCTTTTGATTGTAATTTTCAGTCGAAGATCAACAAGAAACGAGATGTAAGTTTTCACTGCTTTCCTAGTGATAAGAAGAGGAGAAAAGAATGGGAAGATGCCTGTGGAAAAATGAATCTTCCTAAAGACCTCCGTAGTTGTTCTCTCTACTTAAGCCCTGATGTCTTTGAGGCTTTTAGTAGACCACAGCTACTGAAAGAACTTACAAATGGCAGAGACAAGAAATGTTAGATGCCATCCTGGTAGGATGTAAACATGTTGACGCTTGTCATGTTCCCGCAGACACTGAAGTTTCTCAGCATGGATTTCATCTCATATACGTCGGTATTTAGACTCCATGTGGGGAAATCTATATGTTATGACATTTGGTTTAAGCCTATGCTTATATCCATCACCACTTGTAAGCTCTTTCAGTAGCTGTGGTCATTGTATCAGTATTTTATTTTTTGACTGGTAGAGCCAATAGCTCACAGAGTGCAACCATTTCACGTCATCGAAATAATGGCGCCCCCATAGTCCAAAATATGTATAATTTTTTTTTAAATAACATAATTCTTTCATATGTTTTCTATTACATATTTCAGTATATATTGTAGGGTACGATGGGGCTAAAGGTGTCTAAGGGTAAAATGTGCTGATATTATTTTCCTCTAAACCACTAAACATGCCGTAGCACTTTCTAGAACATCAGACATCATGACATTGTTAGATTCAGATGGTAAATATCATATATTATCTTAAAGATAATCACCATGTTTCGAAAAAAAAAAACGTCAGATTTAAAAACATGCTATTAATCATATCATAAAATATAATTTGTTGTTACTACTGAATCTATATTAAAGTACTATGGGATCTCCTTCGATGCTTTCAGAATCTTTACATTTTAAAATGATTTTGTTTCTGTATTTTAAAAAATGTTTTATTTTAACATGTTTTAATGACAATATATTTATTAAACAAAAATTAATTATTTTATGTATCAAAATAAGCAGAAAATAGTAAAACTTTGCTAAAGTGATTGTTTTGAACTATCAACTTTTTTTTTAAATCATTATTTTAGCTAAAGTATTTGTATTTGTGCCTTTTATTTTTCTGCAATCATACACTTTTCTTAGGGTGTGCCTTTAGCCCTGTTGTACCCTAATATATACAGTATATACGCTGGTTATCTTTAACTCACTCTTCTTTTTCGTTCTCATTTCAATTTTCTTCCACTGCAGTGGTGCATTAGTCACAGGTAATATGTACTGCAAAGTTTATATAACTGTGCTCCCATTTACCCATTCTGCTTCAGCAAAACTGTTCAGTAAAGTCAGACTCTTTGACAAGTCACTTATTCTATCATTAGGCAGGATTTGGAGAATATTATAACCCATCTGGAATTTCCCTAAAATTGAATAATAAACATAATCCACAAGTAGAGCTCCAGGACTTTTTGACTGAATACTCACTTTTAATTGCTCTTGTACTTCTCTAATAAGCAGCAGCACCAGGGCTCGATTTGTCTGTGTGCCAGGCTTTGATGTGGGTGCCTGCAGTGTTTTCCCAGCTCCTGCAGCAGGTATGGCAGCCTGAGCTATTGTTTAGGGGCTTATGTTTGGACTGGAGTGGATGAAAGCAATTTCAAAACTGAATTTGATAAAGAACTTATTTCTTATTTGTTGATAGCGTATGTTCTATAGATATGCAGGTGTGTGGTAAAAAAAAAATTCTCATTTTCTAAATTATATTCACATTGCCATTGTCCATTTTTTTTTTTTTTGTAACTTTTGGGTGTTGTTTGCCTACTGTATTGTGAAAAGTCAAAAGTCAATTTGGACATCCAAATCCTTTTTTATACTGCCTTATGTGATAGCTACTGTAGTTTTGAATCCGAGTCCACCAGTTAAACTTAACCAGTTAAAGGGGACATCAGATCAGATTTTCCAAGTTGGTATGATTCTTAAGGGTCTTTATGATATGTCTGTAACAAATTTGGTTAAAATTCTGTGTAAAACAACACCATTTTTACCTTGTCAAATACAGCTTTGTTCAGAGCAACCTGTTTTAGTGCATGTCTCTTTAAATGATAATGAGCTACTGCTCACTCCACCCCTCTTGTCCGTTTCTTTTGTATTTGGTGCCAAGTTATCATCAAAAACAAAACTAGTCCACTGTGTCCTCAGTGTCTCTGATGTTGGGAGAAAATGAAGACTCTTATAGTCACTTTTACATCCAACAACAAAACACCTGCATTGCTTACGAGATATTGTTGTCTTTACAGCTGACAAAATGGCAGACAGTGTAAAACTGGCCGAGGACAGAAAAAAATATGGACAGGACAGTCCATCATTGGCTGTGGGCGGTGCTTGAGCAATATGACATCATACTGCTCAGAAAATCAAAATAGCTTGATAAATAAGACTGTGTAGGTTTTTTGGGGATTAAAAAAGGAGTGAATGGATTTTTATCATGGAAGTGTGGTTGTGTCCACACACAGCTAAGACAAATTTATATGCGAACACCAAGTAACTTGTATAAACTTTTATAAACATTAATTTTTCTGCATAACTTTTGGCATAAACATAGTCATTCAGTTTACCTTCAGTGTACATTTGCAATATTTTGATATATTCAAAATACTGTATTGTATGGTAGCCAATAAAAAAATGTAATTGTGACTTTTTATCTCACAATTCTTTTTTTCTCAAAATTGAGTCAGAATTGTGTGATACAAATGTGCAATTTTGAGAAATGAATGAGTCAGAATTGCGAAATATAAACTCCCATTTGTGAGTAATAAAGTCAAATTCTGAGTGGGAAAAAAGTGGGACTGATATGTTCTCAGAATTGCGAGTTTATATCTCACAGTTATGACTGCATGTTATAAAGTCAGAATTGCAAATTGCTGAGAAAAAAAAATCTGAATTGTGAGTTTATTTTTAAGAATTGCGAGTTTTCTCACAAATCTGTCTTTATAACTCACAATTGCAAATTTATATCACGCAGTTCTGAGGAAGTTTAAATCTTACTGTTCTGACTTTATAACTTGAAATTGTGAGTTTATATCACACAATTATAACTTCATTTCACAGAATTGCAGGTTTTTTATCTTACAATTCTGAAAAAAAAAACTGTGATTTTGTATCACGCAATTCTGAGAAAAAAGTCAGAATTATGAAATAAAAAGTTGCAATTACATTTTTAAATTTTTTCTAAAGTGGCAGAAACAGGCTTGCATAGTATTGTGCTCTACTATAGCAGAGAAGCATATTCAGACACAGGGTGGCTTTTGATGTTCTGTTTGTTCAGACAGACTCTGTGAAAGAGTGTTTGTGTAACCCTATATGGACGTTGGCTGCCTCCGAATGGACACAGATCATTAGGAGAAATGTTCAGTTCCATTGCTTGAGAAAGAGATTTTATCTAAAGCAGTTCATTTCTGCTTATTTAGCCGTTTGTAAATCACAAAATACTTAGAAAATTGCAATGGTTATGCTCACGTTGCCAAGATACATGATGTTCGTTTTGCTAAATGCCATATTAAGCTTTGTGATTTGAGCTCTGTACAAGTCATATCATATTTTTCGAATGAGATTTATTACGCACATAGTTCATATTTCTCGCAGACCTTTATATTGGGCACTCATGCCGCTCAGCACGCAACATGAAATGTTGATTTTAACTGGTTTTAATAATGTGCACTGAGCACTAATAGCCGCCTGTGTTTATAGCTGCTCGTTTGACTACACATGGCCATCAACCATGACAGAACATCCAGTTCTAAGTCCTTTCATGATAATGTTGTTGGGTATAAAAGCACATAGCTTTTCCAGAATACACATAGATGTTTTCTTAGATTTGACGAATGGGCCTCGTGTTCTTTCAACCCCATGTTCCTTCAATCTCAGCCACTTTGCTTTTTGCTCTCTTATCCTCTTGAGCAAAGTTTGCAAATTTACATTAATCAAAAACATCACAAGACAAGGAAAAATATAAGATCCCTCGTGTCAGACATTTAGTGTAGGCCCTCAAAGCATTTCTTTGTTTTTGGGAAACCATCTGCCACTGTTTGCCTTGCTCTCAGGCTTACGTTTGGCACCAGGCCTATGGGTTTTCTCAAGCTCCGAGGGCCTTTTCGGATTACACTCATGTATACCTAGACAATCCCTTAGGGCCAAGTGCATCTTATGGTTCAGGCTTTCACAAGCGTTTCACTTCTCTCTCGTCTGATATTTCATAATCCATTAAGGGAGTTTATGTAACACCAGCCATGCTAATGTGTTCCTTTTGACATTGGGTGGGCCCATTAAGCCAGCAGTGATTCCCAGGGCTGCAAAATTGATGGATTTGACCTGTTCGCTGACGTCCTCTCTGTGAATATTGCATTACAGTCAGCTGGCCTTGGAGACAGGTACTCTCCTGTTTGTTTTGCATGCTGGTTTGTCCAGACGCCAAGCCCTGGATCGGATTGAGCGTGCCAGCCGCAAGCAATTATTTGTCCGCTAATGCCCGTGCATCGATATGGGAGCGCTTTACTGAAATGATAAACAGACCGCTTGTATCCGTGGCATTTCTCAGAGAGATCTCCATGGTGCCAGTGACATCATTACTCTAAAGCAGCTGTGCATCAGAGGAGCTTGTGAGTGGTTTAGGTTCCTTTGTCTTCCAAGCACGGTCAGTTTTTGGAATAATACATCTGTCAAAGCTTAATTGTGCCAGGGATATTTCAGGAACAGACAGAAATGTTCCCTTTTGTGCTTTCCGCCCGCCTGTAGATAAGGCTGCGCTTGATACAGCAGGGGAGAACGGTTATCCTTTGGAAATTAAGCAGGGAATTAAACGACAAAATGAGCCGCCTGTCATGCTTCAACTCGATGGAGATACAAATCTCCACCTGCTCGCAGCACGTGCCACTGTACCTGCATGGATTCATGCTGTCCAATCTGATCCGTCACCTCCACCTCCACCTCCTCCACTTACCTCACCCCCCCAACAACACCACTCTCTTCATTCAAACTCCAGCTTTAATCATGTGAAATTCATGAGAGCGGCAGCAGGGAGGTTAACGAGATGTTGTGTAAAAACCCGAGCGCTCGCAATACGCTCCCTCCTTTATCTATCCAGCCAGATGCTCCAGGCTTATTTCTCTTTTGTTATACAGAAATTTGATTAATTTGACTATTTTGAATATTAAATTGTGCTGTTGTGCTGACATTTACTGATGTCAGTCATCGGCATGGTTAATCCCTCAAAAGCCCTGCCTCTGTAATTCCCATTCTGCTATTTGGTCCGTCATTACAGAATCGCATTGAGATGGAAATGACACTAAGTGGAAGGAAACCGAATGGGGATAAATGGTAGCATTGTTCCGATGTTGGAACAAGAGCAGTGCGGTAGTCATGGAATGTGTCTGGCCGACTATTTGGAATGATTCCACTGCTTTTTTTGTTGAGTTTATTATTGTTGATGTAACCATCAAACCACACAATGCATCATAAAATGAATGGTACACCCCCCAAATTAAAATCCTGCCATTATTTACTAACCCTCATGTTGTTCCAATCCCAAATTACTTCTTTCTTCCATGAAACACAAAGGTGATTTAGTTTTTTAAAGAGCATTCTGGCTGCTCTTCTCTCCTCAATATAATCAAAATGCTGTCATGCTCCAAAGCTCCATACAATTGGCTTATATTAACTATATTAATTTTGTTAAAGAAATGAATACTTTTATTCATCAAGGATGCATTAAATTGATCAAGACATTATATAATGTTACAAAATAGTTCTGTTAAATAATGCTGTTTTTTTTTATCAAAAAAACTGAAAAAGTATAACTTTTTTATTTATGAAGGATGACACTGAAGACTGGCTGCTGAAAACTCAGCTTTGCCTTCATAAGAGGAGAAAAAAGAAGAAGAAAGGTATTTTAAAACAGAAACCAATTATTTCAAGCTGTAGTGATATTTCACAATATGACAGTATTTTTGATCAAATACACTACCTTTCAAAAGTTTGGGATCAGTACGATTTTTTATGTTTTTTAAAGAAATTTCTTATGCGCATCAATGCTGCGTTTATTTGATTAAAAAAAATACAGGAAAAATTGGCTTATATTAACTATATTAATTTTCTTAAAGAAATTAATACTTTTATTCATCAAGGATGCATTAAATTGATCAAGACATATGTTACAAAATAGTTCTGTTTCAGATGAATGCTGTTTTTTTATTCATCAAAAAAACCTGAAAAAGTATCACTTTTTTATTTCTGAAGGATGACACTGAAGACTGGATGCTGAAAACTGAGCTTTGCCTTCATAAGAGGAGGAAGAAGAAGAAGAAGAAGAAGAAGAAGAAGAAGAAGAAGAAGTAGAAGAAGAAGAAAGGTATTTTAAAACAGAAACCAATTATTTCAAGCTGTAGTGATATTTCATGATATGACAGTATTTTTGATCAAATACACTGCAGTTCAAAGGTTAGGGATCTGTACGATTTTTAATGTTTTTTAAAGACATTTCTTATGCTCATCAATGCTGCATTTATTTGATCAAAAATACAGAAAAAATGGCTTATATTAACTATATTAATTTTCTTAAAGAAATTAATACTTGTATTCATAAAGGATGCATTCAATTGATCAAGACATATATAATGTTACAAAATTCATCCAAAAAAACTAAAAAAATGTATCACTTTTCCATTTCTGAAGGATGACACTGAAGACTAGCTTTGCCTTCATAAGAAGAGGAAGAAGAAGAAGAAGAAGGTATTTTTAAACAGAAACCAGTAATTTCAAGCTGTAGTGATATTTCACAATATGACAGTATTTTTGATCAACCTTTCAAAAGTTTGGGATCAGTACGATTTTTTATGTTTTTTAAAGACATTTCTTATGCTCATCAAGGCAGCGTTTATTTGATCAAAAATACAGATTTTTTTTTTTTTGTAAAATATTATGATGTAAAATAAAGTTTTTCTATTTTAATATACACTAAAATCTAATGTATTCCTTAGGGCTGGGCCGATAAAATATATCATATGGAATCGCGATTAAATTTATGTTAATAACGATGATAAGCTCTAGGGTGCTTTTCAATATCCCTCCTCGTTTCCTCGCTCCTCCATCCTCCATCCTATATCCCGGAACCCGATCGAGCTCAGCCATCTTGTAGGACATCTCAATTCTTTAATTGCACTGTGAGGAGGCAAGGATCGAGGAGTGAGCAGGCTTCCTGAGGAGTCTTGAGCGAGGATACACAGGTGTATCCTATGCGGAAGTGTTTTATCGACTAAACGTGACGCACTCCTCCCCCTTCAGATGTGTGATAATAATTTACATTTATATTTTACCTTTGCAGTGTAAATAATGTCATATATTTAAACAGGGCATCTTGCTTTGTTAATAAATATTATAAATGCCTTAAATAACGGGCAGATCTCTTTAGTGCAGCTGATGACGCTTTGAAGTGACGCTTGAGTGGTCAAGAATATTCCATTGTTCCTCCTTTGATTCCTCTATCCTCATTTCCTTTCCTTAAATCCTTCCCTCGTATCCTAAGGGGTGGAGCTAAGACGCGAGGAAAGGAAGCAAGGAAAGGAAACGAGGATGCAAAAATAAGAAATGAAGGCTGTATCCGAAATCGCCCCCTATACCCTATTCACTATTCCCTACATTAGTCCACTCGTACAGTTCACTTGAAGGAGTGAATGAAAACGAGTGAGTGAATTCGGACACTAAGTGCACCGGAAGGACTGCCGCTTTTGCATAGTATTGCTTACTGTTTAACAATCATTTAAAACGGACAGTTCGATTAGTAAGATTAAAGGATTTATTTTGAACTATGTCAAGGAGTTTACGTATAAAACATGGTTAAACATTTTAATAATCAATTTACAACAAATTTGTACCTGTGTTGTACGCTGTATTACGCAGTGGACGAGCGCGTTGTAAAATTAAAGGTCCACTGAAGTGCCTTGAAACACGCAGCCTTATTCTATGTGGTGATGTACTTTTAACTGAAACAAAAACATATCGCCCAGCCCCGCCCGCTTATTTTGAATAGCCAATAGCGTTCCATTTATATCTGCTCGGGCCAGAGCCGTTGAGCTCGATAAAGCCGCATTTGTAGCTTATGACAGCCACAGACTAATAAATTACCCCATGGATTCAATATGAAACTCCTGCTAAAATAAAATAGTGACCATAATCATGCTGAGGCTGTGTAGTTTAATACATGCCGATCGCACATATGAGCGCATATGATCTGCTCCGTGTATTGCGTCTCTGTGTAGGGGGCGGGACAATACGGATTCTAGAGAGCATTTGATTGGACAGAACGTTTGATGAGAAACTGAAGTGCACGGTGATATCATCAAAATTGTTGATTCATATTGGCGGAAGTGACGAGACTGTAAGTTTTGAATGCCCATATCTTGTAAACGCGAATTTTGTCGTTGTTTTGAAGCACACTAGCTCATAGATAATCTTAAGGCTAATATATTCATACTAAAAGCCAAAAAACTTTAATTTTGATTTCAGGGGGACTTTAATGGATGGATGATTCAGCTGCGGGCGCCATCGTCTGGCGAGACGCAGGAATTCAGTCAGCGTGCGACTCTCTCAGTGCATTATGGGTTATCTCTAGCTGTTGAGCGTACATCGGTTGTACACTTGTTTTTGCGGTGCATTGTGGGATTGAATGAGTGCACTCGGGAACGTCCACTATGGTTTCGAACACCACTAAAAATGGCTGTCCCCTCAAATAGTGCCCTATTTGAGGGTATAGGGGGTGATTTCGAATACAGCCGAAAAGCACCCCTAGGCTGTATCCGAAATCGCCCCCTATACCCTATTCACTATTCCCTACATTAGTCCACTCGTACAGTTCACTTGAAGGAGTGAATGAAAACGAGTGAGTGAATTCGGACACTAAGTGCACCGGAAGGACTGCCGCTTTTGCATAGTATTGCTTACTGTTTAAAGGTCCACTGAAGTGCCTTGAAACACGCAGCGTTATTCTGTGTGATGACGTACTTTTAACTGAAACAAAAACATATCGCCCAGCCCCGCCCACTTATTTTGAATAGCCAATAGCGTTCCATTTATATCTGCTCGGGCCAGAGCCGTTAAGCTCGGTAAAGCCGCATTTGTAGCTTATGACAGCCACAGACTAATAAATTACCCCACGGATTCAATATGAAACTCCTGCTAAAATAAAATAGTGATCATAATCATGCTGAGGCTGTGTAGTTTAATACATGCCGTCCGCACATATGAGCGCATATGATCTGCTCCGTGTATTGCGTCTCTGTAGGGGGCGGGACAATACGGACTCTAGAGAGCATTTGATTGGACAGAACGTTTGATGAGAAACTGAAGTGCACGGTGATATCATCAAAATCGTTTATTCATATTGGCGGAAGTGACGAGACTGTAAGTTTTGAATGCCCATATCTTGTGAACGCGAATTTTGTCTTTGTTTTGAAGCACACTAGCTTATAGATAATCTTAAGGCTAATATATTCATACTAAAAGCCAAAAAAATTTATTTTGATTTCAGGGGGACTTTAGCAATCATTTAAAATGGACAGTTCGAGTAGTAAGATTAAAGGATTTATCTTGAACTATGTCAAGGAATTTACGTATAAACCCTGGTTAAAAAAGTTAATAATCAATTTACAATGAATTGTTACCTGTGTTGTACGCTGTTTTACGCCATGGACCAGCGCATTGTAAAATGAATGGATGGATGATTTAGCTGCGGGCGCCATCGTCTGGCGAGACACGGGAATTCAGTCAGCGTGCGACTCTCTCAGTGCATTATGGGTTATCTCTAGCTGTTGAGCGTACATCGGTTGTACACTCGTTTTTGCGGTGCATTGTGGGATTGAATGAGTGCACTCGGGAATGTCCACTATGGTTTCGAACACCACTTAAAATGGCTGTCCCCTCAAATAGTGCACTATTTGAGGGTATAGGGGGCGATTTCGGATACAGCCCTAGACATTTTTTGCTCGATATGGATTAATCTAAGAGCCAATCACACAGCAGAAACATGCGACAACAGCCAATCAGTGTGCAGCCTGCGTGTGCACGTCAAAGTACAAAGTTAAAATCCCAAGTGATGGGAAGTTCGGATCATTTTACCGACTCGGATCTTTGAGTCTCGTTCAGCAAAATGAACGAATCTTTTTTCGAGTCATTTCGTTCATTTTGCCAAAATATAATTAAAAAGCTACGTTTTACTTCCATAACACATGTAATGCTCATACACGTTTATATAACGTTGATCACACTACAAACAAGACAAAACTATAAGCTATTAGAAAGATTGATGCATTGTTTACCTGGGTCTTCATGATTAGCTCCCTCACTTCTATCTGTCCGGGTTCGAGTCGTTCGTTCATTACGTGACAACCCCATATAAGCTTAACTAACGCAGTCTGAGCCGGAAACAGAATTGATTAGTTCATCTCTCGAGTCTTCGGGTCCGAGTCGTTCGTTCATCACGTGACAACCCCATACGCTTAACCTATGCTGCCTGAGCCGGAAACAGAATTGATTAGTTCATCTCTCGAGTCTTCGGGGTCCGAGTCGTTCGTTCATCACGTGACAGCCCCATACGCTTAACCTATGCTGCTGGAGCCGGAAACAGAATTGATTAGTTCATCTCTCGAGTCTTTGGGTTTGAGTCCTTCGTTCCCATTCAGTCGGTCCACTCGGTACAACACATTACTATGGGATATCGCGCTCCTGCGCCGTCTGCTGAAGACACCTATAATCACGCCTGAAAGGCAATTGACACATAACGACGTGGGTGGGGCCGCCTGCCCACAGCATATAAATGCAGTCGTATGTGTCATTCCCTTTGTTCTTCAGCTCTTCACCGTGCTGCTAGGACACATCACGCCACATTCACGAGAGAAAACCCACTGTGGTGATCCTTGTTGAGGCTAAGCAAGAAACAGACAAACGAAGAAGAGAGTTATTAAGCTCGTGTTTAGCTACGCTAACTCGGGATAGATAGCTCTTTTTCGAGTAGTTATGTCACAACAAAAGGAAAAGTTTCGAGCTCAAGTTTAGCACAGCTAACAAATGGCTAATGAACTTTTTCCTGATCAACGTTTAAGCGTAGGATCTTACCCCTGTCTAATTGCATGTGGGTGTTTATGGACACAAGCGCGATCCGCCGGAGAGTTTGGGACCTGTCCACGCTAGTTGGCTCTCTCCAAACCCGGTGGGTGGCACTCCCAGCCGTTCTATCATTCCGCACTCAAGCGGCGTGTAGCGCGTGCTTGGTGGGGCAGTGGCCAAACACGATCCGCTTCAGTCTTAGGACGCCGTAAAGCTTACATGATAGGGTTCCTCTGGCTGCCCCGAAGTCTGAGCATGAACTGTTTCGCTAGATGCGAACGAGACATGCTTTGATTATATTTTTCGAACAGGGCAGATCGCGGCTCCCCCTCACTGCTCTCTGAGGCGGTGGATGGAAGTGAGGCGATCAAGGACTCTAGCAGGTGTCTGTATTTGGACAGCGACAGCAAAGTTTGTCAGTGGCTTGACGCTCCTCCGATACGGAGAAGCTCGCGGGTAGCGTTGACTCCTGTGGAAGCAGTAATGACAACCTGTCGGCCGTAAAAATCCTGCAAAGTTGGCGGGTGCGGTTTTAAAGTATGTGTTCATCATACAGAGCCTCGTGTGTTCATTTGTCAAAACAATCACAGTACAGGGGGACAATTTACCTCACAAACAGGCCATGTACCGATAGAAGAGGTAAATGCAGTGATATGTAATATCCAGCAAAAGGAAAAATGCTGGAGAGCTAATTCTCTCGGTCAGCCTCTAGCAGTGGCGCGCGCGCCCTCTAAACGCCGTGACTTCTTCGCACGATTCCAATGGGGTTATCTGCTGCGCTTGTTTTCGCGCGCCTCCCGGTTCGGTGGAGTAATTGCAACTCTGATGTCCGAGCGGGCTTCCCCAAGGCTGACGGAGGAAATCCATGCTCTCTCAGCAGGGCTAACACCGTGACTTCTTCGCACAACTCAAGTGTTGCCGCAAGGGAAAATGGAGGAAAAGGGTTGTGTTAGCCATTACTTCCTTCCCCTAAAGAACCGTTTTAGGGGGTTTTCCACCCTAGCTTAGATTCACGGCTGTTGAACAAGCTGTTGAACAAGCAATGTTAATGTTCATGGTTGGCTTACATCGGTGCATTTGCCCGATCCATATGGCCACCCGGGGCACAGAGTATTTCTAAAGTCTCCATCAAGGGGGTTGCCTTTTTGTTTGGGTCCCTAACGTCGCGCATATCTGAAGGATGTGCAGAAGCGGTGTGGCTGTGAGATTATTCGCCAGTTTGGGCGACCTGCCCCTTGTTGCAGACAGCAGGAAACAAGCAGTGTTATAAACACATACAGTTGCTTTCCATTTACGAGCTCTCGTCTTGATGAGTTTCAGAAGACCTTGCTGGCTCAGAGCCGTGGCACCTTATATCTCAGTCGAGATAGAGAGGATTATCGCTGGTGTCTCGTTCAGTTTCTGCTGAAGAGACGAGTGCGTTTTTTTGCTTAAAGTACTGAGACTGCTGGGGCTCATGGCTTCAATAGCAGAAGTACGGCGTGGGTTCCAGCGCTGAGCGCTGTATACCACCTGACATTTAAGCAGACATGTGCCGGTGTAGCGTGGAGGTGCGTTCGGGCACTGATCCCCCGGGGAAACCCGAATCTGTTAACAGAGGGGATCCCCTAGACAGGTTACGTCATGTGTAATAGTGATGACAGATGCGTCACGACACGGACGTGAAACTCTGCAAGAGTTGCCAAATAAACCGAAGAAGTTCTCCTGATACCAACACACTTGGCTCAGCAGGGTAAACGTGTGAGTCAGAATGAAAAATATAAATCTTTTTGCATCTGCAGCACACACACACTGCCCGTTGTTTGCATGGTATGGACAAGGGGGCCCCACTGGAGGGTGAAAGCTCCGTCTCAGGTCTAGCCCAGGACTCTGCTGTGCGTATTCCCGCTGAGGGAACTGAGGCAGCTCACCCTGGACAGGGTGACAGGGTCTGTCACTGACTTTGGGGGCTTCTTGCTCGGCAGCAAAGACAAGGAACGTGAGCATCACGACATTGCTTTTAAGTGCACCGTGGTGTCTGTTTTCTATGCAACGACCTTTTGTCCGAGGCAGACTCGGCACCCTCGGCACCCTCAACTGGAACTGTGGTTTCCTATAGGGCCTGCCTGTTGAGTGGGAGAATCTGATTGATCTATTTGATCTGAAAAATGCCTGCAATTTGAAAGGCGTGGCATCGGAATGGCGCATATTTAAAGCTAGGTGTTCTAACTCCGGCAAGGCTTTTTTATCGCCATAGCTGTGCCTAATTGAAGGGATACCGATGTTCTAAAGAAAGCTCATTCCCTTTTCCTTCGTGGAAGTTTATTGGACAGCTATTTTCGTCTTGCAGTGGGGGAATTGCATTAATACAACTGCGCCAAAACTCGCACCTGCTTGCCTTGCGGTTCCTAAGAGACCAGGGTATTCTTCATTTTTTTTTTAAGCTCTGCCCCGTCTTATGCGAAGTTGGGAGCGCAAGCTTTTCAAAGCATACTCCTTTGGCGAGTTAAAGGTAACACGAGATGTGTTGTCCTGAACTAGTCGCAGAGGTGTGTTAAGAAACAACGCACGTTGTTGTTTTCAGCATATTCTCCGAAACAACATATCGTGTCAGTGGTTTTTGTGTCTAAAGTGCTCAAGTCACTCGCACAAACGCTATTGTACGCACGCTATCTGCAGTCTCAAAAGTAGGGCTGAACTCAGATAGCAAAAATAGCGTGTAAGTGGCTTTGGATTTAAAGTGCTCAAGTCACTCGCACAAGCGCTACTGTGCGCACGCTGTCTGCACAGTCTCAAAAGTTGGGCTGAACTCAGATAGCAAAAATAGTGTGTAAGTGGCTTTGGATTTAAAGTGCTCAAGTCACTCGCACAAGCGCTACTGTGCGCACGCTTTCTGCAGAGTCTCAAAAGTTGGGCTGAACTCAGATAGCAAAAATCGTGTGTAAGTGGCTTTGTGTTTAAAGTGCTCAAGTCACTCGCACAAGCGCTATTGTGCACACGCTGTCTGCACAGTCTCAAAAGTTGGGCTGAACTCGGATAGCAAAAATAGTGTGTAAATGGCTTTGTGTTTAAAGTGCTCAAATCACTCGCACAAGCGCTATTGTGCGCACACTGTCTGAACAGTCACAACAGTTGACGTTGTTTCCAGCCACTCTAGTCATTCACACATAGCACATGTATGTCTGCAAGATATCTGGTAAAAGATTGCTTCATCTAGAAAGCATCTGCAGTGTACAAACCTCTGATAGGTGTCTTTAAGATGTCAGTTTTACGTAACATTCTAAATCGTAAACGTCTTGAGACATTTTCTAAACATCTGTTTGGCATCTAATAGGAAAGGTCCTATGGCTCTATTGCAGATGTGGACGTCAACGCTTCTCCATGATGTACGTGCACTATCATGGTTTACACATAAGACCAACGCGCACTGTCCACACAGACACAAGCGTATACATGGATGTCCGTGGACGCCCTCCTGTCGACAAAGTTTATGTCGCATGCACGGTGCGTGGAACACGGGCAGCTGAAGTATACTTGGGCCGTAGGTCTACAGGCCATCATGTGCGTACCTTTGTTCGGGACTTCCAAAATCCTGGGTTTAAGGATGCTGTATCCGGTGGTCGGTACTGGTTGTATCCGAGTGCAGAGTATACACCTGATGGGAGTGCGCTTTGTTTCAAGCTGCCTGCCCTGTTAAAACCTCAATCATAAAAAAAAAAAAGCTTTTTATGATTTTTTGCCAACTCTGCTCATGTGAAGCCGCTATTTGAATAGCGTCTTTCGCATTGGATTGTAGAAAGCTATGGCTAGCATAAAGATTATGCCCGTTGTGACTACCTACATGGGTGCTTGGGCACTTTACTGCATGTGACGCATGGAGATGTCATGGGAATTGCGGAAGTTTATCCATGCGGCTGCCAGTTGGGCGTCACCGCACACGTTTGTTCGGTTCTACCGACTCGATATCATGGCAGCAACGGTGGCCCGGTCCGTGCTTACGGCAGAGGTTGCAAGCCAGGGCCCGTCGCTCCCGTGAAACACGTGGGTTAAGTGGCGGTGCTGGTCCCTTATGTTTGGTTCGGCGACTTTACGGGGCGTGATTATATGTCCCATAGTAATGTGTTGTACCGAGTGGACCGACTGAATGGGAACGTTGAGTTATGCATATAACTACTGTTCCCAGAAGGAGGGAAACGAGGTACAACACACCTGGGCCCCGCGCAGTCGGAGGCTCGGTGAAGAGCTGGACTGAACAAAGGGAATGACACATACGACTGCATTTATATGCTGTGGGCAGGCGGCCCCACCCACGTCGTTATGTGTCAATTGCCTTTCAGGCGTGATTATAGGTGTCTTCAGCAGACGGCGCAGGAGTGCGATATCCCATAGTAATGTGTTGTACCTCGTTTCCCTCCTTCTGGGAACAGTAGTTATATGCATAACTCAACGTTCATAGTTGCGCAATTGCGCATGCGCGAATGAACGAATCACTCCCCGAGACGACTCGTTCTTCTCGAGTCACATAAAGATTCGTTCAAAATGAACAAATCGTTCAAGAACGACCCATCACTACTTAACACCAGGACGACAAAAAAGAAAAAAAAGAGTGGAAGCAGCGACGAAAGTGAATCTAACCTCGAGTTATTATCCAAAGATGTTGAAATTGTCGACAAAAAAGGTAGCACGAATTCCGTTATATAAGTGGCTTTCTTAAAAGCGCGATTGTTAAAACTGAAACCGAAAGCAAAACGCGCACGCGCATTCAAAAGCAATTTTAATCCCCCTTGTTTAGAGAGTGACTCCCCAATGCACGCAAATTAGGCTACATGACATATCTAGGCTGTTATTAGTATGTAGGCTATAATAGGTTGTGTATGTCTATAGCTCTGTATCATGCTTGAAATATTCGGTCTCTATTTGCACTTTGAATATTTAGAGTAACGTTATAGCTACTTTGATTATGGCTGAAATTGAATTGTCTGCACTTAATACGATTAAGAAAGAACTGTGTCGTAATTTTTTGTTATTTATACTGTAGATTGTTTCAAAATGCAGTGGTTGCCTCTAATTTAAATAGCACAACCTATAATAGAGAAAACAAACAATTGTTTAATAATAATAAATAAATAATTTGTTACAAACTATGTTTTTACAATAATTTTATGTTTACATTTTGTACATTTACTCTCATTTACCATACTCTGTCACAACTTTTATTTTTGAATTTATTTTAGTAAGTTGTTTTAATTTTTAAGGCCAAAACTGTAATCTGTTTTTGTTAATAAACTATACTTTAAAATGTAATTTAATGAACCCTTTAATTTTTGTGGCTTTAGTCATTGTTGGGATACTATTTTAAAGCTGGCAACATCAACAGCTTATATCGAAATATATATCGTTATCATTCAATATGGGAAAAAAATATTGAGATTACATTTTTGCCATATCGCCCAGCCCTAGTATTCCTGTGATCAAAGCTGGATTTTTTAGCATCATTACTCCAGTAAGTAGTGTCACATGACTCTTCCGAAATTATTCTAATATGGTGATTTCTTATCAGTGCTGGAAACAATTGTGCTGCTTAAATTTTTTTTTGGAACCTGTGATACTTTTTTAAAGAACAGCATTTATTTAAAACATTAATCTTTTCTGACAATATACACTATCATTCAAAAGTTGGGGGTCAGTAAATTTGTATTCTTTTTTTTTCTTAAAGAAATGAACACTTTTGTTCAGCAAGGATGTGTTAAATTGATAACAAGTGATAGCAAAGACTTATATTGTTAGAAAAGATTTAGATTTTGAATAAATGCTCTTCTTTCAAACTTTTTATTCATCAAAGAATCCTGAAAAAAGCATAAAAAAGGTTCCAAAAATATATATTTGGCAGCACAACTGTTGACAACATAGATAATTCTAATAATAAATAGCATAATAGAATGATTTCTGAAGGATCATGTGACTCTTAAGACTGGAGTAATGGCTGATGAAAATTTAGCTTCGCATTACAGGAATCAGTTATATTTTAAAGTATATTAAAATAGAAACCATTATTTTATGTTGTAATGTTACAAAGTGAACAAAAGAAGAGAGAGACTAGAAGAGTCTAAAAAAGCATTTTAATTTATAAATTGCTTCATGCAAAAAATGCATGTGCCTTAAAAACAGATGAACACAAGCTTGTGTTTCAGTTTCAGCACATTGCTATCTTCAGAAGAACTAGCCACCTTTTTGTTGATTTTTAATTATTTCATTGGCTCTTTGCACCTGCAGAAAAAGCTTTTTTTTTCCCTTTTTTGGAGCGCTACAATTTTTCAAGTTTTATATTGTAATATTTCGTAATATTACTGTTTTTTTTTCTTCTGTATTTTCAGTCAAATAATTGTAGCCTTGATTAGCATAAGAGACTTATTAAAAAAAAAAACATCACAAGTCTCACTAAGTCCAAACTTTTGAACGGCAGTGTAAATGTAGACTTGGTGAGAATAAGGTTAGACTATTTAGTGAAGCTTCTTTCAAAAACATCTTACTGCCCCAACTTTTGACCAGTAGTGTATGTTATAATATATCCTCTGAATCCATATGATTGCATTTAAATTATTATTCATTAACATTACACAATCTTTTCTATAAATCACTTGATTCAAAAGCAGTCTAAATCACACATGAATTGATTCTCCAGTTCAGTTCACTGATTCACAATCTAGCTCACTAGATTGGCAGATTGTCATTGAATAATGACTTCTCTTCCATGTGTTTGCCACACAACACTTTATACACTTCAGAGGACTTGGAATATGGTGCATGTGTTGTATGCATCATTTTTATGATACTTTTGCAGTGCATCTTTGTCCTTTTCAAGACTTGACAGCACCATGCTTCATTTACTTTTATTAAATTATTAAAGAATTTTGTGCTCCACACACAAAAAAGAAAGTCATACAGGTTTGGAACTACATGAATTTTGAACAACATTTCCTTTAAGGCTGACCTCACATCAACGTAGCTGAATTCTTATGTAATGGAAAGAGAGAGAAAGGCATAGAATAAAAGGAAAGAGCAAATTAGCTGACAAGCTGATGGCTGGGGTCTTTTCAGCACATTCAGTTGGTGTTGATTTCCTGTTTCTGGCTTTTATCTGCACTGTCAAACACAACGATGGATCTTGTGTAATCTCCAGTTCTCTCCTACCAAGACTCCATGTAAGGCCCTCAGATATCTGGAGCCACTCTGAAACGAGACATTTCACCCGTCTCTCCACAGTTCACTGGGGCCTCGCAACCAGATAAAATATTGGGTGGAAAAAGGCCAACAGCCTTGAACAGGACATTAAAGTAGACAATAAATGATTCCTAAATCGATCTGACCTTTTCAGCAAATATATTCAGCTCTACAGAAATCGTCTGCTTTGGTTAACTTGGCGCAAGTATCCATCTGGGACGGCCGGCAGAACAGATGCCATCCCCAACTTGGCCTCTCCATCATGGAATTTAATAGGCCATAACAATAAAAGCGGGAACACTGGGTGTGCCCGAGGGAAATCAACAGTGTGCTAGACCAGGCAGTTAGAAACTGAGCGTGTGTGTAAGTGTGTATGAGAGAGAGAGAGACAGAGGATAGTGAAGGGAAGAGCAAGAAAGCAACACATATAAAAGAGGCTTTCTTTGCTGTTCTTCTCAAATGATTCCATGCAGCCCAGGAGTCTTTTGTAATTATGCTTTAAGTGGTTCAGCTTCTATGACAAACTGACAGTAAAATCAGCTCATTTATATCATAATGTTTTTCTCATACACCTGCCACTAAGTCATTGTGCTCTTTGATCCATTTGCTGTTGTACTGCTCTCAAAAGCATGTACATGGTAATTGAGTTACTGACTGATGGAGGTCTAATTAGTCTCAGTCCAGCACTTACGCTGAGTGATTTTTACCCATGTAATGAATGGCGTTTGTTATGTAGGAACATGTTTCTAATAGGGCAGTATAGCCATTTTCTCCAGGCTTTCTATCATAGTTAAACAATAATTTTGTAAAAACTCAGCCCGCTATAAATTATACTTACAAACAATGTCACATATGCACACGCTCATGTGCATGTAAAATCTTGATCCTTCATAATTCAGTAGCTTTTGCTTTGTTCCACAGTAATTGTGTATGTATTTGTGTCAGTAAGATCTCACACACACATAGCTGCCGCCTCAACTTTTAGCTTCACCTGCTCAATCTTATGAACAGGGCCTATGAACTGTGTGCTATGTTCTTTACCTTGTTACTTTCATTATTTTTCTATGTGAACATTATGTAGACATTTCCTGTTTTTTTTCTACTTCAGTGTTTCGCATGAGGAGTAGGAATTTGAATTGCAAGAACTTTAGCAATTCTGATTTAGTACTAGTACTTTTAAAATATTCTGACAAATGTAATGTAAAACATTTATTGCAAAATGTGTTTTTACATTAAAGGGATAGTTCACCCAAAAATGACAATTTTGTCATGAATTACTCACCCTTATGTTGTTCCAAACTCGTAAGATCTTTGTGCTTGGAATTGAGGTTCATCAGACCAAAGAATCTTGTTTTTCATAGTCTGAGGGTTCTTTAGGTGCTTTTTGCAAATGCCAAGTGTGTTTTCATGTGTCTTCACTGAGGAGAGGAGTCTTGCCACACCGCCATAAAGCCCAGATCCGAGAAGTGTTACAGTGATGTTTGTCATTGTAGGTTTCTCCAATCTCTACATATGATCATAGAGCTTAACTAGAGTGACCATTTTTGGTCACCACTCTAACCAATGCCCTTCTCCATCAATTGCTCAGTTTGGCCAGGAGGCCAGCTCTAGGAAGAGTCCTGATTGTTTCAAACTTTTTCCATTAGGGGTATTTGAGACTATGGGATATGCTTCTGTGAACCTTCAATGCAGCAGAATTTTTTCTGAACTCTTCTCCAAGTGTGTGGCTTGATGCAATCCTGTTTTTGAGCTCTACACTCAGTTGGGTATGTGTTTTGATATGCATTTTCAGCTGTAAGACCTTTTATTAAGACGTGTGCCTTTTCAAATCATACTTATTTAACATCTACAAGCAATATGAATGCTCCTGAGCTAAAATTCAACTGCCACAGATAAGGGTATGAATACTTATGCAATGCAATCATTGTTTTTTTTTTTAATACATTTGCGAAAATATTGAAAAACCTTTTTTTATGCTTTGCCATTATGATATATGCAGTAGATTGATGTGGGGAAAAAGTAATTTAAAGCAGTTTAACATAAGGCAGCAACAAATGAGTTGAAAAAAATGAAGGGAATATGAATACTTTCGCAAGGCACTGTATGTGAATCTTTGCTTCAAAATCTGGTGTGATCCCCTTTTGCAGCAATAACTGCAGCTAAACATTATTTGTAACTGCTGATCAGTCCTGCACAACTGCTTGTAGGAATTTTAGCCCATTCCTCAGTAGAAGCAGTTCTGCAGGTTTTCTCCTATGAACTGCTTGCTTCAAGACCTTCCACAACATTTGAATTGGATTAAGGTCTGGGCTTTGACTTGACCATTCCAAAACATTATCTTTGTTCTATTCTTTGGTGGAACGACTTGTGTGCTTGTGGTTGTTGTATTGCTGCATGACCCACTTTCTCTTGAGATTTAGTTCTCGGACAGATGTTCTGACATTTTCCTTTAGAATTTGATAGAACGATGAATTTTGAATTATACTATCAATGATGGCAAGCCATCCTGGCCCAGATGCAGTAAAAGAGGCCTAAACCATGATATTACCACCACCATGTTTCACAGATAGGATAAGTTTCTTATGCTGGAATGCAGCGTTCTCACTTTTCCAAGCATAATGCTTCCCATTTAAACTCATTAAACTTTTCTCCAATAATCCTCTGGTTTGTCAACATGATCTTTAGCAAACTGCAGACAGACAGCAATGTTGTTTTTGGAGAGCAATGGCTTTCTCCTTGCAACTGGTAACACCATGGTTGTTTAGGGCTCTTCTGATGGTGGATGTATGAACATTTACATTAGCCAATGTGAGAAAGGCCTTTAGTTGCTTAGAAGTTACCCTGGGGTTCTTTGCAACCTCATGGACAATTCTGGGAAGGGTAAGAATAGTATTGAATGTCCTCCATTTATACACAATTTGTGGATTTACAGTCTGATGAGCAACAACAACTCTTTTTCTGAGGTCCTCCCTGTTGAAAAATCCAGCATATGTTGGTTAGGTATGTTCTAAGCATGGCTGCTGGTTTGATCTGGTTTAAGTTGGTTCTTAGCTGGTCATGAGCTGGTTTAAGATGATTCTTAGCTGGTCATGTGCTGGTGCTAAGCAACTAGCTCCTGCTCAGGACCAGTTTAAGATCAACACGACCAGCTTAAACCAGTTCATGACCAGCACATGACCATCTAAAACCAACTCATGACCAGCTAAGGACCAGCTTAAATGAGCTCAAACCAGCAGCCATGCTTTAAAACATATCTAACCAGCATATGCTGGATTTTTTTAACAGAGCTCAGAGATCTCCTTCATTCGCGCCATGATACACTTCAACAGACATGATCAGACATTGACACCTGATAGTTCTCTCATTAATTAAAAACTCTGAACTGATTAATTCTATTTTCACCCTCAAATGAACTATTCCTAGAGGTTCACATACTTTTGCCACTTACCGATATTGTTATATTGAATCAATTTCCAGAAAAAAATAAATTACAAAGCATATATTTTTGTCTCGATTGTTTGATTGGGTTCTCTTTGTCAACATTCAGAATTTGCATTAAAAATATGATTATCTTTGGGGTCATATTTATGCAGAGGGTTCACAAACTTTCAAGCACCACTGTATTTAAAGATAATTTGACTTGACTTGTAAAAAGATCTAAAAAGAACCAGTTCACAAGAATCATTTGTTACTAATTGAACTACTCTGATCACATGGATAGTTATGATTCACTATAAAGAACCAGATTTGTGAGTCATTTGTTCAAGAATCAGACTATGCAGGTTGCGCTGTGTGTTTTTGATTCACTAACCAGTTTATAAGAATTGTTCATTCGGGAATCAGACTACACAAGTATGTTTAATGCTGTAGCTTTAGCAGCAGTGTTACACCACATATGAATAATAATAAAGCAAAAAACATGGTAACACTTTCTATGAAGCCCCTATTTATAATACATTATGAGGGTATTTCTAAGGCATTATAATGAATGCATAATGCATTATAATACAACTTATAATATGTTATATCATCTCATTAATACTCGTAACAACAATTATAATACATTATAATACTTGAGTATTTGAGGTTATAACTATTACGATTATGATTATTTATAACACACAATGGATGCCATTTAATCTATCTAATTTATAATGGACTATATCATATTACATTTATTTTTTCATTTATATTATGTTTTATTAATATATGGTCCCCTTATTCTACTGACTATAAGCAACTTTTCAACTACATGTCAACTAACACTCCTTAGAGTAGTAGTAGACTTAGGTTAAGGTTAGGCTAGGTAGTAGGTTCATGTACTTGCAAAGTTACTTTCAGTTTGCCATTTGGGGAACCATCAAAATACAGTGTTAGCATATATTTTGCATACTACTAATAATAATTACTGTTAGCTGACATGCAGTTGCAGAGTTACTTATCAAAAGCTGTCTGAAGGATATACCATCCAAATAATCAAACTGATAATACAAATACAAACACATTTATCTCATCTAATACCTGATCTTATGGCTCTTTGAGAAATATTATTATAATTACTTATAAGTGGTCTTTGTATGCTTTAAGTAAAGTGACATGAGAAACATGGCAAGATATGAGACTTATAATACGTTATAACTATGGAGGAGGTAATCATACTCTTAAAAGCTATAACCACAAATAAGTAAAACATTATAATACATTAAAACTGTTCTTATGAATACTCATAAGATGATACAACATATTATAAGGTTTTTTATAATGCATTATAAATGTATTATAACGCCTTAAGAATACCCTTATAATGTATTATAAATACAGGCTTCATAGAAAGTGTTACCAAAAACATTAATGGAATCTAAGTTTGTCTCCATTCCATTATGTCTAGCAAGAACATTTCCTGTGTGAGCAGTCATAATAGATCCTATGGTATCTGTTTAATAGAGTGCCCATAGGCGTGTCTACATTTGTATACATGTTCCAGCCCCTAGAGCAGTAAATATGCATTCATACTATGCGTCCTATAAGATATAGCGATATTTCTGTGCTCTTTAACCATTTTAAAGCATTCAAATCTCAACGAAGGTCACGGCTGCAAACTATTTATGGCTTGGTGTCAGAGGTGATAGTCTCATCTGATACTGTCAATCAAGCATGGATGATTGACAGCTGAAATATTCAGCTTCAGTCCTTTAGCCCTGAACATGATCATATATGTGGCTAGTGTGGCGATGGAAACGAGAGGGCCACCTCTGGACTGTGATCCTATTTGTGAGCACATTATGATGCATCATTCCGCTACAGGTCATCTCATTATAGGCTCAAACAAACTGCCATTAATAATGGGAAATCCCTTATTCCAAACCACCCACCAGACATGGAATTGCTGCTTGCTTCTGGCTTATATGGATATAAGTCATTCAAGAACGTCCCTCATGAATTTGTTATTACGGGGGGCACACGTCAGTTTAGGGAATCGTGGCTTGGGTATAGACGGGGGATGAGGACCCGCAGTCCTCATTAGAGAGCAACAGAGTGGGCCAGAGGTTGCAGATTGAGATGGATTACAGCAATTGGCTGTGATGAGATTGCAAAGAACACAGTGAAAGTCGGGCTGCTATGTTTATGGGGGTGAGAAGATGTGCATGTTTGTTAGTAATGTATGTGTGACCATAGTGTGCTGAATGAATGCCCAGGGGAGGCTTTCCCTACCAACAACACCGATTAGTTGTAATTTCACAGGATGGGCAGCAAAAAGTGGTGTCAGGTTGGGTTAGACTTAACTCAATCACAGCTGTGTTTTACAGTCCACTGCCTGATGCTTGATCTGTATGTGTGTGTGTGTGTGGTCCAATATCAAGCCTTTGTGGTTTCATTACAGTCGGACACTCCGAATGCATCCACTCCTCTGCCATTAAGGATTCTCATTAAGATGATAGAGGCCGTAGTATGAAATAGGTAGGAAAAGGGCAGGAGGGGATTAAATAGGTTTTTAGCCCATTCGGCACTGATAGCACGATAGAGAAACTGTAAACAGTAGGCTGTATAACAAATTCATCACATGGTGGCCTGTACTTAAGAACTGACCTAGTCTGACTTCTCCCTTCATATGTTCTCATTTTGAACTGCAGTGGAGCTTTGGCAGCTAGATACTGCAGTTAAAAACCTTCCAATTGAATCCTGCTCGTATAGTGGGCTTCTTGCAGTGTAGTAAATAACGGAAATTGAACTTTTAACCCAATTATTATGGTAATTGATAAATGACAAGAGTCATTAGAGTGTCCACGATAATGAAAAGAAACAATTTGTGCCAAGTGCCAAGTTAGAAATGTATGTTATCGTTCAAAACTTTGGGGTTAGTAAGATGTTTATGTATTTGAAAGACAAGGGTCTTTATTTGACTCTTTGAAAATACAGTAAAAACTGTATTACTGTGAAATATTCGTTTAAAGAAATATTCTCACAAAGAATTTTTAGCAGCCATTGCTTCAGTTTTCAGTGCTTATGTAACATTTCTTCTTATTATAAATATTGAAAACATTGCTTTTATACAAAGCATTTATTTGAAATAGAAATCACTTTTGATCAGTTTAATGTGTTCTTGCTGAATAAAAATGTTAATTTCTTAAAAAACAAAACAAAAAAATAAGCAATTTGTGCAGTCATACGGTTTAGAAAAAGCCATTTTTAATAAAAATAAAAATATAATCGCTCACAAAAATGCCATGTGCTGTAACTATCAAATATAATAAATATTTTATTTTATAGTTACCTTCTTACACCTTATGTAAACATCT